>NW_027468565.1:37346917-37451917 GCF_046254945.1 Alosa pseudoharengus | reverse complement strand
CCCTGGGGCTTTGTTATCATCACAAAGGCCAGTGGACTGACCCCTAATCAGACCCGAATCTGACCCTGCCAGAGCCAGAGCTATTCAGTTGTTACTGGGAATACAGTAACTCACACACTGTAACAACTTGACAGGAGCTTAGCAAAACTGCACAGGTACAGGCTGTGGATGTTTCACAGATGGCATAGCAGCTCAGCTCAACTTAGCAACTGAGCGACCAAGCCCTGATGTGGCACGGATCTCACCCGGATCTCACCCGGGTTTCGCTCTTTTCTGGAGCCAGCCGTGTCCCTCAGTGATGATGTCCAGTGTCCCACCAGTTTTGATTGACACTGAGCAGCAGAGCCAGTGGCTGGAGGCCGACCAAGATTAAGACTAAGACCGAGACCGAGGCCTCTCTCGCTCTCGCTCAGTGTGTGAGCTCACGTCTGACACACCGACCCAGTCTGGCTCCTCTTCTCCGCCCCGATCAGGCCGCTGGACATGGTCAGCAGCAGCGAACTATGAACCCCAGCCAGAGCAGCCACACTGACAGCTTCCATCTATCAGAGCCTATTTACACACTCCATCACCAGATTCCAGGCATGTGCAGTAATTTTTAGCTCTGGCAGGCGATGGAATAAAAAACACACACACTTGCACTTACAATGCACACACACACACACACACACACACACACACACACACACACATAAGCACGCACACTCACACAAATTCCTGATAGATTTGACATGATTCAAGTTGAAAGGTCCAAGTTAGGGGTAAGTGGAAAGAAAACCTCATAATGTCATAACATTAACACCCCAACTATTCAAAAAGTACTATTTGTGTGGCAATGGAAGGAGTCTGCACTCTTGTAGATTTGCCTCTCTGTTGCTGCAGGGCTGTCAGCAGTGATGTTAACAATAACCGAGCAAGCAAAAGGGCTA
Source organism: Alosa pseudoharengus (assembly GCF_046254945.1). Taxonomy (NCBI): domain Eukaryota; kingdom Metazoa; phylum Chordata; class Actinopteri; order Clupeiformes; family Clupeidae; genus Alosa; species Alosa pseudoharengus. Next base: position 37,450,988 of record NW_027468565.1, on the reverse strand, counting down.
GAGAGGGAGACCAGCGAGGGTGAGAAAGCAAAAGAGAGACAGAGCAATGATCACAGTGAGGAGAGAGAGAGAAAGACAGCCAGGGGGACGAGGTAGACAAACTGAGGAAGAGCAAGTGAGTGAGAGTGAGAGAGAGGGAGGGAGAGAGAGAGAGAGAGAGAGAGGGAGGGAGAGAGAGAGAGGGAGAGAGAGGGAGAGTGACAGCGAGAGAGAGAGAGGGAGGGAGAGAGAGAGGGAGAGAGAGGGAGGGAGAGAGAGAGAGGGAGGGAGAGAGAGAGAGAGTGACAGCGAGAGAGAGAGAGGGAGGGAGAGGGAGGGAGAGAGGTGCAGTGATTGAATCTGACTAATCCGATGAGTGATCGCTGAGGTCAGCACATGAAAAAGTGAAAGAGGATATTCCATATGATGCTCTGGGCCTGCTCAACGGCCTACATTCCATGCCACTGGCAAGGCTGAAGGTCAACTAAAGCTTGTTTCCCATTGGCTTGGCCCACGTGAAACATATTGGAATTCATTACTTAATTAGCAACTTCCTAGCTAGCGCATGCATGTCTGATAGAGCAGCACGTGATTCTGTTTGCTGACTGATTGGCAGTCGAGCAGACAGGCTGACACAGGGTGCTGGCTGGGACAGGAGAGTTCATCCCACATGCTCCAGGGATTCACCTATGTTTCCTACCACACGTGCCCAAACCTCCTGACCTAATGCATTACAGCAACGGCCTCCAGGTTTGGCATCACATCTTATCTAAAGCCCTCTCATACCTATGAGTGATCGGAGAGAGAGAGAGACAGAGAGCATGAGCGTGTGTGTGTTTAGGTGGTGGATCTGTATGTAAGTGTAGCCTATGCACCTGTGCCTATAGGTTTGTAGGCTAGCCTACTTTACACATTATTTCTGATTTTTTGACATTTCAGACATATAGCCTATTTTCCGGCTATATATGTGTAGGCCTATATCTGAAATATGCCAACCATCTCAACAGGGCGTCGCCTAATCCAATTATTCTCTAAATAAAAAAATAACACCTTCTGAGACTGAAGATCTTTGTACAGTCTTTAGTGTTCATATATTTGTACGTTAACCTTATACACGTATCTAATATATCAAACGCACTACGCTGTTACAGGTTTATCAGAGTAATCAACCTTGAAGCGTTCCATTTGATATCTGGAACTTTATTTCAATGGGAACACGTTTATTTGTCCTCGCTACGTGTGATATCCTCCAGAATGTATTTGCAAAGTATCCCACGCACACGGTTAGATAAGGAGAGCCCTATCAAAGAACAAAAACGATAACGTTTAAAACTGAACATCCAGGCAGGGTTAACTCCTATGCCAACTTTCAGACACACGGATACTGTTAGTTACAATAACATCCGGCGCTAATATTTGGGTGCCGTCGACCCCCATCGCCTCAGAGAATAGATGTCTACTCAAAAAATGAGCACTTCAGAGGATTTGTTGATTTAGTCTCTCCTTAATTTCAGTGACCCAGTATGATGGTTAAAGCTGGATTTGGTGCTAACATTGACTAGAGGCAACATGTCGCCTGTGCATGCGTAAGACGTGTAACAATAGTGGGCTACATTGTTACAACATGCTGATTTACTCCCTTTGATGCTCGAGAGTGGGAAAGACGAATGAAGAATGAATAACTGTGGTTGTGTAGCCTACCAACACAAACTGGTACTGCCAAATTAATCTGCACGGATTTAAAGGGCTCTGTGGTGTTTTGTGGACCATAACAAAGCGATTTCCCCCACGCTGGTAGTCCACCAGTTCAGAAACAAACCCTCACTGGCGTAGGCTTGAGCGCCCCAAGTCATCAGAGAAAACAAAGGCAATGAAATGGCAAAGATCATTCACACTGCACAAGGCGTGCTGTCTTACCTTCATATCGTTTACAACAGCCTGGAATAATCCACCCAGAGCACCGCACTCCCTCTCCACGCTCTCCATCTTCTCTCAAAATCCTCGAAGGACTAAGCGCTAAATGAATGAATCTGTGAGAAATTAACTACAATAGCAACAGTCATTTCAACAGTGAGAATAATAGATTCCCGTTTCCATAACTGCGTGTCAGAAAGGAGTCTTCATTCAGTGGGCAAACGAGAGTGGAGAGAACGTCAAAAAGCGACGGCAACAAAAACACAACAATAAACCAGCACTCCCGGTCCCCGGTCCTGTAGCCGTAGTGATGGTAAGGGTCAAAAACGGGGTTGTGCTTCCCTACCCCCAATCTACACTGGACTCACGAACAAAACGAAATGACTCCCGTGTATCCGTTCATGTTCTCACAGAAGTTTAGAATATCCTATATGAATCCAAACACGGGTGCAATGGCGACACACGTCTGCGCTCTATGGTCCAACCACTTCTGATATGGATGTTAGAGAGGACTCAATAGTAATAGCCCCGAGACAGCAGGAGAGGTGAAATCCGACCCCCGAAACGTGAAAGCGACCGACCGATCACAGTGTGTGTGTGAGAGAGAGAGGGAGAGAGAGAAAGAGAGAGCGTGATGGAGGAAGGGAGGAGAGAGAGAGAGAGGGAGGGACATACGGATGGACATCTGGTAAGCTGGTCTGAATGGGACGTCGACACAATTGTGGGAGCTGTGGTGTTAAAAGTGCCTTTGTGCCCAAGATGGAGTTTATACTCAGTTGAGCCCAAATGAAGGGAAGCCACATTATGAGCCCACGTTAGGATTCTGAGCAATCCATACAGAACGGGCCACTGTCAACCTCTCTCAAATAATTAGGCCTAATGTTGTAAAAAATATTTGTCTCAATTAAAATCAATTTCAAAATCGACTGTCATCTGGGGCATCTGTTTGCCTTGTTTGTGTGTGTGTGTGTGTGTGTATGTGTGTGTGGGGGTGGGTGGGTGGGTGTTTTTGCACATGATAGGCCTAATAATACACTGTAAACAAGTTGAATGTAGCCTACCTTAAAGTTCTTGTTTTACTTACTCAATTAATTTAAGCACAATTACTTGATTTGAGTGCCAGTAAATCAAGTATAAGGCAAATTAAGTCAATAATATAAATTCAATAAATGTCACTGTACATAAAACTTTGGTGCATTTCACCAATGGAATGGACAATAGCAGATATACTGCCATTAGCAAGGGAGACATGGATGTACAATACAGTTGCACAAATACCACTACTGTATGACATACAGGTGTATAATCAAGATATTTGTTAAATCTGTACTTGGTATTTTTTTTATCTGTTTCCTGATTATAATCTTATAATGTAGAGTCAATTAGGTGTCTTTTTCAATAGACTTCTCTCCACAATGCTAACCTTGACCATACTCCATGTAACTTCACCAACATTAAATGTAATTGTAAATGTAATAGATGCTGTAAATTGTTTGGTTTCTTATACCATAGGCTTGTGTTTTTTGTCAACATGAAACATTCGTCTAAATTTACAATCTAAACCTAAAGTCTCTCTTATCAGTCAGCTCACCAAAGACGTCTGTACAAGAGATTAAGATACTGTGCCTTTGTGTAAGGTCAGATGCCATGTACTATAGCCCATGGGGTATTGAGATGGCAAACATTTTGACATTTGCGTTAGTAGGCCATTATTACCAGAGTTTACTTAATGTGTTGGGACTTTTAAGTATACACTTAAAAACAAGAATATTTCATTGTGTTTTGTGAAACGTCAGCAGCCTCTGTCCTGACCTTACTTCATGCCCACACGCTCAATAGACATTTCAGACAAGCCCTAGCAAACACCTCACAGTTGAAAGAAATTGTCAAACAAATTAGTCTCAGAGGAGATGGAGTTTTGGCTCTTCTGAGGTATTTGCACATATGTCCGAGAGCTGTCTCTCAAATGATCACTGGGAAAAAATTGAACACCGATGTTTTTCTTGAATCGGAGAGCTAATGGATGGCATTCTACCCACAGTACCATGGCCCCTCTCTCCACGGGATGGTCACCTTTTCCTCTCGGACCAGAGGGCCGTCTGGCATGACAGAGGATGGGGCTTTGACCTCCTCACTTTGAACTGTGCGGCATTCCACACGATCTGACCTTTGCCCTTCGTTCTAGCTCGTTTCATGACGAGTGGCTAACCGAGGTACCTCATACGCCCCTTGCTTGGGGTCGCAGAACCCACAGAACTTTGAGACCGTAAAGTTCTGATTTACCTGTGTTTCCCCAACTTCACAGAGGGTTACATAAGCCCTCCTTGGTTGGTGTAGTTATATAACTAACCAAGAAAAAGAGTGGAAAACAGTAGTGAGAGGTTTCATATCAAATAAACACATGATGTTGATCGTCACGGTCCGTTTCATGTGGAGCTGATTCATGTGATATTTAATCTAGTTTCACGTCACTTTCTTATGTGTTTTGGCTCTCATCACATCACAAATACTTTGGGATATGGAACTGTGAAACAGCTCCAGTAGCTGTTGGCTCTGACTTTGTGTGTGTCCACATGTATGATTCAAAATTGGGATTATGTGAGAATAGTCATTTTCAACTAATCAAAGGTATTAGAAACAATATACTGCTGGTCACAGAAATGTATGAAATGTCAGGGTAAGTCAAGGAGGCCAACCAAGCAGGAACAGGATAATGGGTAGATGGTATAGCGTAGTGGTTTTAAGGAGCTGACCTAGCATGTAGTAGCCTGAAAATGTGTGGATTCAATTCCTGGCTATCACCGTTGTACCCCTTGAGCAAGGCACTTAGCCCCAAGTTGCTCCCGAGACAATGGCCCTTGTAATATTGACATAAATCGCTTTGGATAGAAGCATCTGCTAAATGTAAATGTATGTCTTTACTGATGTTCTCTTCTCACTGTAGACACCACTGGGTGGAAATCTACGGAGCCCCTAAGGCAGTGTTTCTCAAACTTTTTCAGACCAAGGACCACTTAACCAATAAAAAAAACCTCACGGACCACTAGCTAAAAGAAAGAGTAAACCTACTTCAACAGTATATTACACAATAGGCCTCCTCACCTTCCTTTTTGTGTCAGAGGATTCATATGATTTAAACTGGCGTAGCTTACATAGGGATGTTGCAGAACTGTTTGGATTTACATAAAAGTTGGTTCAACCTTGCAAGATATTATATTTTATCATGTCTGCTCGCGGACCACTTGGGATAGCTTGCGGACCACCAGTGGTCCCCGGACCACACTTTGAGAAACACTGACACTGCCCTAAGGGGACGTGAGCAAAACAAAATCTAAAGTTTAGTTTAATGTGCTCACGCGAAACTTTCATGTGCGCACATGAAAGTTTCATGTGAGCACATGAAAGTTTTGTGTTCGCACACAAAACCTTTTCACATGAAACTTTCATGTGCGAACGTGAAACTTTCATGTGCGCAAATTAAAGTTTCATGTGAGCACATAAAACTAAACTTTAGATTTTATTTTGCTCATGTCCCCTTAGGGGCTCCGTAGAAATCACATGTTCACTAGTAGTCCAGTCATTTTAGGAGAAAGGGTTGAACAAATTGCAACACAAGCAAACTTAACTGATTTTGTATCCTCAATATGTTCTGAGTAAGGGAAAAAAAGCCCCGAAGAATCCCAATAGGGGAAAGTTTAGAAAAAGACCTAAATATACCCTATTCATGCGCCTATACAGAATTTTTCTCACGCAAATAGGGGAAAAAAATTAACCTTCACATATCACCATGAAAATTACTGAGTTGATTACTTACATCAAGACAAACAAAAAATGTATTATAAGTTTTTTGAAATTGTTTGTTAACATGGGCAAACAGGGCATAATGTAATTATGTATAGCTAATGTATAGTGACCCAAAACTAATTGATTTGACAAACAAATTGTCCAAGGCATGGAGGAAGATAATACATGTCTTAACTGGTATTATATCTCATTTAGAGGGTATATTCTTATAGAAAATATATAGTTTATGGTGTTTAATTTGTTTTCCCTGGACAGTATAGGCCAAAATGTATCCACTTTACACTAGATTCGCCTTTACAGAATAGAGGGCAATGTATTGTGCATGGCATAAAGGAAGATGGGAAATGTCTTAAATGGTGTTATATCTCCTCTAGAGGGTATATACTTAAAGAAAATATATGGTTTATGGTGTTTAAATTGTTTTCCCTGGACAGTATAGGCCAAAATGTATCCACTTTACACTAGATTCGCCTTTACAGAATAGAGGGCAATGTATTGTGCATGGCATAGAGGAAGATGGGAAATGTCTTAAATGGTGTTATATCTCCTCCGGAGGGTATATGCTTTCAGAAAATATATAGTTTATGGTGTTTCATTTGTTTTCCCTGGACAGTATAGGCCAAAATGTATCCACTTTACACTAGATTCGCCTATACAGAATAGAGGAGTATGTGTTATGCATGGTATGGAGGAAGATGGGACATAAGTTGATTGATGCTATATTTCATGTACAGTGCATATACTTTTAGAATATGTATAGTTTTGACTGTTCTATGACTTTGGTAAAACCATGACCCATGCATAGGCATGCATTGTTAATTATTAATCTTAAACTATATTTATTAGTATAGCATTTTTGCCAGATGTCACAACAATAGAGTCACTTGGAGGCTAACTGCAGTTATCCCATCATGATCATGTCCATCTTCAACTTTGCCTTCACAATGTACCTGCATTCACTAACATAAACATACTGTGCTGTCCGATTATTGTTTTAGACAAAAATTGTGCAAAGTAAAGGGGCATCATACAGGCCCCTCTGATTGGACAGACAGTATATCAGTCAACCCCTGGGCAAGAGGTCAATTACTATAAGACTTGCAAAATGATGGACTGATACTTTAGTGTGATATACTGTATGTTTCAGTGACCTCTAAATCAGATTACGTAAACACCAAAACCACTTTCCTAGGCTGAATAATGCTTAACTATGTGTTTGTACAGATTACACATTGTGGAACACTTACATGCAAAAACACACTTGGCTCTATTTAAAGATTCAACAACCATTTCCATTGATTCAAAGGGCCACAATGTAAAAATAGACATCAATTCTGCAACAAACCAGTCTGAAATAAGCCAAAGAAATTCACTCTTTGAAAATAAAAGAATGTTCCTCAACAATGCAAGATTCTAAAATTCCATGTAATGTTAGATGGGGTCAGATATTCTTTAGAATGTGTATTCTACAACATTCTAATTAGTTTTGTCAGTATTTGCTGAAGAATAATGCATAAAACAACCCTCATTTTAACATATTTCCACCAACTGGATTTTCATGGTCTTTTACTATGGTGTAAAGATCACCAATTGAAATATAAAAATGTGAAAATAAATTCTGTTGCAATTAGTTTTGGGTTAGACCTTTGCCTGGACTATTAGCTCCGTTGTGGTATTTATACAAATTAGCTATACGTAATTACATTATGCCCTGTTTGCCCATGTTAACAAACAATTTAAAAAAACTTATAATACATTTTTTGTTTGTCTTGATGTAAGTAATCAACTCAGTAATTTTCATGGTGATATGTGAAGGTTAATTTTTTTCCCCTATTCACGTGAGAAAAATACTGAATAGGCGCATGAATAGGGTATATATTGGTCTTTTTCAAGACTTTCCCCTATCGGATCGGGATTCTTCGGGGCTTTTTTTCCCTTACTCAGGACATATTGAGGATTCAAAATCAGTTAAGTTTGCTTGTGTTGCAATTTGTTCAACCTTGACCCCCATTTTGGCTTAAAATGACTGGACTATAGTTTTTTTTTCAACCTTTCAGTCAGATTTTCTTTTCAGTAATTTAAATGATTTTTCAGATGTTTTTTTTTTGTTTGTGTTTGTTTGTCTATGTAACAAACATGGACATTCAGTGTCTCAGTTCTGTGTCTCGATCAATCAAGTTTATTCATAAACATTAATGTGACATGTCACAAAGCACATTGTGTAATAACGATTAACAATCTTGTTCCAGGCCGTCTCTGAGCATAAGCATCCTGGATGCCTCAGAGCACACTCAGAGCCGAGATTGCATCCAACAGCAGCTCGAGATGGGAGTTTGGGGTTTTCGGGGGTGGGTGGCGTTGTTTTGTCCTGCTTGGCAGTTCAGCGCAGTACATTCTGTTCAGGGAAAACACTCCAAAGCATTTTCACCTCAGATGATGGAGGAGGTCAAGCTCACCCCTCCGAGCCACTTCCTGTTTCGGCAGCTGCAGCATGTCTCCAGACCCCTAAACCTTGACTCCAGCCGTGCAGCCTCCAGCTGACTTGGGACTCACAGCCTCGAACTCTCTCTGTTAGATACTGGCTCTGGCACGGCGAAGGCCCTCCAGAGGCGAGTTCTTCACACCCCAAAACCATAACGCAAAACACCTGAAATGAACCTCACACAGAGTTGACACCTCTTTAAAGGCTCTCCCATGGCTTATTTACTATGTGTGTGGGTGAAGGGTTAAATAAAAGTACAACTCTAAGATTACCCCCTCCACAGACATACTCTCACACATGCACACGCATGTTTTTTTATTTCAAAAAGGTAGAAGTACTTCTGAACAACTAAAACTATTTACAGGGAGAACCAGACATACATCTTGATTGCACTGTCTGTTGATTGATTCGCTGCAGAGATTACGGCGGGTTAGTGAAATGAACTCTGGATTTGACAGGGGGAAAGCTATTGTTTAGTAAGATGAAATGATTGAAACGTCCTCCAGTTGAGACACAGTTCAGCTCACTGCAGGGAAGACGATGAGAGCCGTAGCACACAGCTCTGTGCAGAGCGCTCCGTTACAGAATGCACATCTGTGCTGTTTTCCTTTCCAGCACGGAGCCCCAGAGGTACCGTCATCAATGAGACAGCGCACATGAATGAGGGCCACACCCTGTTGGGGTGCCACTGCCAGGTATCCTCTTTTCTCCACCTATTTGGTACTGTATACCACAGATAGATAGATAGATAGATAGATAGATAGATAGATAGATAGATAGATAGATAGAGACTTTATTGATCCCCAGGGGAAATTCAAGATAGCATGTGTGCAACCACACGTAGAGAGAAATATGAGCAAACAAACATACATGTGCATAAGTGAGTACAACTGAGGTACACATGCACCAACCACATATAATCAAGTGTACATGCATTCACACTCACACACACACACACACACACACACACACACACACACAAATTGTGATTTGTCTGTTTTCCAACATGAGTGTAAGGTTGTGTATCCTTGGTTATGTACACTTGTAGTTATGTGTGTGTGCATGAATGCACCTACAAATTTATAAACACAAACACGTACATGTACACAAACACGTCCACGTACACATATTCTCCCCTGTTGATGTTGCTCTGTGGAGAGGACTCATAGCAGAGAAGAGCAGAGCTGGGCCGAGCTGGGCTCACAGCACCAGCAGAAGCATGTGAGCCTCTGGTATTTCCTCCTCCTGTCCTCTCTGGCCCGGGGTCCCCTACAGATCCTCCACTCCCACCACACACCACAGGCACGTGTCTCCCCATGTGTCTGACAGACAGAGAAACACAGACAGAGAGAGCGAGAGAGAGAGAGACAGAGAGAGAGGCCAACTGAGAGAGAGGAAGTCAGGATATGGGAGGCTGAGAAAAAAGAACGGGGGACACAGATCCAGGATGCAGACCCGGCGTGCATCTGAAATTAAACTGCCGAGCGATGTTTAGTTGACTCAGCAAAACCAACAAGAGTGGAGAGGGGAGAGTTATTTAACATGCACAAAGGTAAACAAACAGACACAGAGCGCACACACACAATCACGCGGATATTCAATCACTCCCAAAAGACTCACATAAACATCTTAAGACAGGGTTACTCTCATTCGTGGAAGACATAAATATACATCTACCCACCCTAACACATAAACGTCAAACTTCCACTCACACGCTCACAGAGCCTGGGAAATAAGCAACGCTAATCTCCTCTCTCACAAACACCTTATTTAAAGAAAATATATCACTCCTTTTTTATTCTCTCCATCCATTGCTCTTACGTAACAAGCGACACATGTAAGCATGTATGATGAAAGCCAGTTCTCCTAAAACACTAACCACAGAACAGACTGTTCCTCCTTTATCAAGATCCACGATAAATTGCAACATCTGGAACACAGCAAGACCTTTCAGTCGGTTTGAAACGGGTGCCCGTTTGGCTGTCGACAGACATAAAACCATTTGAGAGGGGGGGTTCCGCGTGGCACGTGGACGTTATGCGTTACCAGAACACAAGGCAATCATTGCCCCGTCTGTCACTCATGGACAGACCAACATTCCTCCAGTGCGTGCAAACACCCTCCTCATGGATTGGCGTCCAACCAGGGCTCCGAGAGTTTTCCATGCCGTAGAACTGAGTGTCTCACCACCAACGAAAATGGATGTGGAAGAGTATGCTCAACATTTGGACTAGGATAAGGACTAGGATCAGGACTAGACTAGGACCAAGATTAGGACTAGGGTCAAGATTAGGATCTAGACTAAGACTTGAATCAGTATATCTACTCTAACACCTGTTATTCTCCAAACTGAACATCCTGCTTCAGATCTACAAATACTTACAGTTTGTGCTACCGACATTCGATATGAGCGGGCATCAGTGACAGAATCAGTTTGATGACTTTGTTTTCAATTAGAATGTCATATAGGGGTACACATAGTGCTGTCCAGTGTGTTTTGAGTAGAACTTTTGTCAGACGCCCTGTTTCTATTCTCTGTCTGTCGCCAGCGTTGTTCTGCTGCATTTAACGAGAAACTTCACACAGTCATATGGCCTATTTAATAGATTCAGTGTGGCAGAGAGCGTTTAATGTCAGAAGCTTGCATGCAGTTAAGACAAACTGTTACAGTATACATCCCATTCCAATTTCCTTTCTCATACCAGAAACATGAAATTGCACTTTACATCCATTGTTTGTCTTTTATACAGTCTGTATATTATCTGTAAATGTGCTAATAATATTTATATTGTCTGTGTGTGTATAGTCCATATTGTATATTGCATGTTGTAATACATATTGTCTATTGTTTGTGCTGCTGTGACAGCATTGACCGGAACCAAATTCCTTGTGTGTACTCAGTCACTTGGCCACATAAACCTGATTCTGATTCTAACCAGATTCCAATTTGGATTCTAATCAGGACTACACAAGGACCTGGTCCTGATCTGGACCACATTAGGGGGCCAGAGTCTGCTGTGACCTGCTCACTTCCACCCATGACAGACCTGATGGCCTGGCTCAGGTGTGTCCGATTAGGTTTGCTCCCAAACTCCACAGGAGCATGGACCTCCTGTGCCATGGGTCAAGCAGCCGCCATGAGAATGAGCCCTCAACTTGTCACATGTTGACGTGATGTAGGCTTGGGCCTCTAAGAGTCAGATGTTGACGTGATGTAGGCTTGGGCCTCTAAGAGTCAGATGTTGACGTGATGTAGGCTTGGGCCTCTAAGAGTCAGATGTTGACGTGATGTAGGCTTGGGCCTCTAAGAGTCCCCACCTGGAGTCTCGTGTCTGAAATGTCCAGCTGCAGAAGAGCGGAGAAGTGCTTCTGTTTAGCATATAAATACTGTCTAGATTAGTACACACTCTTTATCATTAGTACACACTCTTTGTCATATAAATACTGTCTAGATTAGTACACACTCTTTGTCATATAAATACTGTCTAAATTAGTACACACTCTTTGTCATATAAATACTGTCTAGATTAGTACACACTCTTTATCATATAAATACTGTCTAGATTAGTACACACTCTTTATCATATAAATACTGTCTAGATTAGTACACACTCTTTATCATATAAATACTGTCTAGATTAGTACACACTCTTTATCATATAAATACTGTCTAGATTAGTACACACTCTTTGTCAACAGATAAGGCTGCAGAACAGCCGATATCAACAGAAATATTTCTGGATAAGATGTCATTGCAAGCAAGGTTAAACTAATGACTCTTGGACGAATCAGGAATGAAAATCAGCCAGCTTGATATTCATTCTTTCAATATTTGATACTCAACATTTTCACTGGCATGCAGATTCTGTCCAGCCATGTATATCTCTTGTGGCGGTATAGCAGTGTTACTTTTTCAACTTTTGCTCCTGAAAAAAGTATTATCTGCTGTCATATATATGTGTGTGTATATATATATATATATATATATATATATATAACTATGACATTGCTGTACAGAGAAGGACAGGCACATTTTATTTTACTGCATAACTCAGAATATGATGTGCAGAATGCATTGAAGGACTCAACACGTAGTTGACATTGGATTACATTTTACTGACCATTATTTTGGAAACAACACTCACGCTCTCATACATGTGATTGTTCCATGGTAGGAAAAATTGTTTTGTGCAAGACCTCAAAAACTGCAGCTAGACCCGGGTCCTTGTTTGAATGTGTGTGTGTGTGTGTGTGTGTGTGTAAGTAACTCATCCTCACCACTGAGCTCTTAAAATAAACCAGAAGTTGGCTGCGGGCAAGAGAGTCTGTTAACGCGCCGTCACAACAGCAGAGTGGACAGGAGGGGCTGGGTCTGTAGTGAAATATGTATTTTTCCTCCGCCAGACACAGAACTCCCTGACTCCTGCATGAACCACATTGGGCTTGTGACTTCAAAACAGAAAAACAAAAAGAAAGAGAAAGAGAGGGAGAGAGAAAGAATGGATGCATGCGATGCATGATCACAGCAAGTGTCTCATCACAGTTTCACAAAGTAAGGAGATGGAACAAGCATAATGACAGCAGGCTCCGAAATGTCCAACAAAAAATAACGGCTACATTTTTCATGACATGTGCTTACCTATGAACAGAACTTACCGTGCCCTCTGCATTTATTGGCACGATGTTAAAGTTGAGTAAAAATAAATATTTAAAGTCCTCTTTTGGTGATTTAACTTCGTTTCTCAATGAAATGAGGAAAAATCCAACTCTGATGGGAGACACATTTATTCTAAGGAAAAAACATACCATGCAAAGAGCAAAGAAACACAAACCACAATTATTGACATCTTTAGAAAATCTTTAAAACAAACTGTAACTGAAGCTTATATTCAACTTCTTTAAGGTAACCAGTCTATGAATTTTCAAACACTAATTCATGACTTAATGCTTAACTAAGGTATACAATTAAAGTGACACAGAGGTCAAATGCCCTAGTCATTTTTCAATGAGACAAGAGAATACACAATTCCAATGAAGTAAAAGTGTTGACCACAAGGCTGACATAGGCTAAATAGACAGACAGTTGGCCTGTAACAAGGCTAAATAGGTAGCCTACTAAAAATCTCCATATTTACAACTAAATAGCCAGGCAGCTACAGTGCTACACTAGTGGCATGATGTTAAAGATGTCCCCAGAGTGTAGCATTGGCCTGGCTGATTTAGATGTTGGCTGCAGCAACTCAAGCTGTAGCACCAATTTGTTCCTTTTATTTCGTACCAACAGTCGGTGACCTTGACAAACAGAGATGTTTATGAAAAATCGCCAGAATTCTCCTTTAAAGGCACTCTAAGCGATGCTGGGTAACGTCACTTCTTTTTTTTTAGAAGTATATTTTTTGGGCTTTTTGCCTTTATTTGTATAGGACAGTGAAGAGAGAGACAGGAAGTAAGTGGGAGAGAGAGATGGGGTAAGATCGGGATATGACCGCAGGTCGGATTCGAACCTGGGTCCCCGTGGGCACTTGGGCCCATATATGGTATGAGCGCTGTAGCTGTAACCCACAGCGCCACCCGGGTAACGTCACTTCTGTTGACGTTCACAAAACAGAAATCTAGCTCGCTGCTTCCTCCCCCTCCCTCCTCGTTGGTGATTTGCTGGATCTGTTTGTTATATTTTTATGGGCAAGGTTTGCCCAAGTTGTTTTGTGGCTGTTTTTGGAGCCTGGGTTGTCCACAGAGATCGTGTTTTTTTTACAGTGTATTCAGGACACAGAGCAGGACACAGGCAGCTAGCAGATGGTGAGGTGATGTTTGCTGTAAGTGACAAAAATGTTTTAGCCTAAAAAACATATGACATCGCTTAGAGCACCTTTAGGGTCATATAGGGCAATGGTTGTGATTAATCAAGTTACCAAGTTTTGCTAAATATTTGAGCATACTCACTGATAGTTGCTGAAGTTCCACTTGGTTGTTGTATTCCCAATCAGCTCAGTTGCCGTTTTCTATGACACTTGCTCCCTCTACTGGACGCTGACAGAACAACATCAACCCTGAAATGGTTTCTGACTTAATGGTAGAGGCGAGAATTTAAGCGTGAGCTTGGCCTGTCTGACTTAGTCTTTTGTTTTTTTTATAATATCCTGAACACTAGCTACCAAATAAACATATGTGACATCTCATAATTTGCAAAAGGTTTCTTTAATATAAAAATACTGTCATATCCAGAAAAATGTAAAACATTGTGCACAACAAATGATCATACAAAAAGGTAATTTCATTAGTCCAGCAAAGGCACTCTAACAATATATGGCTTTCTAGAAACTTCTCCCCAAAAATCCACTTTGTTACACTATTGATAAGTTTTGGCTTAATTGCATCAAGGAAACATTCAGTAGCTAAAAACAGGTCCAATACATTTTCTCATACGTTTCTCACAGGACAGTCTAAGACACAGACTAAATAAACCCCCAGACAGATTAAAAAACATCAACAATTTAAAGAATCACTTTTCTGAGGGAGCTGAGATATGAAATAATCCGTATAGGAGTAGCTGATTCACAGCTAAGTACAACTTAAATCACATTCCCTATGTATACTCTACATGGTAACATGTAAATAAGATATTTCCTACATTCAGTACCACAAATACACTGTATTGTACCGTCAATGCTGTGAGAACATTTGCATTTTATGAACCAGAAGGTCATTTGGCTGTATAAAAGAAATAATCACACAAAAAGACTCTCACTCATGCACACACATTCACGAATCTCAAACCTCAAACACACACACACACACACACACACACACGCACACACACACACGCACACACACACAAATCTCAAACCTCACACGCACACACGCACACACACACACACTCCAGTGAATCCTTGGTTATTGTGAGCAAGCAACATCTCTTAGAGAGAAGTCTCCTTTGCCTCAGCTGGTGGAGGCTTGAAGGACAAGATCTCTGTGAATGTGTGACCTGCAAGGAGAACACGAGGAGGAAGACGAGGAGCAAGAAGAAAAGCAGGAAGAAAGTGGACAGGGGATAGTGAAACAACAAGGAGGACAAAAAATGAGGAACTGTCAGACTCATTTCAAGACATTCTACTGCCCCAAATGAAAAAATGAAGAATTACACACAAAAACAGAAATAAGCTCATTAGATCTTCTGTACTTTGTATCTGCCCTTCTTTTTCTTACTATTTTTCTCTCTTTTTTCATTTATCTTTATATCATCCTATTGTCTTTCCCCCCCCCGCCCTCCTACTCTGCCCCCCACCCCCCCCACCCCCCTCTCCTACTCTGCCCCCCACCCCCCTCTCCTACTCTGCCCCCTCCATCTCTCCTCCCCCCCCCCCACCCCCCTCTCCTACTCTGCCACCCCCCCCCCCTACTCTGCCCCCTCCTACTCTGCCACCCACCCACCCCCCCCTACTCTGCCCCCTCCTACTCTGCCACCCACCCCCCTCTCCTACTCTGCCCCCTCCATCTCCCCCCCCCCCTCCATCTCTCCCCCCCCCCACCCCCCTCTCCTACTCTGCCCCCCCCCCTCCTACTCTGCCCCCTCCATCTCTCCCCCCCCCCCATCTCTCCTCCCCCCCACCCCCCCCTCCTACTCTGCCCCCCCCTCCTACTCTGCCCCCTCCATCTCTCCCCCCCCCCACCCCCCTCTCCTACTCTGCCACCCCCCCCCCTACTCTGCCCCCTCCTACTCTGCCACCCACCCCCCTCTCCTACTCTGCCACCCACCCCCCCCCCCTATTCTGCCCCCTCCTGCTCTGCCACCCACCCCCTCTCCTACTCTGCCCCCTCCATCTCTCCTCCCCCCCCCCACCCCCCTCTCCTACTCTGCCCCCCCCCCCTCCTACTCTGCCCCCTCCATCTCTCCTCCCCCCCCCCCCCTCCTACTCTGCCCCCTCGCTCTGTCCATCTCTCCTTCCCCGCTTACGTTTCCACGACTCCAGGGGGAGGTCCGAGTGGTCCATGGAGTAGTCGTACTCCTGGACCTCGGTCTCCTCCTCGGGCTCCCTGAACTCGCTGAAGTAGGGCAGCGCGAGGGCCTCGCTGGCCGTGACCCTGCAGTCCGGGTCCAGCAGCAGCATGTGGTCCAGCACGTCTACCGCTGCAACAGAGGACCAGGAGGGTGGCCGGTGAGTGCCCGACCAAAAACAAAATCACCAGCAAAATATTTTTGAGGCGAATAAATAGTATTGGAGCGGGCCTACTGCAGCATGTTCAGTAGGTCTAGAAATGCAGCATTTTTAAATCTAGCAAAATGTACAAATAAATGCATTCCTATGACGTTAAGGAACACAAACTGATTTCTTATATGACATGTTGTCCCTATACAACACATGTTTTTATTCAAACATGATGGCACACTGGATTGAACTAAATATGCCTCACTCAATTTCCCTGTTCTCTAAATATCTATGCAGGTCATATCAGAGGACTGTAAACAATCTATACTGTTCCAACCATTCCCCCTTGTTCCTAACATAAAGAATATGTAGGAACCTAATGAGGAAGGAAGACATGTTAATTCAGCTGATATGATCACATTAGCACTTTAGAAGCTATCAGGATGCAGAGTAGTTTCCTATTTAGAGCCCTTACCATGTTTGTTGGCTTTGGGTATCAGCAATTGCAAATCTTTTTTCTTGAGCTTTGGTAGTCTTTCAATATAGCTTTTGGCCTGTAACAGACATTGAGTTATTTGAGTTATTTGTAAACAGGATGAGAGCACAGCTGTTAGTAGTTTGCACCGCACAGTGCACACTGAAGTGTATGTTTGTGTGTGTGTGTGTGTGTGTGTGTGTGAGTGTGAGTGTGAGTGTGAGTATGAGTGTGAGTGTGAGTGTGAGTGTGTTGTGTGTGTGTTTGTGTGTGTGTGTGAGTGTATGTGTGTGAGTGTCTGTGTGAGTGTGTGTGTGTGTGTGTGTGTGTGTGTGTGTGTGTGTGTGTGTGTGTGTATGGAGTAAGATGAATACAGATAAATATATGACACAGAAAGTGAGAGAGACAAAGAGTGTCAGCGATAGCCAAATGTAAAGAGCTTAACAGAGGTAAGCACACAGTAAACTAACTTTAAACCAACTAAATATATTATTTTCACTTGTTCTCATACAAAATTGACTTGCTGTCACTTATGCCCCCACAGTGAACATGATTAACAAACCAAAGGTTTGTCAGCGAGCATTTAGTGACATCCAAGTGAGGTCATAAACCAAAATGGTTTGGAGAATGAGAGAGAGACTGACATCTTGAGACTGTAGTTTGCTGATAAAGTCCTGTGTTGGAGTTCCGATGATTTTCATGATCTCTGTCAGCTGATCCAAGTCTGGTGCAAGAGGTCAAAGGTCAAACAGTGATGAGGCCCAAAATCATGTGACATAACACAAGTACTCTATAGTAAGTAACCTGTGGTAAAGAGAGCTTCCATATTGACATGTGGCATAACACAAGCAGAGGAAGACGTTTCCTAAGCCCAGGGTACTCTATAGCAACCTGTGGTAAAGAGAGCTTCCATATTGACTACTGTCTAGTATTTCATAGCAGGATACGGTCATTCCCTTTGAAGAGTGGCGCTCCCAACAGCATCTCTGCCATGATGCAGCCCACGGACCAGATATCCACTAGAGGGAGAGAGAGAGAGGGAGAGGCAGGGAGAGAGAGAGAGATAGAGAGAGAGAGAGAGAGAGAGAGAGAGAGAGGGAGAGAGAGAGAGAGAGAGAGAGGCAGGGAGAAAATAACCACCGTGTAGAGTATGCTTCGGATTTTTTTTTTTTTTAAACTTGCTTTCACGTGGTAACAGTTCCTTGTGAGCATATAAGTGTAGATACACATAGTAAAATAGACAGAAATGGTCAATGTATGCTGCTTAACTATCAGTGATTCACTCCTTATATGCTTTGTCTGTGCGTGCATGCGTGTGTGTGTGTGTGTGTGTGTGTGTGTACGTGCATGAGTGTGTGTGTGTGTGTTTGTGTGTGTGTGTGTGCGTGCATGAGTGTGTGTGTGCGTGCATGAGTGTGTGTGTGTGTGTGTGTGTGCGTGCATGAGTGTGTGTGTGTGTGCGTGCATGAGTGTGTGTCTGTGTGTGTGTGTGTGTGTGTGTGCATGAGTGTGTGTGTGTGTGTGCATGAGTGTGTGTGAGTCATTGTTTACCTGTCTGGGTGTAGTGCATCCAGCTGAGAATGATCTCAGGTGCTCTGTACCAGCGCGTCACCACGTACCCAGTCATCTCACTGTCTGCCTGCCTCGCTAATCCAAAATCCAGGATCTATGGACACACACACACACACAAACAGAGAGAGAGATTTACAATGTGATTTTGTACTTTTCAGGAACACATGTACAATCAATTAACAGTCAGGAATTCCCTTGTTTACATTTACAAAAAAGACAAACAAACAAAAGGCAAAAATGGTTCTTCCCATGACATGGAGAGTTCAGTGAAGGAATCTTTTGAAACCAGCATAGACATTTTCTGGCACTCTAGTTTACCACAAACACTGCTGTAGGCATACTTGGAGCCTACTCAGAACTATTGCAACAGATTGAACAGTAAACATTGACAAAAACATTGACAACAGTCATACAGTAAAGAGACATGATTGACTCCTCTGTGGAATTTCTGTGGAGCTAACTAACCCAGATGGCCTTTGCTCCCGTATAAATGCTTAGCCTCCATTAATCAGTGGATGAGCAACATTTTTTAAAGCTAAATGATGACAAAACAGAGGTTCTTTGGGTTGGACCAAAATCAAAGCGAGACACCGTTCTTAGTAATCTTGGGAACCTGGCACACCAGGTCAGATCAAAAGTAACAAGCCAAGGTGTCATGCCAAGGTGTCATCTTTAAAAAAGAGACATGAAAACATCCCTGTATATGAGAACTTTTATTTAGCTCTTTTATTTAGCTCTTTTATTTAGCTCTTTTTTATCTAGTCGCCTATTTCTTCACATCATTTTACATTCTACTGCCTCTATTTACAGGGTCTTCCTATTTCGCTTCACTAGTATATGTTCACTAGTATATGTTCACTAGTATATGTTCACTAGTATACAATACGTGTTGTTGTAGCTATCTCCTTACCATCCTGTGAATTCTCACCTTTACTTAATTCTAAATATCTGATGTTTTATTTATTGTTTTGTTTGTTTGTTTGTTTGTTTAATATTATTTTTTCTTATTTTTCTTTTCTGTATTATTGTGTTAAGTGCTCCAAATATAAAGCACTTTGAGCTGCATTCTGTGTATGAAAGGTGCTATACAAATAAAGCCTATTATTATTATTATTAGGGCCCGAGCACCGAAGGGCGCAAGGCCCTATTGTTTTTGTAAGGATTATTATTATTATTGAGTATTATTGTTATTCTACTTTTTTGCTTTCCTGTTTTTGAGGTGGTTAACATCATCGAAAAGTCTGGAAATTTGGCACACACATCAGGTGTCACACAAAGCAGCTAGGTAAAAAAGCTTGGCCCCGGTCATGGCCCAGGGACTCGCTAGCGGCCCCTTACGCCCCCTTAGATGACTGATCCCGTGGTGGGCATATACTTTCAGCTACACACACCAAATTTGGTAGGTGTTTGTATCTCCCCAAGATGAACAACTTTCGTATGTACAATGCATTAGCCACGCCCAACAGGAAGTGAGGTATTTGGGATTTTGTGTAGACTAATATGTGATGAAATATGTGATGAATCATGATGCCAAATGCTTCCCATGGGTGAAAACGCATGAAATTTGGCACACACATCAAGTGATACAGTGAATAGACAGGGATAAAAGCTTGGCACCGGGCGTTGCCCAGGAACTCCATAGCGCCCCCTTATGTCACTGTGACTTGTGGTTGGCATATAGTTTTAGATACACTCACCAAATTTGGTGGGTGTATGTAACTCCCAAAACCAAACAACTTTTGTATTAACATGCCATTAGCCACGCCCACAGGAAGTAAGGTAATTGAGAATTTGTGCGTTGTGGACATGATCAATTTTAACGTACTCCTCCTAGACGGTTGATCCGATTCATGTCAAAGTTGGTATACATGACGCCGAGATGTTCCTGATTCTAAATTGTGAAGCCTTTTTTTGATATGTTGTAATTTGACGAAATGGCGAAATTATTCATTTTAATACCCTTCCACATAAACAATAAATGTGTCATGATTCACCATGCATGGCTTAAAATGTTTTAAATTTCACAGGTCATTAAAGACCATGTTAATGATAATATTCACATGCCCATAATGCATGTGCATTGCATTGCATGCATTGAATGAATGGTCTGAAACTTCTCAGGTTAATAGATATTATGATTATGATGATATCCAGACACCCAATGGGCCTGCCTGGCATAGCGCCACCACCTGGCCAAGTAGGCAATGTGCCAGAAATGGACAATGCCTTAAGTGATTGATCTGAAACTTTATAAAATATTGGATAT
The DNA here is from genome assembly GCF_046254945.1 of Alosa pseudoharengus. Classification (NCBI taxonomy): domain Eukaryota; kingdom Metazoa; phylum Chordata; class Actinopteri; order Clupeiformes; family Clupeidae; genus Alosa; species Alosa pseudoharengus. Next base: position 37,430,349 of record NW_027468565.1, on the reverse strand, counting down.
CATTATGGTGATGATATTCACATGCGTAATTCACAAGCCTAGCATAGCGCCACCATCTGGCCAACCAGAAAGTGTATCAAAAATGTTCTTTGCTTAAAATGAATGATCTGAAATTTCTCAGGTTCATATATTTTATGATTATGATGACACCCAATGGGCCTGCCTTGCATTGCGCCCCCACCTGGCCAAGCAAGAAAATGTGCAGAAAATAAAATACAAAAACAAATAGCACACGCATCAAATATGTACATTTCACAAACGCACCAGGTCGGTGCTTTGTTGGATTCTGAAATGTCACGGGTTGCGGCCCACAGGTGCTCGGGCCCGCCATTGCCGCTTGCGGCTATATTATTATTATTATTATTATACTACTGACAGCCGATTCTGATGAACATTTGGAAGAAATATTACTTCCAGCACCGAGAGTTCAAGCTAAGATTGATCTATAGATTTATAGATATGTATTAAATAACTGTGTAAAACCCCTGATTATTCACCAATCTAATGTTTTAGAGTAAGGGCACTAATGTATATGATGCATAACGTGACAGGCAAGATACTACATGAACTCAAGCTAATTCCAGCTGTTCTCACTGCATGGTTGCCACAGTGCTGAAGAAGCTGTTCGCAGTGAGCACTGTGGTTTCGAGCCCACACATACTAAAGTAACGTTAGCCCAAGTTGCTGAGTACTTGTCTCTGCTTCACCTTCGATAGTGAGTGAATAGTCTGCAAACAGCACGCAACCCCACAACAAACCACACCAGCTTCAGATATTCACACAAGCAGCGCATATTTAGTGGCATATTTAGTGGCATGGCACAGAGATTAGTTGTAGTGTAGAGAAAAACAGTGCGCTCCCACTGAAGACACCTACTCCTTGCCAGACCCAAAGAATGGATAAATCAACCATTCAACCATCACTTAACTAACTGCTGAAGGGCACCCACCTTTAACTCGCAGTCCTGGTTGATGGCTAGATTCCCTGGTTTAAGGTCCTGGAGGAGAATAGAGAGGAGGTTATGTTTGCTGATGCAACCAGAGCATTAGGATAAACTCTGTTTAGTAAACAAATAGGCTCACTTACCCTGTGGATGATTCCAGCTGCATGGATATACTGAAAGAACGCAGAAAGACATGTCAGTCAGTCAGGCTGTGTGTGTGTGTGTGTGTGTGTGTGTGTGTGTGTGTGTGTGTGTGTGTGTGTGTGTGTGTGTACATTATTTGTGTATCGGTGAGTATGGGTAAGTGTGTCTGAGATGTGTGTGAGAGAGGGAAAGAGAGAGAGAAAGAGAGAGAAGAAAAGTGTGTGTGTGTGTGTGTGTGTGTGTGTGTGTGTGTGTGTTTGTGTAACAGTGTGTGTGTTTAGGTCAAGCCTCTCTTTCTGTGTTTGTAAGGGAAGTGTGTGAGGGAAGTGGTAGAGAATTCACACCTTTAGTCCCCTGAGCATCTGATAAACAAGGAACTGCACTCTCTCCTCAGAGAGTTTCTGCATCTTCATCAATTTGCCTAAGTCAGTGCCCATATAGGGCATCACCAAATAACTGAGAGAGGGGAGAGAGAGAGAGAGAGAAAGTTTTGAAGTCTTTTAAAATTCAGGATATCTTCCTAAATATAACTAGCCTACTACAAGTAGAGCTGCAGGATTTCAGGAAAATATCTAATTGCGATTTTTCTTTTTTGCTTTAAGTTGGGCCACTATGATATACACTATACACACTAGTGCATGAGAAGTACAGCCCTCCTGTTAGGCGAGCTTCACACTGTCTGTCACACAAGGAGGATGAGAAGAATATAAGAAATCCTAGATGTGACTATTTAAACCATTAGGATAGAGTTGCGAGGAGCAACATTAATTGGAGCCTTTGTGATTATCTGATTTCATTAGTTTAAATTGTGATTTTGATTTTAAAAAATCGCTTAATTGTGCAGCCCTAACTTAGAACAGTTCTATACTGTCAGCACTCTTATCCTCTATTTATAGTATTGACAGATAAAGTAGTAATTCCTAGCTGTCTTCTTTGCCTTGTAGCTTTGTTATACTCTTTCTGTAAGTCACTGCTAAATTAATAAATGTAAATGTATATACTAAAATCACAACGTGTTCACTGTATTCTACATTCACAGTGCAAAAAAAAAAGTCAAATAAAAAGTCAACTCACAAATCCTGGAATCTATCCAGAGACAGGCATGATGTGAAAACATCTAAGAGTCCAATGACCTGTTGAGAAAAAAGAAACAGAGTAACACGACTAGGAAACAGGTGAGCTAAGATTACATCAGCAAACAAAAGATCTGTGATACTCAATCGAAATCATCTTACGGCAGAACAGGAAAGGTAAGATATTTCCTCACAGAAATGGTCAGAATTCAGGTCAATCAATGGATAGCCAAGAGAAAAACATTGTTCAGAAACTATGTCAAAAGTCACCCCTTCACAACTGCCCCAGAGTGTTGATGTGGAGGGTGGAGGTCCCCCTTACATTTTCATGCTTCATGTGTTTCAGCAGGCGTAGCTCACGGTATGCTCTCTTGGCAAAGAGCTCTGACTGGAACGGTCGGTGGAGCTTCTTGATGGCCACCTTCGATCCAGACCGTCGGTCCAACGCTGAGCTGGAATGAAAACACACACTCGGTACTATTAACACGTCATAACAAAACCACCGTCAGCAAGCAGGCAACAGCAACTGTCTAACGTCAGCATGTCAAACTACTGTAGAAACACCAGAAACAGGGCTTTCTACGCATGGATGCATACTGAGGGTGTACACATTTACCATAAATTGATTTGCATTAGAAATTAGAAACTAGTATAATTCAGCTCCTAATGTTCTTTACAGAGTCGTTATTCTTCATCCTGTGAACTGCATACATATTTAATAAATAAATTAACAATAATAATAAATAAATAAAATGACATTTCACTTAAAGATGGACCCTACTATCAGAGCTCTTTGTAGGACAGAGACAAACAAACAAACAAACAAGCTCAGTGACTGTTTACATACGTACCCCAGAGCTTTTAAAACTATACAATCATTCTACAAATCGGTTAGGATAGGACCAGTTCAAGGCCTTTATAAAGTATCCAAATGACACAGATTTAAGAAACAGGGGATATCTGCCTTTCCTACCTAATGACTCGGATTTCCGTATGCCTTCATCTCAATCTCTCCAAAACTGAGCTTTTGGTAGTCCCAGCAAATATGTCTCATACTGTTTATACTGCACCACTTGTCTATACTGTGTATATTACTTTGCACTTTTCTGCTTCTTTTGCACTTCTGAGTAGACGCAAACTGCATTCCGTGGTCTCTGTACTTGTACTCTGCACAATGACCATATAGTTGAATCTAATCTAATCTAATACAGCTATTTCCCAACAGATAAACGTTCAACTTGGCTCATCTTCGCTGACCCCAACTCACATAGCTTGGGTGTCACAACTGATGGCCGACTACATTTCTCCAAGCATGTCTCAGTCACAAAGTCAAGTTGATGTATCCCATACAATACTAGGAAGATCAGACCTTATCTGACAAAGTATGCCGCACAACTTCTTGTGCAGGCCATGGCTCTTTCCAAACTGGACTACTGTGATGCATTTTTAGGTGCCCTACCTGCTTGTGTGGTGAGACCATTACAGATGATTCAGAATGTAGCAGCACCTGGTCTTTAATCAGCCAAAGAGGACACATTTAACTCCTCTGTTGGATGCCCATCATTAGCCTCCTATAGCGGCCAGAACTAAATCCCTCACTCTGGCCTATACTGGATCTGCACCTTGTTATTTGAATTCCATGATACAGCTCTACATCCACTATCGCCCACTGCGCTCCTCTGATGAGCATCAGCTGGGTCGACCATCCATTACTGCTAAGATGTCACAGTCTAGACTCTTTTCCTCATTGGTGGAATGAGTTACCTAATGTTATATGTTCTTTCGATAGTTTTGGGTATTTCAAGAATGAAAGGCTCATGTTCACCCTGCACTTCATTGATTAAATCTCTTACAGATGTATGGTTTGTATGATTATGGTTGTGTTACTATGAAAACTCATTATTTTCATTGATAATATTTGACATTATTATTGGTAACCTATTGTTGTTATTATTAGGCCTACTATTATAGGCCTAATATGTATGCGTTTCAATTTTATTTGAAATATTTATTAATAAAAACAAACACATAGGCCTACATTTATAACTTAGGCTTCTAAATAACTACAGTATTTTTCTACCATAACATGTATTTAAAGTAGGCCTACATAGAACCAAAAATATTGTTCTACATGCATCCTAAATGATCAGTGTAAAATGTAAATAATTTCACCAACCTGACCTGACCACACAGGGGCTCGTTTGCCTTCACGTATAGATCTGATTGCCTCACAGCCGTGTAGCCTTGTAAACAATACCACCACAAGCGACCGACCCCCCTCCGCGCGTCACTGCCGACCGCACCAATGCGGAAATCAACTGCCTGAGGTTCATTGTTTCGATTTTTAACCAAATCGCTGTAGACAGGTTCATAATGGCCCAGTAATGTAGGCCTACCACTGAAACACACCATAACCCTACACCAAATAGAAGCAGATGTGATAGGCTATTACATGAATTGTAGGCGCAGACTAAAACGGGGTGTTCGAATGGCTATTATGAATGAAGTCAAGCGGGACTTTGGCCATTGAGTGGAGGGGGACAAACAAAGCAGCCTTTTGTTAAAAGTCCCTGTTGCGCGGTATCCGTGTGGTTCTCATATAGGCTAATTCGTCCTATGTGGACCTTCACTAGCGGCGCAGCTGATTATGATCTCTGTTAACGTGTCAGGGTGTGTCCACGAACAGACCATAGGTAAAGTCAGGCATGCAGAGTATGACTTTCTAACCATTTGTGAAGTGGACATAAGGGTCAAATCTAGCCTAGGCTACATAGCCTAGTTAATCTGGACCACAAGACAGCAACACGAAAACAATAGATTTCACTGGTGATGTTGCTTCCATTATCGACTGCGCGGTAGACTACTCACCATACTGTTCCATACGCTCCAGTCCCCACCTGTTTCAAGTCTCGGTAGCGCTCAGGTACTTCCCAAACAGTTTTGTTCACTTCTTGGCGATGAAAACCAGCACGGTTCCTTGTTGACATGACTTTACATGTACTTCACAACACGTCGGTTGTGTTTCTGAATCACTGTACGTTATTACTATAGTTCTTTCTTAAGCACCCATGTCACCCTACTCCTGGTAACACTTGCGCACTACGTGTGGCCGCTCCCTCAGGACTGCACGACCTCTCGCAGCGCCACTCCCATTCAGCCAACCATCAATAGACGACACAGAGCCACGGCAAGGGATTTTGGTTTACTGCATTCCAGAGTCCTTACCATAGTAACGACGCACCAGTTAATTGAATTGTCCTCGGCTCTATCCTGTTTCACATGTAAATGGACTTAAAGCACACTGGCCTTTATTTAACCCACATGTTATCGGAGAGTTTTATCAGTTGGACGCACCCTGAAGAGGTTTCAGCAGGGAGGGAACCCGAAAGGCACACACTGTGAAATAATTCATCATTTTCATTATTTTTAATCCTATAAAGGTACCTGACTTTATCTACATTCTGAATACCTCCCCAAGCACTCATAAACACACACACCCTCATCAGTGAGGAACTGAGCAAGTCAGGACCTGGCAGCTTCTTTCTCTGCAGCACAGTAATTACTCCATTATACATTCCTCACAGTACACGTTGGTGAAAGGCCTCCCTCAATGAGAGTAAATAACTTCAGGATAAAGTGCAGGATTTCTTATGCATATTTTTCATAGAACATCAAGGTTAAAAATGGATTACCCTGAGAGATTATGAATGTAACAGATTGGGTAGGTAGTAGAGGTCATTGTGCAGTTTGGTCCAAAATGACCTGCAGAATCCCAACAGATCTTGGGTGATGGGGTTGAGATTTACATTTCCTGCTAGGCCTGGATGCAGTAGCCTTGTCCAAATGTTTGTTATTAGAATCTGGCATGAAACCTCCAGGAATAACATTTCTTCTTTAATTTAATTTACCATAATGAATGCTGCACAAATAATCGGTGGGATGAATAAAAAAACTGCCACAGTACCACGGGGCACAGCCATGACTAATACACAGTAGCGTACACATTTACGAGATTAGGCAAGATGTGTCTTTGCTGTCAGATTTATTGGGTTAGCTGTATTGCAGGGGTAAATATGCAATATATAGTGCAGTGTTCATTATTAAAAGGATACATGAGTTGAAGACATACAAAAAAACATTTCCTTCCCAAATGAGGTTTTTATGTTGAAAATCAATTGTAAATTTAAATTACTTTCCCTCTTCAAAATATGAAACATTTCCCCATTGAATTAGGTTTACATGTTGAAAAACTAAATGCAAACTGAATTTACTTTTCCTCCTTAAAAAATCGTTAACACGACCTGTATCATTGCATATCTTAAAACCACTCCCTTGTTTTCAAAATTCAAAGCAATCCCAAAGTCAAAATATAAAACAAATTCCTGTTAACAATGACCCTATGAGTTGTTTCATGTATTTCTCTAAGCGCTATGAATGCTAGAATGAGTACATGGTATGGTTCTACCTCTATGCAGCAATCCTACCGCAGTGAGGGAAATAGGATATGGTTAAACGTGGCTGAGTTTGTGCGCTTAGACTGTGAAGCATCTGCTTCTGTAGTTATGTGCGCTGAGACATCAGGTAAGGAGGAGTCAGCATTCGCACACACACACACGCGCACTCACACTCACACTCACACTCACACTCACACTCACACTCACACTCACACTCACACTCACACTCACACTCACTCACACTCACTCACTCACACTCACACTCACACTCACACTCACACTCACACTCTTGCACAAAGTGCTTTGGTACAAATGAAGGTGTTTGGTTCCTGGTAACTCAGACTCACACCTGCCCCGGTAGGACTAGAGGTGTGAGACGTCATGCAAAACCAGCCGGCGAGCAAGACAGAGAAGAGCAGAGGGAACAGGTCACCACCATCATCTATCCTCAGGTTAGTTTGCAGCCTCCTGCACATGATCACCACCATCATCTATCCTCAGGTTAGTTTGCAGCCTTCTGCACATGATCACCACCATCATCTATCCTCAGGTTAGTTTGCAGCCTTCTGCACATGATCACCACCATCATCTATCCTCAGGTTAGTTTGCAGCTAGCCTTCTGCACATGATCACCACCATCATCTATCCTCAGGTTAGTTTGCAGCTAGCCTCCTGCACATGATCACCACCATCATCTATCCTCAGGTTAGTTTGCAGCTAGCCTTCTGCACATGATCACCATCATCTATCCTCAGGTTAGTTTGCAGCTAGCCTCCTGCACATGATCACCACCATCATCTATCCTCAGGTTAGTTTGTAGCCTTCTGCACATGATCACCACCATCATCTATCCTCAGGTTAGTTTGCAGCTAGCCTTCTGCACATGATCACCACCATCATCTATCCTCAGGTTAGTTTGCAGCTAGCCTCCTGCACATGATCACCACCATCATCTATCCTCAGGTTAGTTTGCAGCTAGCCTTCTGCACATGATCACCACCATCATCTATCCTCAGGTTAGTTTGCAGCTAGCCTTCTGCACATGATCACCACCATCATCTATCCTCAGGTTAGTTTGCAGCTAGCCTTCTGCACATGATCAATCAGAAACAATAAACCCAAGTTCATTCAATGTCAAGACCGATGTTGCTGAAGTCCTGTGATTCTGAACTACTGATCTCTCTACCTCTCTCTGTCTTTCTCTTCACTGGTTTGACTCAGGAGCTCCACACCACACACATGCCTTCCTTGACCTTTGACCTAAACATGCAAGACCCTACAGAGAGAGACAGACAGACAGACGGATATCACAGTGTAGTAGAGGAATGAAGAGCTATAAATCAATTACTCATGCGTAAGAGGAAAAGAAAATAGTGCTTCATCCTTCATTTGAAATCCTCTCTCTCTCTCACACACACACACACCTACTCTCTCTCTCTCTCTCTGCGTGGGTCGCACCAGAGGCCTTGTGGTTCAGGAAGGGCTTATGAGGATCAGGTGACGCAGATCTCATTGGCCCAAGCAGGGGGCTTGCTGTCATAGGGGACGAGCACACGCTGTGCTGCCGCCGAGCTGCCCGCCCCTGCTGCCCCTGCCCCTGCCTCCTCCTCTTCCCCACTCCCCTCTCCTCTCTCATCCCTCTCTCCTGGCTCCTCGGCCCCTCCCCGACCCAGCCAACCGGGCTGCTCCAAACCTGGCACGGAACTGAAAGGATTTTCTAGAACCTTCAGCACCCGCTGGACCTGAGGCACACAGAGAGACAGGAGAAAGAGAGAGGGAGGGAGACAGACAGAGAGAAAGAGAGAAAGAGAGTGAGAACAGAGGAGAGAAGGTGAAAAAGAGGCAAGAGAGAGGTAGAGAGTAAAAGGTTAACAGAACAAATGCAGAATAGCATGTAATGCTATGCTATGAAGTACAGTGCTGTTTGAAAGTATGTGAACCTCTTGAACAGTTTGGAGTTTTCTGTTGTTTTCTCATGATTTTCTTATTTTATCATCACCAGTTTTTAAATATGAACTGTCAGGGGTATATATTTATGAAATGCATGGACTTGTTTAGAAGGAATTGTGTACAAAAGTAAACGAACCCCCAGCTGCATTGGTAAAGTCAAGTAGGTAATTGATTCATGTAAAACATATTTAGGTGCTGAAATAATCAATTAAGCATACTAATCAAACAGAGAAAAGACCCCCTGTACTCTCAACAGTGAAGCATGGTGGTGGAAATGTGGAGGTTATTCCGCCTCAGGACCTGGACAACTCCATATCATCCAGGAATTCATCCAATCGTCATTCAATTGTCAGGCCTATCAACAAATTCTTGATCTGAACCTCATGTCAATCAGAAAGATGAAGTTAGGGAAATAGATTTTACAACAGGACAATAACCCTATAATCATTCAAGCAAAATGACCAAGGAATGGCTTAAGATAGAGAATTTATACTCTGGATTGGCAAAGTCAAAGTCCAGACCTCAATTCAATAGAAATGTTTTGGCTAGATCTGAAGCGGGCAGTACATGCCAGTTGTCCCTCCAACCTCTCTCAACTGGCTGAGTTTGGCAAGGAAGAGTAGGCAAAAATCCGCAGAACCAGATGTGAGACACTGGTTAATGGGTACAGATTAGAAGACTTTTGGTTGAAGTTTTGTTGCAAAAGGAGGTGCTACAAGAAATTAACTACATAGGTTCACATACTTTTGCAAATGTCATATTTTGTGTTTTTGTAAACTAAACTACTATATATAACTTTCTTTTGTTTCTGTCTATTATTTGGAAGGTCAGCTTTACAAATTGGGGTTTGGATGTGCATTAAATAAGGTTATTTAGATATTTTTTTGTAAAAACAACTGACCATGTCTGGGGGTTCACAAACTTCCAAGCAGCACTGTATCTTCATCACAAATGAAAAGTATTGTGTATGCCAAGATCTGTGCCAGCAGCCGGGAGAGAAAGCCTCACCTCTGAGAAGTCTCCGTTCTCGGCCGCCTCTATTGCATTCTGGGCAATGTAGTTCCTGAGCACCACGCGAGGGTTTGTGCTGTCCATCACACGCACCCTCTCCTCTTGCGCAGCCTGCACGTCACACACACCTTCACATTCCCGCCTCAGTCTCTCCCTGTGGTCACACAAAACACCAACGTGAGGGAGGGGAGATTGAGCAAAGATGCATTCAGACTTTGAAATACTTGATGACGCTAGACTTAAAAAATGCAACTGAATGTTTTTCATTGGATACAGAATCAAGTACAGAAATGGTCAGGAGACTTCTTTGTAAACATGCCCATTGTTCATTTTTGCTTAGCTTTGATATGTGGACCTCCCAGAAAGTTCTGCAGGCATGGACTGATGTGCTAACCAACACCAGTGCTGCACAATATATCGCTATGGGAGGGAAAACAGCTGAGGCACAGGCCATCATCAAATTCACATATGCATCACACTGCAGCAATCACACCCTTGTGTTCCTGTGTGAAGCTATGAACATCAGCCTTACAGGCAGAACAAAATTAGTCATCAAAGGCTAAATGTCATTCAAATCTTAAAAACGTAAACAACTAAATCTTAATTATTATTATTTAAAATGAAATGTACTTCAACGCCTTTATGGGGAGAGGGGTATGCATAGCAAAAGGGTGGGGCAGAAGATTAGCAAAAGTTCAGCAGTCATGACCTTCATCTCTTTACCAGTAATTCAACTTGATTCTGTACAGTAACATTTACGCATCATTTGAACGCACAGTCCCAGTAGATGATTAGATGACATGGTCGTTTACGCCTGACTGGCCTCGTTGGTACGCTCTGAACCCTGGCTCCTGATCATCTTCTGGGCTGCACAGCTTCTTCCTTTTGACTTCCTAATCCAGCCCTGCTCATTTCTCCTTTCATTTCCTCTACATTGGCCCATGGGGTCCAGTATCCATCCAACAAAAGCACTAATTTTAGAGCCTGGGTAAGTGTAAATGTCTGGGTGAGAGGACACACTACAGAAAAATGGGGGCAGAGGGAGGGAGGGAGAGAGAGACACAGACAGAGGACAGAGAGAGAGAGAGCAAGGGAAAGAGAGAGATTCAGACAGAGGACAGAGAGAGAGAGAGCAAGGGAAAGAGAGAGATTCAGACAGAGGACAGAGAGAGAGAGAGCAAGGGAAAGAGAGAGACACAGACAGAGGACAGAGAGAGAGAGAGCAAGGGAAAGAGAGAGATTCAGACAGAGGACAGAGAGAGAGAGCAAGGGAAAGAGAGAGATTCAGACAGAGGACAGAGAGAGAGAGAGCAAGGGAAAGAGAGAGACACAGACAGAGGACAGAGAGAGAGAGAGCAAGGGAAAGAGAGAGATTCAGACAGAGGACAGAGAGAGAGAGAGCAAGGGAAAGAGAGAGACACAGACAGAGAGAAAGAGAGAGAGAGAGCAAGGGAAAGAGAGAGATTCAGACAGAGGACAGAGAGAGAGAGAGCAAGGGAAAGAGAGAGACACAGACAGAGAGAAAGAGAGAGAGAGAGCAAGGGAAAGAGAGAGATTCAGACAGAGGACAGAGAGAGAGAGAGCAAGGGAAAGAGAGAGACACAGACAGAGGACAGAGAGAGAGAGAGCAAGGGAAAGAGAGAGATTCAGACAGAGGACAGAGAGAGAGAGAGCAAGGGAAAGAGAGAGACACAGACAGAGAGAAAGAGAGAGAGAGAGCAAGGGAAAGAGAGAGATTCAGACAGAGGACAGAGAGAGAGAGCGGAAGAGTGAGACAAAAAGAAAGAGAGAGAAAGAGAGAAACAAAACGATGAATGTCTTGCCTGGTGTTATTCTACAGGATAACAAGACCCTTGACTGTCTGAGGCCAGAGGTATACAAAAAAGGACTGAGGAGACCAACCGTCTTCCCTTTGGGCCCCATGTGTGCTACTCGACCACACTACATTCGGAGTGCTCTCGCACAACTTCTTCCACCACTACTCATTCATTTGGTCGATGCTTTTACCCAAAGCAACTGAAACATGTCAATTATTACGAGGGCCAACCATTAAAGGGACATCAGGCAACGTTTTCGTGTTAATTAATCATCTTTATAAGTCGGTATATGGTTAAATGACTCATTACAGGGCGAATGAAGACTCTCTCGCCCGGCCCTATTGCCTGTAGGAAGAATATCCCGCTTGCAAGTTCGGTGTATCCTACCCGCGACCTTCAGTCTCACAAAGTCTCAGACATTGCGAGAAGCAGAATCAGTTTACGTCCTGCATCCCCAGCACAGAGGCAGGCTAACGAAACCCAGCTAGCGATTCTTGCAAACGTGTGTATAATGGCAAAGCCGGCGAAGAAGCAGTTCTTCTTGACATCTTGACGGAAGATACAAAGAAAAGGAAAAGAGCTTCAAACCGAGCGAGGGCTCGCACACGTTTCAACACATACAGACGCTAGGGGGAGCTTTGTAGAGAAAAAGCACTCAGGCTTGCCTGGTGTCTCTTTCAGTGCCTTGCTCAAGGGCTCAATTACATTACATTACATTACATTACATTTAGCAGACACTTCCAAGGGATCACATTGTCCCCGGAGCAACTTGGGGTTAAGTGCCTTGCTCAAGGGCACAACGGTGGAAGTCGGGATTTGAACCGTCAACTTTCAGGCTACTGCACGTTAGCCCAGCTCCTTAACCACTACACTACCACCACCCTACAGGCTACTGCACGCTAGCCCAGCTCCTTAACCACTACACTACCACCACCCTACAGGCTACTGCACGCTAGCCCAGCTCCTTAACCACTACACTACCACCACCCTACAGGCTACTGCACGCTAGCCCAGCTCCTTAACCACTACACTACCACCGCCCTACAGGCTACTGCACGCTAGCCCAGCTCCTTAACCACTACACTACCACCGCCCTATACACCACACCTACAAAGGTGGCACCCGGTTATTGAGCCTACAACTTCTCTGACTACGTAGTGTATACTTGCCCAGCTCCTTAGCCACTGTGCCATCGCCGCCCACCATGCACGACGCGTGATTCATACCTGTAGAGCGCGAGCCACTGGGTCCAGTCCTCCAGCTGCTTGGTCCTCAGCTGGTCATCGCTGGTCTCCAGGAGTTCCTTCAGCCTGCTCAGTCGCTCCAGCTGTTTGGTCAGGTTTCGGCCCTGGGACAACATCTGGAACAGCGCAGCGTTGTTCTGAGCCATGGACAACAGCATCATCAGCTCCCTGACAGAGAGGGAGGAGAGACAGAGAAAAGAGGGAACAGAAACCAAAAGTGAAAAGGAAGTAGAAAAAGAAGGAAATGAGTGACAGAAACATGAAAGTCAACAGAAGATATTTTGCTGTCTACCGCAGAGTTCTATAAGAGCATACATACAGTATCCTTCTCTTCTCTGAACGTGCATTAACCTCTCTGTGCAATATCTGAATGGGCTGGTGATTGCCGTGACAACAGCAGCTGTGATACCAATGGAAAGTGTGTGTGGGTGGCTCACCGTGGGTCTATGGTGGGTCTGCTGGCATCCTTGAGCTCTTGCAGAGAGGCACACTGCTCCAACAGGAGGTGAGCGGCCTGCTTCAGAGCCTCGGCCTCCACCTCACCCTCACCTGGGCAGCTCACCTGACTCAGGCAACGGAAGGAGTTGGTGAAGTCCGCACCTGAGGGCAGAGGTGGGAAGACCATAAGATAAAGATGGAAGATGACATGAAAGCCAATAATTAAAGGAGAAGTTCAGTGTGATATGGACCTGAAGTGTGTTGAAACATGATACCGAGTGTGAACTTTTGTCTCATAGCTCATCTCCGCTTGTCCCCTGCCATCTGGCGCTAGTTAGCCAATGCTACCAACAGGTTTTCAATGGGGGTGCCTCGGGCATCGGTCTAGCCATGCAAATACATCACTGTTTTACAACATTTACGAGACTCAAAGTAGCTCCACACCTCATTGGTAGACTTCCGAGGGCCCTGACATATAAAACGAGACATTCAACACACTTTAGGTCAATATCACACTGAACTTCTCCTTTAAAGAGACAGGAAAAGAGAGGAAGTCATGCTGAGTGTTATTTTTGGTTTATTTTTCACATGCACATGGTGTTGTGACCCTCCTCTGTTGCCATACGTACCCGTGTTGTGCATGGTCTGCATGAGCTGGGTGATGAGCATCTCGTCCTCCGGCTCCTCCTTGCGCAGTAGGCCCAGCTTGCGCCTCATCATGGCCACATACAAGGAGTTGTACAGGGGCAGGTACTCGTCCAGCACTGCCTCCGCACGCTGCGGGGGCAAGTCAGGGGCCAGGGCCTCTGCCAGCTTCAGCAGGTTCCAGCGGCAGATCGCTGGCTGGGCCTGGTACGAGTACCGGCCAGACTCATCGGATGCATTGCAGATGAAGTCCGGGTCAAAACTAGAGAGAAAGAGAAAGAGAGAGAGAGAGAGAGAGAGAGAGAGAGAGAGAGAGAGAGAGAGAGAGAGAGAGAGAGAGAGAGAGAGAGAGAGAGAGAGAGAGAGAGAGAGAGAGAGAGAGAGAGAGAGAGAGAGAGAGAGAGAGAGAGAGAGAGAGAGAGAGAGAGAGAGAGAGAGATGTTCACATGTTTATACCCACATTGCTGTATCTCTATTTTTTTTCTTTTGAGATGTTTAACGTGTAACAGTAGCTTTGGCAACACTGTACCCAAACAGTCATGCTTGGGTACTGTGGCCTACTGGTTAGGGCTTCGGGCTTGAAACCGAAGGGTTGCCAGTTCGATCCCCGACCAGTAGGGAAAATGTGGGCGGGGGAAGTGGTTGAGCACTGCTCTCCCATGGCCACATCCACAGCTGAAGTGCCCTTGAGCAAGGCACCTAACCCCTCACTGCTCCCCGAGCACCACTGTAGCAGGCGGCTCACTACTCAGGGTTAGTGTGTGCTTCACCTCACTGTGTGTTCACTGTGTGCTCTGTGTGTTTCACTAATTCACAGATGGGATTAGAGACCAAATTTCCCTCACAGGATCAAAAGAGTATACTATACATACATAAAGCTCCGTTGAATTTGAATTTGAGAGAGAGAGGAAGAGAGAGAAAGAAAGAGAGAGGGAGAGAGAGAGAAAGAATGGAAGGGGGGTGGAGTGGGGGTCTAGAGGGAAAGAACATTTCAACTTCCTGTCAAGGAATTACAGAGGAGCTGTCAAGATTCCAAAACAAACAAACCAAATAAATTCAATATCCCTTTTTCAGGAAACACAAAATCGATAAACAAATGTAACATAAACACGAACAAAAATGCCAAATATCTTGCATAACAAAGTTCCTCCCTAAACTAGCTCTCCCACAAAGCTGAGCTCATCCTTACATAATGAAAGCGCTACACATAACACATCAGTGAAATGTCTCAAGTATAATCAACACTGGATACTTATAATAACCATATATTATTTCTTTCAACCTTGTATAGCATGTGATGCAGGCTTTAGTAAGGGTCTCACCGGTCCATAAATCCATAGGGGCCGTAGTCCAGTGTGAGGCCCAGGATGCTCATGTTGTCCGTGTTGAGGACGCCGTGACAGAAGCCCACACACTGCCACTGGGCCACCATGCGTGCTGTACGTGACATCAGCTGCAACACACACACACACACACACACACACACACACACACACACACACACACACACACACACACACACACACACACACACACACACACACACACACACACACACACACACACACACACACACACACACACACACACACACACACACACACACACACACACACACACACACACACACACACACACACACACACACACACACACACACACACACACACACACGATATTTATTATTATTCAACAGAGAGAGACTATAGTAAGTATATACTATAACTATAGACTATAACAAGAAATCAACCTATTTGATTTCCTCGCCTATACTTTGGTTCTCATGATGACAGAAAAATGAAACGATTCAATTGTGGAGAACCTTACCTATCTAACAATGTGTATATATATAACAAAGAAAGCAGACTGGAGCACACTGATTCAACTTGCAATATTTACTTCTTGTTACTTTGTTTGCACTAAGTAAACACTGCAAGATGAATCAGTGTAGTCCAGTCTGCTTTCTTTGTTTTAATGGTCTATCGTCCTACCGCTGTGATAATGCAGCCTCAACTGGATGACGCATGGAGTATCCCACTTTAACTAGATGTACAGTACATAACATAGATATTATACAACTTTATAACATCTATGGTATATAACATGTCCATATTGACAGAGGTTTAACTTCAGGAACTCTGGCTAACACTGCCTGTCTTTTATCAGAAGAAAGTGCATGTTTTAAAAGGACACCAGGCAAGCCTGATGCTTTTTCTCTACGATACTCCCCCTCACTCGGTCTGAAGCTCTTTTCCTTTTCTTTGCATCTTCCGTCAAGGGTTTATACTGCTTCTTCGCCGGCTCTGCTATTATACACACGTTTGCAACAATCGCAAACGTGTGTATACTTGAGGCGTCGGGGAGTGAGGTTTACCAACGTTCCACAAGCACAGCTAAGCTAGCTGGCATCCGTTACATAGATACCTTCAAGTAAAGTGTTACCAAAATTCTTTTTTGTTACATATCCACAAAAGATACAGCAGCCGTGGCCTACTGGTTAGCGCTTCAGACTTGTAACCGGAGGGTATACTTATACTTTTCAAATCAGCATTCCTGATACTGCTGCCTGAAAACATTTCAACCATAATGAAGAGTCAGGAGAGTACAATGGACAATGACACAGATAATCCTCTATGACGGGCGCCTCACCTCTCTGAAGAAGGCAGTGTTCCTCTCCACCATGTCTGGATGGCTCTGCTGGATTTCTGGGTAGAAGGTCTCTATGACATAATCCAGCATCTGAGTGCGGATCTCGTCAAGGCCGTAACTTGGGCCCTGTCTGCCAGTGTGCTCATCTTCCCGTTTGAATATCTCAAAAGAGCCAAATCTACACAAACACAATGACAGAGGCACTACATGATCATGTTGGTTTACCCGATAGAAAAACATTGAGAAGATCAGACCTTATCTAACACAATATGCCACACAACTTCCTGTCCAGGCCATGGTTCTTTCCCAACTGGACTATTGCAATGCATTGTTAGCTGACCTATCTGCTTGTGTAGTGAGACCATTACAGATGATTCAAAATGCAGTAGTACGTTTGATCTTTAATCAGCCAAAGAAGACCATTGTGACTCCTATATTACTCACTTAGTTAAATTCAAATGCCTCACATTAGCCTACGTTCCTGTGATAAGTTTGTGACTTTCAAGAAATGTTTAAAGACTCATCTGCATTTACCTTCCACTTAATTAAGTGTCTTACAGTTGAAGTTTGTATGTTGTTGTGTGTCTGTTGTTAATTATGCAAACTCATAATTTACATTGTTGATACTTCATATTGTTATTATTGTTGTTGACACTGTTATTATTAATATTATCATGACTTACTGCAGTGTTTCGTAGGGGCGCATCTAGATTTCTAGGCTAGTGTTTCGTACTAGTAGTGTTTAATGTAAGAGTAAAATAGGCTACCATAAACATTTAAACATGATAAAACATTTGATTTTCAACATGGAGATCCATCTGTAATGTATGTTGTGCTGCTGTCATTCCTTTGTAAGAGGGGAGGTAAAATGGCAGCAAGAGAGAAAGGGAGAATGAAAGCATAACAACACAGCAGAGACACACAAGAAGAGACACAATTCTAAGGGTATTGTAAGGCTACTGACCTAATGAACGTGGGCGCAATACGCAGCACCACGGAGCATCTCTCCATACGAGGTTTTCCGCTGTAAAACACGTCCCTGACGACCTTGGAGTCAGAGGTGACCAGGGACCCGGCACGAGTGGTCGGGATTCCCAGAGAGAATATCGCCTCACTGCAGAGGAACTCCCGGATGCTCGAGCGCAGAACCTTTCGCCCGTCTGCCTGTCTGCAAGGACATTAAGTGTTAATGCCCAGCCTCTCACATGAACATTTCAGACAATATAGAGTTTTTTATGGAACTGCACATACCGCACAACGATTCATAATGGACTGAAAATGGTTTAATTAAGTGTCATAGAGTAACCTTTAGGCTATCTACTAGTTTAGACTTGTAACAAGTGACACTACAAAAGAGGATTAAAGGCCTATAAAGGCCGATTAAAGACAGTCATGGAATTTAGGCCAACCCAGCGCATCAACAATTTCATTTTATCGAGTTAACTAAATTAACAAATAAACTTTTCCTAATACCGAGAGTAGGGTGTCAACCCCGCTCCTTTAACTTGGATTTCCCATCGCCCACATGGGTTCTCCTTCAACAGCTCAGAGTCCTGATCAGCTGGCGCCTTAACTTCGCCCAGGTAACAAGCTGCTCCGTCACCCAGCTGACCCGCAAAGTTACCAAACTGGTGTCCGCAGTAGCAGTGCGCAGCTGGCTCGGATCCGGGCATCACCTTTGAGCCGCTCAAATATGCAGGGCCGAGTGGATCTTTCTGAACGTCTTCTTCATTAAGTCCGAGCAAGGCAAGCGCTCGGCCAGAAACAGCCACGAATTTAGGGTTGGTGAGTGGTGTCGGCTGAACACGGGAGAAGCATGCTCCCTTGACCATTCTAACACCTGGTTCGTGGGAAGGATCCAAGGGAAGCTTTTTTAGAACAACATTGTCGAACTCAAGTCTTTCGAGGGGCGACCGACTCGTCGCCAGTCCCATGTCGTCCATCCCGACAGACGACATTGATCGCAGACAGAGAATTCCTGAACGAAACAAATAAGATCGTGACACACGTATTCGTGTAGCAGCCATTCAATGATGGCCACCGTGCTAACCTGGCCTACCACGAGACTTCAAGATCCTTTATGCCTTCCATAACCATCCAGCCAGCCAGTGTGCTGTCCGATATAATCTAGGGGCGTCTCCGCCAGGCTGCACGGTTTTGTTTTGAGACCGACTAGAAACACGTATGTTACTAAATGGTTCCCAATTTGTCATTGGCTTGCAATGTTCATTGGTTATAGTTCAACCGGGAGTTATTTATTTTAGCATTTGGTATGTTTGGAATAACAAATCCAAAGGGAAAGATACAGATTATTCTAATGGGGTTGGTTCTACATAGCCTACTACTTCTCTACTACCACCTCTCATCCATTCAAGATGGTAAACTAAAAGTTTTTTTTCCAATTGTAGCCTATTATAAGTGTGATTATTATCAAGGAGGATTGTTTGTAATGTGGAGAATGTGACATATTGGGAGAATTTAAAATAAACAACAACAAAAAATTCCATTTACAGCGCTTTATCAAGCAACCACCGATGTGTAGCACCCTCCTGGCAGCCATTATGCCCCAGAACATTTACCACACAACAGCCTGAGCTTTTTCAAATTTCATTCATTCTAAAGTAATTGTCATTTATCCAACATAAGTAACATCCAGAATGTAAATCCATGACAACTGTCACATCATATTCTGCCACCAGGGAGAGCTGTCTGTTTGTCATCAGTGCAGGAATCTTCAGTTGCTGGACCATATCTTCAGCAGATCTTAGTCTAATAAATGACTGAAACACATCTGTAAATGTATAATAAATGTTGCATAGTTCTGGAAAATACATATGTGTAAAGACGAAACAAAAGGAAATGCATATCTGTGGGTTGGGAGTAATCTATTACTGTAATTCCACTACTTTAAACGGTAACAAGCATGTAACAAAATATATATATTTTTTAATCAAGTAATGCAATTACAATTACTGAAATTAAAGTGACTTTGTTAGGCCTACTCATTACTCTCTCTATCTTGGGTGAAAAAATAACCGACTGCAGACAGGAAGACAAATCAAAGACTGCCTGTGTGGCTGGCAGCAGTGATGAATTCCTTCCCAATTAACTCTTTTTACACAAGGTTTTAAAAAGATCACCAGTGTTGGCGGATATCATCAGTTTCTGTATAACCAGCTTGACCCCGAGTGACCCCATCATCATCACTGCTGAGGTCTGTGGTGGAATGTTTGAAGAGGACACAGATCAAGAAATCCCCTGGTCCAGATCACATCTGCGGCTACATGCTGAAATATTGAAATATTGTGCTGAGCAGTTCGGAGGAGTTTTCCAGTATTCAAGAGCTCTCTATCTACTGCCACTGTCCCACAGCCATGGAAACATTCCACAATTATTCCCATTCCCAAGAATAGCAGCCTTAATGAAGTCCTGAATGACCTAAGACCCATAGCCCTCACCTCCCTTGTCAAGCACCTCCAGAGCATCGTGAACACATGCAACATTGCAGAAAACCGCATTTTAGAAGACTTTAATCATGTCCTACACACTGCTTTTGAATGGCTGTCCTCTAGCAGGCATCTGCGCTGTAGGACTAATCGAAGGAACACTATCTTTACTTTTTAGGCTATTAGCTTTCTGAACTTGAAAGCCCCCTCCTCCTTTCTCTACTTGGACTACTTACTTACACTCCTGTCTGTCCTGTTCTTTCTTATTGTCCTGTTTCATATGTTGTGTTTTGTCTTACACTTCCGTTCAAAAGTTAGGAAATGACTGTTGTAGAAAGAAATGGCTGATCTTTAATGCAATATCTACATTGCCAATTAACAGCAGCCATTCATCCAATGGTCCAAAGGCACATTCTGTTTTTAATCTGATATAATTTTAAAAGGCCCTTCGGGGATAAATAAAGTTTTTTTATTCGAATTGAATTGAATTGAATTTCAATCAAACTAAGAAAGAACTAGTGAATAACAGTTGTTAACAAAGACCATCACAGAAGACATGCCTGCCTTGTGTTTAATCTTTCAAGTCATCACACCACCTCCATCTCACTTTTTTATTCCTATCAGGTGAAACATGTTCATTAATCTTCCACTACTGAGTCTGAATAATGATAGCTGGTCAGTGCTCTGTCATGTCACTTGCTCTCCTCCTCCAGGTCCTTCATCCAGCGTGGCACCACAGGCTGGGGCCGAATGAAGTCCAGACACAAGGAAAACACCAGCTCCTCCCCGTCCTCGGTGAAGTCTGTGACCACCCAGCTGGACTCCACGTCCCCCTCCCTCTCTTTCGCTGGGGTCAGCAGGCGAAGGTATCTCTGACCTCTGAACTCCACGAAGACCTGCTCGTCACCTCCTTTGCCCGACAGCCGCGGGGACAGAGATGGGAGGTCACCGCTGGCCGAGTGGAAGCCGTCGCTATCTGCCGTATCCGAGGGCGCGGTGTCGGGGGAGGAGCAGGTGTAGAACTCGTCTGCGTCACTGATCTGGGAGTGCACATCGCTGTCAGCCGACAGGTTGGCTTCCGCCAAGCTTCCAGGCCCACTTTGCTGCTCCTCAGAGCCACCCACTGGTTCACCGTCTTTCAGCAAAAGTGAGTCAGACAGCTCTCTACAGTCGCCCTCTGAAGTTGCACTGGGAAGCCTGTAGATCTGCAGCTGTCCACAGTGATAGAGGTTTCTATCTGTTGGGTACTGCTGAAACCGTGCGTAAAGGCCTGGGACACTCAGTGCCACAGACTGCAGGTGGTCTGGAGCCAGCGGGGTCAGTAAACGGTTGGTCACGCGCACGTTCACTAAATGCCTCCCTGTGCCAAAGCTGATATCTTTGCCCAGAGCTTAGACAAACAGAAAGAGAGCACAGAGAGTGTAAGGACAATTATAATAATACCTGTTGATTATAATTTGTGGATCTGTCACTGGGTGTAAAACTTTACACATTTCTTCCAGAAATAGCGAATACACGAGACTGTACAAATTAACAGTGATATGAACAGGCACGTGCACACATAGACATCAAAGGGGGCTTGAGCCCATGCCCTTTTTCTTCCAGGAGAGAAAGTGCCCTTTTTTCTGGAGTGCTTAAAAAAAAAAAACGTGACTAGCCTATGTTTGCATACAGCTTCCCTGTCAAAAATATTGATTAAACTAAAAACCTAAATATGAGGTCGGGAGATTAGACTTCAGTGCCGAAATGAAATGTTTTTTTCTCTTTATTTTCACTTTATGTCTGTTTTTTTTAAGTGGCTGAAACAGGCTTAGAAAGAAGACACAGTAGGCTAAACCAAAATCTCAAAATTGACCAGTAGCCTACATGGAGGAAATATTGTGTCTGTAGTGTCCTGCCTTAAACATTGTCTTAAACATTGCATCATTTTGATTGTTGGCTCCTTACCCAATAACTAGGCCTATTCATTCCACTAGTTCGTTTTTTTGCCAATAGATCTTTGTCAGTACATGATATAGACAGCCCAGCCTGATTTTGTTGAAATCTGTTGATTATTAAATATTTGCATGAGTGTAAGGGTATTTGAATAAACCGGTTAGTCAGACATTTGCTAGCCTAAATATTACCCACTTGTTTTAAGGCAATTTTTATTTGAAAAATTATGAGAAGTGCCCTTTTATTCACTTGAGCCCCTGCCCCCCAAAATCTCTGTGCACCTCCCTATGAAAGATCTGTTGCAATGAGATCTGAGATTACATAGGTCTATTGTTTTGGCCTTAATGCCTAGGCCTATATGTTGAGTTAGTATGGGGCTTAATATAAGGTGACTTATCCTCAAGAAAGATTTTAACAGGTCTAATAGGCCTACAAAAACTAAAACAAGTAAATCAATCGTCTGCCTACCTGAGCAGTAATGATGAGAATCTAACATCGTCTTGAAACGAAAGCTCATAAGATACCTATCGGCTCTCCATGGAGAATAATTCATTGTGTTTAAGGAACCACTATACAACAATAGTCAGGAGAGTATGGTAGTTAATTACCCCTAGTTGTTCTTGTTCATGTTGCGACACCCTTATGACTCGCACGTTGTGGAGTGGTTTTGCAGAGGCTTTTTGTGAGGTAAAAATTAGAACGTCGTCTTTGCGTTAAGGAACGTTGTAATAAGCTCTCTCTAGGGCTCTGTCATAAACGATTCATTCCAAAATAGGAGCTCATATCCGACGGCTTTTCGACAAATAAAATAGGCCTACCGGTTGACTGAACTGGCTTAGGCTAACTGAAACGTGTAAGATGACACAAACTGGGTTTCACAAATGTGTCATGCATTTTGACTTATTATCCCTGGAAAAGTTGAAATTGGTATAAATTCTAATGCGAAGCTAAATTCGATTCACTTTAGATTTAGGATACTCTCAATGATGTGATAATGCAAGTTAGATGTCCGAGTAGCCTACTGCAGGTAGTTAATATGTTCAGCCAGAAGGTGGCAGTCAAGAGCCTAAATTTGGTCTCAGCTTTGATAGATAGATAGATAGATAGATAGATAGATAGATAGATATGTTACTGAGTATGGAAATGCACCATCGTTTCTTTATTTCTCTGCATTGTGTAGGCTTACAAATACAAACAGATATAGAAACAGAAATGTCACAGATCCATGTTTGTTGCAACTGCAAGATTTTAACTTATAATTAACAGTGTATGCTTACAGGCCAATCACTAAAATGAGAATCTCATGGGCACTTTGACATGTGAATCCTTTATTTGTATATCCTTTCATCAAGGCTGAAAAAAATCCATGAACTGTGAAATGGACCTTTATCACATCAGATATTTTTTTGCAAATTCATCATCCCTTTTTATCACATTACTGTTTCCCTGACAATAATTTAGGCCTATATTTTAGACTCTATAATGTTTAGACTCCTATAATGTTTATCTCTGAACATAAACATCAAACTCAGCTGGCATTTGATTTGCATTCTCTCCAGTTTCATCCTTCCTAAATCTCTCTTTACACACACACACACACACACACACACACACACACACACCTGCACACTTCACTCTGTGACCCTTACATAAGCAAAATGGAAATAGACAACAGAAACAATGTATAAGAACGGACCACTGAGCGTATGCTGTTGAAAGTTCTGAAGCATAATGGGACCATAGACCACAGCTGAGGTTAGAGCTGCTTGTTGACTGTGAACAAACAAAATATTTTATGCTGTAATAAAGCATAGAATGGGATATATCATAATATTATGGTTATGATTATGGTTCTCAGATGCTTTCGTCCAAAGTGACGTACAACAATAAACATTCTAATTAAAATGAACAGTTTAGTCATATAGCCTACATGAAAAATATAATCTAAAATGAACAGTTTAGTCATATAGCCTACATGAAAAATATTAGTAATAGACTAATTAATTTGAACAGAATTATAACAATAGTAAATTGTAATAATGACAGTAACCATAAACATACACTAAATGTGACAGCAGAGAATTAATGAGTTAGACAAGGTAAATCGATTAAAAATCCCAAAACTAGACCAAAGAGAATTAGGTAAATCATTCCACCAACAAGGAGTCAGATGGAAAAAGTCTCGACTGACCTCTTGATGTTGATGGAAGGCAGACACAGCAGAAACTCATTAGAGGGTCGCTGCATGTGGGCGGGAGGAGGCATAAAGGTGGATCATAGAACTAAGATAAAAATGTGCAGATCTATTAAGTGTCCTAGTAGGATATCATCTGCTATCTGAATCATCTGCAGGTAGGCCAGCTAACAATACCGGTGTGACGGGAATGTTGGAAAATTAACATTCTAAAGAATTTCAGGGTTCATTGAATTCAATTTTTAGAACCTTGAATTGTTGCAGAACGGAATCTTACGTTAGAATGTTCAAAAACCCACACCTTGGGTTAGGTGTCCTGTAGTAGGCCAGAGGATATCATCTGCAATCTGAATCATGCAGGCCAGCTAACAGTGTTGTGCTATAGTCCCGGACACAACCATGGCCTGCATGCACAAAAAGCTGTGTGGCATAGTGTGTAAGATAGGGTCTGCTCACCTGACCAGAACTGAAGTGACCCTGAGATACTGTGGTGAGGTTGTGAGGCTATAATACCTGTTCTTGCCAAGACACACTGATTGAGCGTCCAACATAGGATCCAAACCAATGAAAGGCTTTCCCAGAAATTCCCAACTCAGGTAATACTTTTTAATATTACTGACATCAATGCTGAATATTTTATATCTTAAAAAAGTAAATAAATAAAAAGTGAGAAAACAAGAATATGGCAAACTTATGAATTTCATTATGTAAACGTATTTAATTTAAATTCTCTTGTATATAATATGT
Source organism: Alosa pseudoharengus (assembly GCF_046254945.1). Lineage (NCBI taxonomy): Eukaryota > Metazoa > Chordata > Actinopteri > Clupeiformes > Clupeidae > Alosa > Alosa pseudoharengus. The sequence goes on along the minus strand of NW_027468565.1, from coordinate 37,405,659 downwards.
ACATGTGCAATCTACAAGGACCATTGTGACAAAAGGCTATAGCAAGAGAAATATCATTTGTATGTAGAATAAACAATTAAATAATGTTTTGGTCTTTGAATACAAGGGAAACACAACCATAGGAAAGGGTTCCAGGTAACATTTTCTTCGGGAAGGTGCCAGTCCCAACTTGACTGACAACTGAAAATTACAATGTAAGCCTATTCTGACTTTTGATTTGTTCCTTGGTTTCTGTCCAAGTGAATCTAGAATGTTAAATCTCAAAACATTGTTTTTGCTATGATTTCTGCATTGAATCATATGTTTTTTAAAACTGTGCACAACAATGTACAACATGGTTTCAAGTACATTTTTCTCTCGTTCGGGGGTGCTTCAGAGGTGATATCCTTTCAGCAGTAACATATACAAACCCATGATATATTGAAAAGTATATGTGAGCAATGGATTCAATTAAAGTCATTAACAAATAGGAATGAAAATCCGAAGAAAAAACAAATATTTACACAGATTTAATCACGCTCCAAAAATTCTTCAAAAGGAAGCAAAACATGGCCTTCCCAGTACCGCAACACAACAGTGTTCAGTGCACCACCGTTTAAGTTGACACAAACGCGGCTGAAAGCCACCCAATGATAAATACACAGGGAAGGAACTGTGGAAGACAGAGTGTCAGGCAGGCAGGCAGGCAGGAACAGCAGCTGCTCCCTTTACACAGAACAGCCCAACGTCAAAGTGCTTGGCAGAGAAACTCCTTAAAAAACAAAGTGCTCATTTTCTGCAGTCCTGGCTACATGGTGGCCTTCACCAGGGATCAGTGAACTTGGTACACAGTATGGACAGTTCCAATGTGTAAGGGGGGGGGGGGGGGGCTTGTTTGCCCCCCACAGAAGGATCTAGAAGAAACAAACAAAGACACCTGGAGAGAGTTCAGACAGGAGGGCGCTGCTGGGCCTTGAGGGTCGGAGGTGCGGAGATGTGCAGGTAGACGGGGCTGCCAGGTGTGTTCCTCTGGAGCACCAGGTGGGGGTAGAGCTGCATCTCAGAGTGGTACAGCCCCGCGGGGGGGCTCCTCATCAGGCTATCCTGACTCCTGAGATAGGGGATGACAAAGGGGCAGGAGGAGGCCAATACAGTAGATGTTAGTGTTCATTATGGGATAGAGAAGACAGGACGTGTGGGAGAGGTGCTGGCTTTGAGCATTTTTGCTTCAATGTAATCTAATAACAATATACTGTTATTAAAAAAGACATAATAGGATAAAGTTAAAGTGTTACTTTTATGCCACACTATTTGTGTTTTTTTTTAATCAATCTGTCTTGCCATGACAAGACTGTGAATGCTTGTCATCTTTGTTTTGCTATAACTATAACTGAAGTAAATGCAGTGGATGGGCCATGATCCATCTCTATCTGCATATCTTTCTGTAGCAGCCTGGTCTTACACATGTAATTTCATTGAAGTACTCTGTGTACTATGTGTTTTTTTTCTCCACAACCTAAAGAAGTGCTACACCTGACGTGACCTCACACCCACCTGTTGTAGCCTCTGTTCTCATATCCACGGGTGGGCGCTCTATAGGTAGGGCTGACGGTGGCTGCATGGGGCTCCAGCTGCTGGGACAGGTTATAGATCTTGGGTGGAGGGAACACCTCCCAGTCCCCTGGTTCTCTCTCCAACCAAGCTGCACTCCTCCGTGATGTTGTCCTCCGTTTCTGCCGATCCCTACAGAAAGGAGTGCGGAGATCACTCATCACTGCTGGGGTACAGCATGCATACTGTAGTATAATACTGATCATGGTTTTTCATTCATGGTTTTTGCATACTGCGGCGCTCGGGGAGCAGTGAGGGGTTAGGTGCCTTGCTCAAGGGCACTTCAGCCGTGGCCTACCGGTCGGGGCTCGAACCGGCAACCCTCCGGTTACAAGTCCAAAGCGCTAACCAGTAGGCCACGGCTGCCCCAGGATTATATCACTTATACCATTATTTATATACATATTAGTTATTACCATTAGTCCTCCAACCCTGCCTTGGAACAAATGTCCAATTCCTTATTCCTTATTTTCCGCCTCAGCAGGTGAGTCCGTACCTGGTCCTCCCAGTGCGTTGAGTCTTCTTCTTTTTCACCTGCTGCTCATTCCGCATGCAGCACACCACAAAGGCCACCGTCAAAGCAATGATGACCACACCACTGACCGCTGAGACCACCATGGCCATGAGGAGGCCATGGCTGTCCGGTTTGGGCAGTCCTGATGGGGACAGTGCTGTTGTGAGCATGATCATTTAAGTCATCGGAGCATCAGAGAGGGGATGAGGGAGGGACTAACTAAACAGACAGGAGGTCATAAGGTTGATGATGGCACACTATGGCTACTTCTTCAGCAGTGTTGCAGGGTAATGTTCCTGAGGATTGGAGTTCTGGCACATTCCCATTGATATCAAAGAACTTTAATCATCAATAGGCAAATTGTCATGATCATCCTATCAGAAAACATGACACTGTTATGTGGTTGCCCAGCAACATTGCTCAAAAAGTTGGAGTTAAAGAGGTGACGTGACCGTGGCTGAGGATGAAGATGGGCCAAGAAAGATCTACTGTATTAATATGGCTGTGTCTATCTACATGTACACTGGAAACAACTATGGGAAATGTGGCTTAAATATGGTTAAATGAGTACAGCGTATTGGTATTTGAAATATCCAAACTATTGAAAATGTATCCTGACGTATGAGACTATGTTCAAGGAAGGAGAATATTAAAATGAGGAGATCAGAGGTGGATCATAGAAGAAAAGTCTAGTGTTCTTTTTCAATGTGCTATTTTAATAAAACATCTACAGAATATTAACCCAAGTCACGCCTGGCCCAATGAGACTGAAAAAACACAACAGGGAACAGTCGTAGAATAGAGAAAACAAGATGCACAGATAGCTAAGTCGACAGATGGTTAGACAAAGTCAAATATAGACTTTGAGAGAAGAGAGATTAAGGCAAACTGTGACTGAGAAGACATGCACACACACACACACAGACACACACACACACACACACACACACACACACCATACAAAGTAGACACACAAGGTTGGATACTCAAACACACAGCTAGAAAGACCAGGGGAAATCCCTTTCGTTCTCTCTTTCTCACCTTCGCACTCTGGACGAGGGTGGCTCCATTTGGCAGCGCCGTTCTGGAGAAGGCAGGATACCCTCTCTCTCCCTACGAGCTGATAGCCCTCCCTGCACCAGAACACCAGCACGGAGTTCAGGGATACCCCTGTGCCATGCTCCACGTAGTAGGAGCCCCGCCGTGGGGGCAACAGAGATACGCAGCTCACGTCTGCAAATTATGTTGCAATTAGTTACATTATTGGGTGTAAAAAGGGTACTTTACATAGGCAATATGACAATACATTTTCTATTGGACATCAGTCTATATTTTGAATGGTGAAGAATGGAATGTGAAGCTTGTTTGCCAAAGCACATAAAAACTATGGTGGCAATATGACATTTAGATCTGAGAGATGAAATGAATGTATGATTGACCAAATATGTAGTGAGCAGACACCAAGTGAACATAAAATTTTTATATTTTGTGATGAATAAATGGAAACGGTTTTAAACTCACAATCACCTATCTGAGGCTGCACGTGAAAACTAGAGATCTTCTCTCAAAGTGCTTTTTCCCATGACATTTCCACATATCACTCAAGTGTTAAGCACTAAAGTAGAGCTACTCTGGTCATCAGTCGATAAGGATAAAAGCCATCTGACGGCAAATTCCAGCACACACACGTGTGTATTTCTGCAGGCATGCATGTGTGTGTGTGGGCCTGCAAAACATCTACTCCGCCTACTATAACTACTGAAACTAGGCTCTTTTGGATCATGGTTTAATAATAAACCCTGTCTACAGAAATATTTTTCCAGCTCAAAACAAAAGGCAAGATCCTGCTGCTTCTCATATTCTATACCGTCCCCTCCGTCCCTTAACTGTGATGGCTGCAGAGAAGAAAAATCTCTCAAGTCTCTTAGAATAGCGGCCTGATTAAATAAAGATTAGCAGCCCTATCATTTATTTATCCCACAAAAAAGTCCTAGTGATAAAGGGCTTGAGCTGCACTGCCAGCACTTGCCGTGGCCACATGGGTCCAGGGCAGGAGATAGACTGCCACCCAGCCTGACCACTCTCACCCACAGGCTAAGGAGCACTGCCTGACCACTCTCACCCACAGGCTAAGGAGCACTGCCTGACCACTCTCACCCACAGGCTAAGGAGCACTGCATTTGGGAAAGGACCGGGTCCATAGAGAGTGGAGGGTGGAGCTGGCTTGTTGTGCGGCACGCGTGTCACAATTACTGTCAGATTACTGGGAATGTGATATTATAAGTACTTAGCCACAACAAAGCAAAGGGTGTGTGTTATTCACCGACAAAGGGTTTAGAGTTTAGACGGTGAGAGACTTAGAGTCTATCTGAAGATAAAAAGTATCAATTTGTTGATGTGATTTTTTTGTTCTCATCTTCTTTCTAGTATGTGTCATTGCAGTGTATTTTTAGGATGTGGAGTTCAACACACCTCATGACGTCCATTCCCGTTATACTGGATTTTCAGCCAAACACTAAAAAGACTTTGCAGGCCACAAATTATCAGACCAAGCTTGACAAAAGCCTTAACTGGTCTGCAGGTCTGCTGATCGACTTGGCCGCCTCATTACTGCTTACTATACTTTTTTACTCTAATTGTTTAGGCCTACTCATTTGTATTTGGACTAATTCAGACATATTCACTGTATACAAGTTGTACTTTTGTCAGATGTGTGCATCTAAGCTGTACACCGGGGCTGGAAATGAATGTTCTGATCACATAAGTATATCACCACATCACTAGGAACTTTCCTTACAGCGTCAATACACCTATTAATCACTTTTATATTACTATCATCTATCACACTGCTAAGCAAATACAATACATTTTACTTCCTGGTCATTATTGCATAAGCTCACTTTAAAATGTTTTATGAATAAATGATGCAGTGTACAGTACAATGCAGGCTATTCAGGCTGCTTATGTTTACATGACACTCTAATCACATAATACCGGCAACCATACAAGAAACCTGGAGTTGGTTTTTGCTTACCTATGTCAGTGCTGCTGGTGGTTGTTTCTGTAGCATATGGCTGCTCTTCCTCAACAGTGGGCTCTGCTGTGGTCTGTAATAGAATGGGGCTCACAGACGCCCCAGAAGCTGATGAGATTTCCACACTCGCCCCGCACACTATCCACAGCAGCAGAGGCCACTGCAATCCCATCCCGAGGGGCTGCCGATCCGTAGACAACAACAAAACGTCCTCCTCTTGGCCAAGTCAGCTGAGAATGACCAGGTTAAGCATTTCCTTGCAGTGCTGGACACTGGTCTTCAGTGTGAAACGGCAAAACTCCTGAGGCAGTGGGAGGACTGACGACCTGCGATGCCCTTACATGTGGTCCAGGTCCAGGCTAGTGTGGATGGGAAGGTTAACACACACACACACTCAGTAAGGAGGAGAGGCATGATCCTGCATAGCTCTAACTGCCTGTGCTTCAGTGTTTGTTTTCCTCTTTTCTACTGCTCTATCTCTCCCTCTCTCTATCCCTCACTCCTTATCTCTCTCTCTCTCTTTGGCTCAGTGCATTAAACACACAGCAGTAGCACTACCGATTATATAACATGAACTGCACGTGTGGATGTAATTTTATGTGCTCCTAAATCCCTGATCTCATCTCCCCAGTCACTTAACCCCCCCCCCACCCCATCCACTCTCACATAGGCTTTCACATGCATGCATGCATGCATGCATATAAATACACACATACACATACACATACACACACACACACAAACACAGAGAGAGATAGAGAGAGAGACACACACACACACATTCTGTCATGATCTCTCTCACACTGCCTTGAGAGATGGAGGAATTTCTGAGGGGATATGAGTCATGCATGTGTACACTGATGATTGTGTATTTTTATTTTTGAATTATATATCCACTGTTAATCGTTTGACCAGGGGGAAAAAACTCACATGACATAAAGGCTTAAATTCTAATTATGTGCTTAAGTGTGCATATGGCTATGTGTAACTGTGTGTGCCTGTGCAACTGTCACATGTGTTTTATTTCTGTGTGTGGCTGCACTTGTGTGTGACTGTGCGATACTGCCACTGCAGCAGATGGCGTGTGTGGATGGCACGTGGATCAAACACCACTACATTGTGGTGCACTTGACTGATCACACTGGATCTCTCTCTCTCTCTCTCTGTCTGTCTCTCATACACACACACGCACGCATGCACACTCTTCTCTCTCTCTCTCTCTCTTTCTGTCTCTCTCTCTCTCTCTCAAACTGCTGAGTAGCGGATTGGGGATTGGGAGGATGGCGGAGGAGATATCAGACTCTTTCTGGATCAGCATGACAATACATAATGAGCATTCTGCTGTTCAGGGTCTGTACGGCTGCTCCAACTCGGAATACGTATGGGCAAATGGCCAAATCTGAATCACTTCTCTGCTTACAGCTGATCAAAAAAACAAATCTGCCTGTTTTTTTAAGCTGTGGATTTCTGTTCTTCTCTCTCTCTTTGTAACACACAGACACACACAAAGACAGACACACACACACACTCTGTCACACTCTTACTTTCTCTGTCCTCTACCCATTCTCTTATTTTAGATGGCCTGTGAATGTTTCATGACTGACATAGGCCCACTAGACATGCACATTCTAGTGAGATGACTTCAGAAGTGGAAAGGGGAGGTGATGGGGGGATATATTGTACGTGGGAAATGTACTTTGCAGGGGGTTGCGTAAACTCGTGCTACTCCAGTGTGACCCCGAATGAGCACAGAGAGATAATGGAGGAATCAAGTGTGTGTGTGTGTTTGTGTGTGTGTGTGTGTGTGTGTGCACACACGGTGAGTACAGTTGAGTTGAAGGAGTGAGTGTGTGAGTGTGAGAGAGTTGTGAGTGTGTTTGTGTGAGTCTGTGTGTGTGTGTGTGTGTGTGTGTGTGTGTGTGTGCGCGCGCGGGCTCGAAGGATCATCCAAACACTTATGTTACACTAGAAATTACATTACACAACATAAGACTTTTCTTCTGAATTTTTGTTTTGATCCATCCATGTCTGCATAGACTATTCTCTCACTGACAGATTGACAAGAATAGATAGGCAGGAACATAAACATAAACATGTAGCTCCAAATGTTCAAGTTATACCTACATTCTGCTCGGATGTGTTGTTATAAATTAAGAAGCGGAAGAGGTAGGGGGAGCTACCAAGGGAGCTACGGAGAAAGTCATTACCCATCAGTGACTGCGCGAACCCAGAAGTTGCGCACACGTCAAATGCAAATGTCCAGCAGCCGCGCGACGCAAAAACAAATGTAACCACTAACTGAATGTCTCACGGGGCAGTGATACAGAGATAATTCAGCAAAATCTGGGTAGAGTTAACCACCCTCCATTTAGAGGATTCTTGTTTACGAGGTTGAGGGTTGAGACTGAGCAATGGACGTAAGATTCTTGTAACCAGCTACTTCCGCTACTAAGTAGTAATACAGTGACACGCCTTAGGATTTTAAACATGCCCCCATTGTGATGTAATTTCTTATATCCCGGAGTTACAAGTTGTTTGGCAGGTAACTGTCGGGAATCTGACATGTAAAGCGTTTCGAAAATTGCCGCCCTAGTCGGCTCCGCACAGCCATATAAAACATGACGAGCCAGTCTTGGCTGGAGTCATCGCTCCACCGTTCCTCCAAACTCGGACGTGAAGTGTTGGAGAGGGCGCGCAAACGGAGTGTGCGCTGGACGAATACCAGTCCATATGACAGTCGCACTTCAGCTGAATCGACTGCCACTGGAGAGATACACCTACCAGAAGACGAGCAGGTTAAGTGACAATAAATCAATAAAAAAAATAGAAATAAAATTAAAGTTTCGTTCGTTTTTTTAGTTTCCATACATTCCAATTGCTTGATGCTAGCCTACATGATTGTAGAATTAAATAACCCTTTTTCTTATTTGCAGATAATGGACCACCCAGACAATCTTCATAAGAGTCTGGATAATGCCTTTGACAGAATAGTAGAGTTAATGGATCATACTTCTTACGAATGCAAGGTAAACTTAAATGTGTTATCATCCTTTTAGAAAACATGGGTAGTGGCTTTTGATAAAAGTCTGAAACAACACAGGAGTTCACACTAAAAAAATATGGAATTTTCATTCCAGAATTCCAGTTAGATTATTCTAGTGATGTCACAATGGCACCTGAAGCAGTATTTTCAAGGAATGTTGAAGCAGAGCCCAAATCAATGATCTTTGGTATTTTGTTTGTCTGCCTAAATGAGTAAAGTTTCAGTTCAATATTCCTTTGTAACTGCAACTTCCATTGAAAATTGATAACTTTTTACCCCTACCTCTATTCAGTTTTACCTCAAGCCAACCAAAATTTTACTTTGACATGTTTTTTTATTATTATTATGTAGACAGTTAGTTGGACGCTATTTCTGATTAAATGTGTTATGTAATATAATAATAATATAATAATAAGTTTATTTTATATAGCGCCTTTCTCAAACCCAAGGTCGCTTTACATAGTAGGAAGGCAGGGAAACACAATAACAAACAAACAACAATACAACAGAGACAAAAGCAGGGAAACACAATAACAAACAAACAAAACAATACAACAGAGACAAAGGCAGGGAAACACAATAACAAACAAACAAAACAATACAACAAAGACAAGTTATCTGTGTGGAACTATGTGTTGGGTGTGGAGGAGAAGTGATCATTAAACAGAAAGGTCTTGAGATGTGCTTTGAAGAAAGGAAGAGAAGGACAGGCACGAAGGGGGCAAGGGGATGTAAGTCAAGGCTTCATCCTGATTCATGGGTGTTTTCTCTTTAGAACTTCTACAAGTCAGTTCCAGAGCCCAGTGACCATGAGAGGCAGCATGTATGTCACTTTCATTCAGGTAGACCAGCTCTACCCGGTCCCTCAACTCTACCCCCCGCTACCTCCAGTAGGAAACGTGTGCCTGTGCCTGTTAAGGACTCTGTAAAGGTAAGAGACACATTTCTGTAGTTTTGTAGTACACGTTCCCTTGTCCACATGGATGGTTTGGTCGTACAGAAGATGCTGGCCATCGCAGAGTATCCATCATTATTTATCATATTTTGCGTTTTGTATAAAACTGTCCCACTGTCTACACTGAATGGGTAGAAATGAGAGTTACAATTTTACAATTCAGTTACAATTTTTCTACAATCTCCTCACCAGCTAGCTGCCCATTCCGTGAGCACACTGTAGGCAGTCCAGGCTCCATAATTGGAAACAAAGTTGGGGTAGCCTGTCCCCCTAACACAAATTAAACCCTGTGTGGAATTTCTTTGGGAATAGTGAAGGGAGGGTTAAGCTACCTCCCTGGTGTGTTTTGTGTGATCCTTGGTTAAAATGTAATGTACGTTGTTATGGGGGAAAAAAATACAAATTTAAACATATACAAATGCGACTTTCTGTGCAATCGCTGACTGCACCTTTGTCATCACATCAATATAAACTCAATTCACCTTTTTGCTAAATTTTATTTTCCAGTACTAAATATATTGTAACATCGAACCATCAGAAGCCAACTTACCCCAATCAGTGTTGTTGAGAAGAATCACAAAACATATCGACTTAGTAACTAAATATTATTATTTTGGATGTCTTTAGCAACTCACACCCATAACTGTGTGACTATGGTCTGTTTGCACAGAGTCAGTGTGGAGCTGAGGACTTCCACATTGTGCTGTCACCAGGAAGCTATGCCATCACTGCAGGCATACAGGGCAACACTCCACAGACTCAGGTGGTGCGTGTCAGCCCAGGAGAGAGCATGAGCCTGACCTTTAACCTTTGACTTCTCATTTGATTTGTTGGATTAACAGTGAGACCTTCTTTGCATTGAAAGTGTGTGAAAATGTGTATGTTTTCTTTCACATGAGTGTGCGTTTCTGTCACTTAAGAAATGCCTGTGATGATTTGTTCAGCCATTTTCTTAAATTGATTAAATGCTATATTTTTAAAAGCACATTATAATCTTGATATAAGCTATATTGATATATATAATATATACATTTGTAAGATAATGAAATAAAGTCTGATTTACGTTTTGTACTTTCTGTACATTTTTGTATATTACAATACAAATGTACATTTGTTTTTATTTTTTATTCCCATACGTAAAAAAAAACACTGATTCTCATTCTTCACACAGCCTACTCTTGCATAGTTTTTTCGGCTTTTAACATGTCTGATGCAGTTTAGGTTCAGTAAAGCTAAATATCTCCTGAATGGTGGCCTTTCTCCCTGCTGACCCAGGGATCTTCTTAAAAACAGAGCTCTGATTTACACGTCGGCTCATCTGAAGCTCAGGTGAAGTGATGTTTACAGGCCAGATGTTTCCCTGATGTTTCCCTGAAAACAACAAAACTTTTTAGAGGAAAGGCTGACACATTTGCCTCTGTTCTCTCTTCTGGATCACACATGCAAATATCCCTTAATATAACACAGGCGTGTTAATGAACATGTTAATGAATGTTTTTCACTCATTGGACAAGTTGTGTGTGTGTGTGTGTGTGTCAGTGTCACTGTCAGTGTGTGTCACTGTCAGTGTTCATGATTGGAGGTGCCAGAAAAGAAGTTACCGGGTTTCTTGTGATTGGGTTCAGCAGGACTCCTTCTCCAGTACTTCCAGCTGGGCTTGCCCTGGGGCTCTTCCCTGGTTCTCCCCAGGAAGGACAGGTCCGTGTTCACCGCCTGGCTCACCATCTCCAGCCCTGGGGATTCGTACCTTCCGTCTCCTTCCTCGTCTTTGTAATCCTCGCCACTAGAGTAGGGCGATAATAACGGCGGTCTGGTGGGGGTTGGCCGACTAGTCTGGAGGTCCTGCAGCTGAAGGTCAACCTTTCTCTCGAGCTGCTCCCTCTGACTCCTCTCCTCGTGTGTGTGGAGGTGGAGAGTTGTTGGCAGACAGAGGGGCCGAAGTGGCATCGCTGAGCAGTGGCGTGGGCACAGGCATGGCGCGTGGCAGCAGCTCGTGGAGCAGACACAGCATGGCCTCAGAGCAGGAGGACAGCCGTGAGTGGTTGTGGTGTGGAGGCACTGGGTCGGCAGCAGCTGCTGGAGCTCCCTCACAATGTGCTCGTGCTGGGAGGCTGGGATCCACACAGCCAGCTCAGGAGGGACAGTCGCCTCGACTTCATTCCAGAAGATAACCCTGAGAGCGCTCCCCATGACGACTGTATGGGAGAAGTAGAGAGTGATGAATTTAATCAATAATTCCAGAATCAACTATATCAATAAATCAATAAAAAAAATACACTATACACTACCTTTCATACATAAATGAGGACCTTATTGGTTTTCTTGTGGCATATGAAGTGTAGCTCTAATTATGCAGAATTTTACATTTTAGTTGTCTAAGAGCACAGAGCTCACGCAGGATTCCTCGACCTGTGGTGCAAATTTACTTCTCTCATCTTCCAGTTTCTTTCTAAAGCATATCATGTGATAAAGCCCAGTAACCATCATTTAAAGTTTCAAATAAAATAAAATGGCAAAAATATCTTTTTGAAAGCAATTTGGTGCTTTCCCTCCTACCTCTGAGGGGGTCCCTGGGTTCGGCACCTGCCAGGACTCTTCCAGGCCCATACCTCCACAGCTGTGGGCCCCACGGAGCCAGAACAGTGTCCCCTGGCACCAGGCCGTGGGCATGGGCACGGGTGTGGTGCACCATGTCAGGTGGACATACCAACTGACACGCTGCAGTTGAGTCAGGGGCGTCCTTGGGGTTCTGATTGTCAAACTCCACCAGGAATATTCCCCTCTGGTTCTACAACAACAACAAAGGAGCTGGCATTCAATCATTCAAACAACGTTACATTTCTATAATCAATTTCACTGTATTTAATTCCATTGATTAAGAATACGATTTCTCTGTTGAACTGATAATAGAATTGATCAGGAAATCTATTTGGAATCACATATGCATCCTGCATATCTGGGTGCCTGCAACTTACCAGGATTTGTTCTTTTATGGTTCCCAGATAGTATAGTCCATCTGTCTCCCTCCTGGCCAGGACACGGCAACCAGTGTAAAACTGGGCGCACCCTGCAATATTCTCTGACCCGCAAGTTATTATGGGAACCAAGGGATTTCCCTGCCGAATCCTACAAGTCATGATTGAAAAATGATTGTTATTATACCAACATGATGCACATTCCTTGATATAAAACATTATGTGTGATGTTCATGGGGTCTGTGAAAATATGATTTGAACTTCAATCATCTGATAGTTTCATCAATATGTGAAGGGGTGCTAGGACAGCCAGATCATGTGTAAGTATAGAATAATGTACATATGAGCTGAGCGTGACACAGAATTCATGACTGTTGCCAAAGGTCTCCCCAAACCACAGCAACCTTCCGCAGACCCCCTGATATCGGTCGTGGCACCGTTGACAGCATACAATGTCGACACCTGTCAGAAACGCAGCACAAAGTTAGGGCATTGGACTGTAACAAGAAACTGATGTAATCCAAGGGCCATACGTGTTTCACCAATTAAAGTAGCTATAGTCTTATAAATTGGTAGAAAGCAGTCCACCACTGAGGCACTGCTCTTTGATGCTTACCTTGTCTATGGAGCCATTCAAGCCCAGCAAGAGAAGATGGCAGCTCCCTCCAGTGGCAGAAGTGAAACACTGCATGAAGTCCAAAGTTCTATCCTCCAGCTGACTGTTCCTGGACAGAAAGAACACGTGAACTGGGCGAAGTATCATGGTGTGCAGGCCTCTCAGGAAACTTTCTGGGTGATCAGGCAAAGTACTGGTCAACAAGTGGACAGCCTGGCAGTGGGGCTCCGAGAACGCCGCCTCAAGAGCGGTCAGAAGGTCGCTGCCTGGAGACGTGTTGAGGGAGTGGATCCATCCAAGAGCCTCAAACACAGTATCAGGAGCGCAAGCAACAGAGAGACTCCTCCATTTTGTTACCTAGGAGACATGGAATGCACAAATATGTAAACTGACCACAGTGATGAACATTAGTGAGGAAAGTTAGGAGTATGAGCACTAGGGAAACTGTAATCAGGGGAATGATAACATCTTTTATCAGCAAGATAACTTCTTTGATCTGTCAATAGTATTGCAATTAAATGAAATAACATTAAATCTACTTGAGTATGAGCTTTTCTTCGACATCAATTTATTTACAAATACTTGTGAACTGTAAGTGACTGCATTTAGTCATAGAAAGTGTAATCCTTAAACAAATGTAATCCCTTTGAACAGAAAACAGAGTTTTGACTTAGCTGGCGTCAAAACATTCTACACACCTTGTAGGAGCAGCTGATAATGTTGAAAAGTGAATCTTGGAGTGATGCCTTTGCTAGCAAAGTCTGGATGAGCAAGTCTTTCAGTGGCCCTAGCATTGCATTCATAGTCTCTGAGGAGTCCACTATGAAAGCGATATTCTTCTGTCTGCTTCCCATTAGTACAGGAATGATGTTAGCTTTCCTTGACTGGGATTTAACAAACATTGTTGCTATGGACCATATCTCTGCGAGAAAGAACATAAGTCACACAGATGTGCATTCAAAACATGACAATTGATACAAGACAAGAAAACATGTAAATTAATCTCATAAAAGAAAAGAAAGACCCTAGCTGTCAACTCCATTTTCACAGTGAAGACCAGAAAAAAAAGAGATTCATACCATCACATCTCCTTTGAGATTTTTCTGAAACATTCCAGTCGATCCCTGCTGACAGCTGGCTGGGGGGAAGCTGTCCTTCTGTTTGTGCTGGTTGTCATGGCAAGAGTCTGGCAGGAGATGATGTCATGATAAACGTTAAACCACCAGAGGTGCTGAAGTGCACTACTACAGAGATGAATTCCAATAACAGGGTTTAGTTAGCAAAGTTCAGTGATGTCACCGTTTTTGCATTTCCAATTTTATTACTGATGTTGATAAACTCTAAAAATGTCTAATTTTCATTTCATTACTATTTTGTTAAATCTGCAATGCACTTACATGTTAATGTTAATGTAATGTTATGCCTCCCACCTCAGACTTTCACTGCAAGTGTACAGTAGATGTCTCTCAATGGCTAGTATTTTGGCCTTTACATACTATTAGAATCAATGTCAAGGCCCCATATTCAGCAAGCTGTCAGAAAGGCTGACAAATAGTTAGCAGTCTAGGTTATAAGATAACTGCATCTGAAATATTATCAAGGTCAAGGTAACTTTATTGTGTAACGTTATGCTTCATAAGGCTATCACAGTGTATGTGGGTTTTTTTTGTAAATTATTTGGGATTTTTTGGGCAATGGGATACCTCTTAAGAGGATTACAACCTAATACCTTATAACCAGCTAGACCGCAAAATCACAGTTCATGCTGCAAAGGGAAAATGTGGGTCAGTGGAAATAAATGGGATAGACTGACAAGATCAGACTGGACAGCTGTCTGTGGCATTCACAAAACCACAACAAAGACAATTTTATTCAACATGCTTTATGATCTGAGACATTATGGCCAGTAGGAACCTACCTTGTTTGCCACAGAAGTTGATGACAACAACATTAGTCAAAATAAAAAAGGTGATTTCTATTTATGATATGTTATATTAGTACTGAACCATGAAACTACAGATAAAACTGCCGTTACTAGGTTTTGTTGTCCAGTGATAGAAATGATTCTGTGATTACAATCATGATGTAACTCTTTTAGTCCTTTTTATTTAGTTCACTGACTTCAATACAATACTACAACTTATAGGTCAGTGGTTTTCACATCTGGGCCATAGTCAATGGCATTAAAAGCATCTAAAACAACATGTACAGAAAACACAAATAATACTCAAGTTTCCTATATCAACCCCTCATCTTCATCTTCGTTATTTTCACAACAAAAAACACTTCCCATCATTGAAGTGATTGCAAAATGTGCATCCTGCATCATGTTTTTAATGCTTTAGTGTTGTGTATTTATATCCCTACTACATTTAGCATCTCATTAGAAGTGTGTTTCCTCGTGTGAAAACGCTAATTATATTGTGGTCTTTCATCATATCATTAGGGACTAATCCCACCATAAGTAATTGGCCTCATGTTGAGGTACTTCATGCAGAAGGTCACGCTTCTCATCTCAGGCCTTTCATGCCCATTCTTTGAACAGAACTATTAAGACTGACACTCTCTGTCAGACAAATTTTAAAATGCATCCAACCTACTGTGAACCAAGTATTTAACCCATCTACACATAAAATGCTGTCCATATGGGATTTCCTCTATTTTAAATCTATAGTTACATTTTATTGTTTTATTATTGTTTTGTTTAGAAATAGCCCTGGTTGTAATTGTCCCATTGGATGATATAATGCTTGAATACCTGAAACTGCAACAAGCCTAAACACAGAGAAACCATGCTTGATCTTTGGTGTTGCAAACTGAGAGAGCCATGACAAAAGTTCACCAAGGGGGTTTATTTATTGTGTCTGTGACAAATACACCAAACACAGTGAAAGGAAGTTGTATCCATCATAGCTACTGAAGCCAATAAACAACGGCATACGTAGTTAAAATATTCTTTCTATTCTATATAAAAAGCGGAAATAGTCTGCTTAGGAATACATAAAGCAACACATACAATAAACAATATAAATACTCTGGTATTCTAATATCAAATATACTTTATAAAACATGTATTTAAGAATGCTTATACTAAATAAATAGCATATAATCTAAATAAATGACATAAATACCCTGTATCCTTTTAAGTTGTTTAAAACAACATCACATTTAAACAGGTTTAAATGACCAATATATAATATAATTTTTTTCTAGAAGTGTGATCACAAAGAAGAGTGTATGACGAAAGTGATTTTCTCTCTGTGTCAGTGTGTGTTGAGGTGCTACTTGATCTTCATCTATAATTCATCAGTGCTGTGGTTGGATAAACATTTGGACACAGGCGGACAGACACAAAAGGTCCGGAGGAGAGCTGTGTTGGATGATTGAGAGGTATCTTTGATACATAAACCCATTTCGATTCCCACCTCTTGGATGCTGAATAATGCCAGTGCTGAAAGAGTGCCACATCTGAGCTGTTCTTTTGTTCCAGAAGAGAGCTTTGCGGTCACAATCTGCAGTTATGACGAAGACAAACATTTACATTTGTCTCTCTCCAAGTACGCTGTAGTTAGAATGGGAGAAAAAGGCATATAATTAGATCATGTATGATCTGATGAGGGGCATTTTTCAAATTTAACACACTTAGATGCAGATGTATTTATGGAAATGACAAAAGGTCAGCGGGAAATTGCCAGGCATGAATTGTGCCTCATAAATATGGTTCAAAAGATTCATTTTCAAATATACTCATTTAGAATAAATACCAATAATTGCAATAATACAAAGAGAATCCATCAGATTCTCACCTTCCCACCAGAGGGGTACCTTTGCAATTTGAGAACCGGACTTGTGCTCTAGTGCTTTTTCCCAGAGTAAGCGTTTGCTTGTCTGTGTCAATCACACACTGTGTAATGACAAATAATACACGTAATTATTTACACAAATTATTGTGAATCTGCCACATGTTGAGGAATGGGGGAACAGAGAGCGGGCAACTTTACCTTAAGAGACTTCAGCGTCCTGGTGCCAAGGGATACCAGTGGCTGTTCATTTTCTGCAAAAACACAAATGATCTTGACAGTGTCCTGTCTATAACTGAACATGTTGATATGGTTGGTTTGTATTCAGTTCATCAACACTGAAGGTATGCTTCGCAAGGCTTACCCACAACTGTGAAGGTACAATCTGTCCTTACTTGCCCAAAGGACAAGTTCAGGTCAACGTGTCCTTGTGTTTGCAGGTTGCCAACAAGTGTGCTATAACTGTCTTCCTCTGTTCTGCTTGAGGCAACCTTCTCCTTTAAGCTAGTTGGAGCAGATGTATAACATATCTTTTCAAAGCGCTGTAAAGGCATATTATGTAAAGTACACTGAATGATGACGCCAATAATACACAATGGTGACAGCCAAAGACTGTATATATAGAACCATTATATTTCTATTTCTATATATATAGAACCAGTTCTATATACTGTATACCGCCTATGGTGACAGCTATAAGGAAGATCTTACCCCAGTTTCTCCAAGCTAACTGTCGTGATTAGGTTGACTGCACAGCCTGTATCAACAAGAATCACTAACTCTCGACCACCACACTGTAGAAACAATGATAAAGAAATACTTGAGATTGTAGACAAAGAGAAAGATTCCAAATGTATGCTATGAACTATTTAGACTGACGAAGATGTGGGCTGACAAGGGCTGAGATGCAGAAGATTTTCCATTAGGCCATGCCTCCCTCACCTTGCCAACCACTTGTATTAGGTCATTATCGTCCTCATCTCTCCCGGTACAGAGAGTGCGACAGGGATTGTTTTGATGCTGCTTTATCCCATGGTTGTTGTTGATCTTGCTGCGTGACATATTAGCTTCCAGAAGACGTCTTTGGAGAATGTTATGTGGTTGCTGTATTAAAACAAAAAACAATAAAAAAAAAATTAAATATTGACACAGGTATTGGTTGGAGCCTTGAGCATTCTCTCCTCCTGGGGCAAATGAGATCAAAAGTTAGAAAACTGATCAATGACAGTCTGAGGTCTTTTACCTAGGTAAGGGGGGGGGGGGGCATCTATTCTTAATACCTCTTAATCAATTGCTTCCTGCCCCCCCTCCAAATTGTAGAGCTACTTCTTCCAATCTATAGGTACCTAATTTTACAATCAGGACAAGTGTTGCACTCTGGGTGATTTGCAGTTATAGCAACGCTAAGGCACAGTCGGGAATGGGATCTTCAGTGGAAAATGACACCTTCAGGGTCTGCAGCTGCTGATTGGCACTGTGCAACCGGGTAGGCCTATTCCCATAGACATTAGACATAATCCATGCCTATAGATCCCTAGATTCCTAGAAAATGTAAAACTAGACATTCTCAATAGGCTAATAAACAATTTTGCAAATGCAATATCAATGATCAATAGCCTAATGAAAATAAACAAAGCCTAGCCTACAATACAAACCATAACTCATAAGAACCGCTTAATTAACTAAATCCTATGCTGAATTTGGACCTCTTGAAAGATCCAAAACTATCATAGGAACGGAGAGTAGCCTAGGCTACTGGGCAACTCATTCCGCCACTAAGGAAAAGAGTCTTGAATTTGACCTAGCGTTTATGGCTGGTCGACATAACAGACGCTCATCAGAAGACTGTAGGCTAAGGCTACAATTAATTTAGGCTACACTTACGTAGTTACATAGTTATCTTATTAGATTCTCGGTTTAGATAGATATCTTATTAGCTTGCGTGATGACAAGCATCCTATGATAAGCTACTAAGGCTTGCTTACCATTTCTTTTGAGGTTCCCAATTTGTTAAGCCCGTCCAAGGGCAGCAGGTCGGCGGAGTCTTTGTGAAGAAACTGAATTGCCTGTTTAATCCGCCGTTGCTGTCGAAGTGCGGCTGCTTCTATAATCTCCATGGAAGCGCTAGATTGTTGCGGCTGCACTCCAGAGTTCAAGGCTGTGTGCAGTCTAGAAGGACACACGACAGATGCTGTGTGAGCACACGACGAGAATGTTTGGGATGGAGTCCCGCCCACATGAGAGCTGTGACGCAAGATTTCATAAATTTTGTTTGTAAAATACTAAAAGTAGGCTAAGCTTTTGAAGAGTGCAGACTCTGCATTCAACATAACCTATATTTTTGGAGAGGTCTATCCAATCTCAAAAGCATGGCAGTTCTTGTTTGTTTTGGTTACAATTACCATGGTCAAGGGCAGGCCACCCGTGTCGAAGGCTATCCTGCGGGCATGGGCGGAGGGTTTGAAAACAAGAAACACAGTAGTAAAGAAGCCTATTATAGGCTAATCTTTTTTTTTTTCAATTTCAACTGACTAAAGAACGGAGTGTCTGTACTGTAGGCCTATAGGCTACTATAACCTATACAGCCATTGGTAGGCTATAGACCTTTGGTTGTTTGATGTGGGATTTAGCATCAGCCAGCCCTGTTAACAGCTTTCATTCTAATCCAACAAAGTATACCACTGTGGGTGGTTTGAAGTAGGCTATAGCCTACTGATGATGAGACTGGTATTGTATTGTGAATTGTCAATTAACAATTTGAAAAAAAGAATATGCTACTGTCATAGACTGTATAAAATAAGTACACCCCTTAAAGATGGATAATCACACAATAAAAAACACTTAAGATAAGATGCAAATAGTTCCGTTTATTACAATACAAAGGTATAGTTAAGGTATAAAAAATAGTATCTGCTTGAACATTGGTCATTCAAAGATTCACAAAAGTGCACTATAGGAAGAGGTAATGGACAGCATCAGGTATGTACAAAATATTTTGAAAAATAAATAATAAATTACATGTGGAGACTCAACACTGGAGAACAAATATAGAGTAGTGACCTTCTAAACTATACGTTTCTTTAAATGTAGGACTGGCGAATGCTTGAATGGCATTCAATTTTGAATTTCGCAACTATGGGTGGGATGTGTATTAACACAAGCCATCATTTCAGCATTTTATTTATTCTTATTTCATAAACCATCTTACAAACACCTACCAAAGGACTTTTAGTGTTATGGTGAGTACATCTTTATTCTGGTGGAGCAGTGTTCAGCTCCTTAGGTCTACAAAAAGACCGCGACTACATCTGCATTTGCAGTAACTGTGACAGGACAAAGGATCATACACACATTCAACAGGTCTGCATAAATAACAAAATCCTGAGGAACAAGCAGAGGTCTAACTGTGGGTCTGAGTTGAAGGCAGTGTCATGAAGTCTTTGCTAAGCTTTACATTTATGTTTTCAAATCCTTTATACGTTGAGTTCACAATATGAACCCCCTGAGCTTCTACACATGAACGATAAATTAATGTCAGCAAATCATTATTCATATTTTAAAAAAATATTTTAAGAGTTGATGCCATTTGGTCAGTGATATACACCATTTAAAAACATGATAAATAATAACGATAATAGGGAAAAAAATCAATTCTGACAGAAACGGAACATAAAAATATACTCATTAGAGTCAAAATGCTGCTTTAAAATAGCCCATCATTACACAATCCTGCAATACCACGTACACCGTTTTACAACATGGTCTCCAACACATGGATGACACATGATTGTATTTTATTTCTACATGCTGCATATGCTTGGGAGATCATGTACTGATACAACCACCCTGAGACCTGGCAATTTTACAATGTACACAAATGAAATAAGAAACAATCCCTTGAGAATATATGCCCTATAGCTGCGCAGGAAAATTAGGCTTACAGTCTATAAATTCAATAGAAAAAAATGTGCTTTGTTCTGTGCTTTAACACACACAAAGACAAAAACTACAGAAGACAACCAATTATCTGGCTTACATTTTAAGTACAGTATAAAGACTCTTTACAGTCCAAATGAAATAGATAATTCCCTTTTGTGGGTAGATCAGGAAAACTATTCCTATAAATAGTTGCTAATGCCCAACTTTTTTTTTTTAGTTTTTGCTTTCTTAAGAAAAAAAAAATATCAAAAAAATATGGCATTTATTACAAAAACAATTCCACTGTAGGAAACTAAAGGCTTTGAAGTCCACAAAATATAGTGTGCCTCACAGGTGGGGAAGTCTTCCACTGGAGACAAAACTAGAGGCACCGCAGGAGACAATCGCAAGGTGGATCACCGAGTCTCCTTCTGGTCCTCCCCAAGCGTAGAGGACGGCACGTCTCTGATGTCCCCGACTGGTGAGTACGCCTCAGCTACACCGTCTTCGAGCTCTGGAGCAAATGTTTTCTGCTGTCTGGAGCGGCAACAGGGCTTGAAGAGACGGGGGTCGATCATGACCTCACCAAAACGGCCCTTGTATACAATACCACAGCATACCTTCTGCCTGCAAGAGAGGAAGGAAAAACAAAACTAAAATTTCTGTCTAGTCTCTACTCATAACTAACAAAAAGTAAGGCTACTGGCCCCAAAGACTTTTCAATGCACTTTAAAACAGTGTTCAGGCTTTGCCTAACAGCAATGCTTGTGTATGTCCTTTATTTATTTATTTATTTATTTATTTATTGCTGTGTGTGACCTTAAGGAATAAATAAAGTGATTTGAATTAAAGCCAGACGCTATATCTCCAGACTAAAGAGGTGGAGATTCTTCCATTACCTTTTCCAATATGAGAGGTCCAGGAAGGAGAACATGGAAGGAGCAGTGCGTCTGTGTTTTGACTCCACGTCTGACCCGTCGTCTGAATGGTTACTGTAACTTGGTGACTGAGACGGCGAGGTACTGCACGTGCTGTGAGCATCGGAGTCTGTGAGGGACAAATCAAAAACTAACTTTATGAGGAACACTTCATATTAGCTGTACCTATAGCACCTACAGCTACAGTTCACAGACTGATCTGCTCATCACATAGTTTACCAATTGCAGGCCAGTTACTCACTCTGTCTGCCAAGCTGGTGAAGCCTCTTCAGTCTGGCTTTAGACTTTCCTTCAGAACTCTTGATCTTCTTGGGCTTGGGTGGCTTGTACCCAGGGCCTGCTCTTGCATCCACAACCTGTACATTACATACATACATACATACAAGTTAACATAGAGTCTGTATTTGAAATGTCTAAAAAAATAAATAAATAAAAACAAATGTTTGAATAAGATTCTATAGTAAGAAAACTCATCAAGCTTACATGCTTCCAATTCTTCTTTGATCCATGAGGCAGCTTTTTCCATCTTTTTACTAACAGGACACACGCATTGCAGATATCTCCCACACGGTCTTCTGATAGTCTACAAAAATAATAACCTTTGTTTAACCCTGCAACACGCTTTTACATAATACAACATTTTACATATATATTTGTTTTGTTTTTTTTACAAAATGTTATGATTATTCTTACCCAAAGCAGAGTCTGAATGTCTCCTCATATCTGCTACTATCTGTGAATCTTGAGCTGGATGACTTTGTTTTGCATATACAACAGCCCTCATTGCTGCGATATATCTTGGTCTTGTAAAACCCAAACATCTTAAAGCAGTCTTGAAATGATGACGATGAAATAGCCCTGTAATGAGATGACACATTTTAACATCAGTCACACTAAGCAATTTCCCTGTTCAGATGAGGGCAGCCACTAGGAAAACGTCGCTTTCTGGACTATTATGGACCTGACGGTACAACATTTTTAAATGCATCTCAACACGGCAGCAAGTCACAATGGGTACGATTGCAATCAGATTATTGAGGATTTTAGAATAACCTGAGAATCATTTTACATTTCAAAGTAATGACTGGACACTTCCACATCCACATCCACCCAGCTAACCGCCATCCAATACAAGATTAGCAAAGGAAGCTAGCGCCAAAAGTTGACGTTTTCACCATACGACATGCAACAAACATCGAAATGGCCAGTACGTCATCAAACAATTACATACAAGACATATAAGTCGACAGAAAGAGCGTAAAAGTGATAGTTGGCGAATTGCTAACTCCGGAATTCTGTATGGAATCCATTCATGATGCGAGTCAAAGCAAAGGGGCTGCCTTAAGATTGTCTGCTAACAAAAAAAGCGGGGAGATGCATTCCCAGTGTAATGTTACAAGCCGTCGCAACTTTTCAAACGAAGACTTAAACATGACAATTTCAAACGGTTATCAACGATTGACAAACACTGTAGCAAAATTCGTCAAAACGTCCCTCCCAAATGACACTTAAAAGTAGCTTCTGCAATTGTGCCACGATCTGCACGTTCTCCCATTGTTGTGCACATTTGCCACCTTGCCGACATGCTTCCAGTTTTCTAACTGACATAACATTATACAACGACATACCATCCCCTCTCACCACTACATTCAACGTTCTCTGACAACTACTCCAGACTTAGGTCACAACAAAAAAAGATAACAACAAGTGTACTTACCAAAGAAATAACTTTTAATCTTCTCTATTTTCTGGTCGAGACACCGCGCATGCCTTACAACTACTACTGAATACAGCTGGACATTATAATATCATTAACATAATAGTAGCGCTAACGTAGGTCCCAAATACCATATATGGTATTCAAACGTTCATTCAGACATTTAAGTAACCAATGAGAACCTTCGATGGGAGCATTTTAAAAATGGTGCATTTGGGGAAATGAAGTGGGAACAATATACTTTCTTTCAAATTTGAGAGTTTTGTAACTACATTTCCCATAGATCATTGCGAACAAACTGTTTCAAAACAGACGTCCATTGTTCTTCAGTGTGCTGTGAAATGGCGCGAATAGTAGAAATGAATGTAAACACTGTCAAAATCGGAGGTTTATCGTTACTGCTGGTTCCAATAAAGACTTCAAGTATCCATATGAATTATGAAGTAAGAAGTCCAACAAATATTTTTTCGTTCGGAAAACACCCTATGTTTATACCTTGGAGAACATCTTGTGCGGTCTAACCCCTCCCCAAATGGTCCCCATTTCACATCTGTAGATGAACCACAACAAATCTTCCAGTAGACTCAACAGTAAAGATCCGTCTGGTTCGTTTTATTTATAATTATTTTATTTCATTTTTTTTCTCCGTAAACGACTCAAAAGAGCTCTGTGTGGTAGTTTCAAGATTTTTCATTGTCAAACCTCATGTAATTTACAAGCTCACATGCCACACAAACGTAGCCCTAAATATAAGCACAGATCTGAAACAGACATGAATAATGTCACCTTCATTTCCCCAGTATGCCTAAATGAACTATAAATGAACTGAATAAAGGCCAATTTAACTATAGCCCGTGTGCGCAGTAATACAACATTTAATCTTGAGAAAGGTCCTTAACAGCAGCCTTGTAGAATATGGACAGAAGTCAGTTCAGAAGTTCACCATAATAATATGAACAGTATACACGTTTTAAAATACTGATAAGTTAACGAGGTTTTGGACCCAGTTAAAAGAAGTTTTTGCTCAAATCGATAATGCTCCCTCAGGACATGGTTCTCTGAATACTGCATTGCCCATACAACCTAGCTCCACATTTCTTGAACTGCCTCACAAAATGGCTGACGAGCACTTCCCAGAAGCATGGGCAACTTTTGTTGTTTGTCTAGCCAACTAAACATTACACTGCTGTTATACGACAACGATTTAATTACTGGCGTACGTATGTACGTTAGATGGGCATTCGGAGCCGTGAAAAACAACAAAATGGAGATCTATAATGTATAACTACAGTTTTAATCGTCAGACAAAACACCTCGAAGACCAGAATGGCGCCTAAGCGGTGCCCCTGAACCAGGATGACGGAGCCTGTCTTTGCATTGACATTACAGTGGACAAATCACAATACACCACAGAGGTGTCTGGGACTTGCAAAGCCAATGAAATATCGACTTTGAAGGGCTAGCACTTATGTTGCGAGGGAGGACGTTTTCATACATGTTCCAGGGCACAAATCAACAGCTAACGTTTCCTGCCCTGATGCATGGTGGTCGAACGAAGGGATTGTTGGAAAATTTCGGAGGTTAGTATATAAATGTGTTTTTACCCAGTGTGCCTTATTTCCTCAGCCATCTCCTAGCAAGAAATCCAACTATGGGGAATGGCATGGGATACTTAATAGGACTGCTAACAAATAAAACGATGCTTAAATGATGCGAAAGTTAAATGTTTTATTTATTATTGGCTATTGGACAGCAGCGTTCATGTTGCTTGCAACATATAACAACGTTGCGTTCTGATGCGTTGTTTCTCTTCTATACCATTTGATTCATGTTAGCTCATGATAGCTTTGTAATGTTACATTTTAACTTAGGCGCACTCTCGAGTAATTAGTTGGCGCGAGGTGATCTGAGTCAGTGGTATTGTTTGCAGCAATTTCAGATTTGAAGCCGAAAAAGCAGTAGCCAATTTCCGCGTAAAAGCCATGCTCAGGGATTGTGTCTGAGGCTAACGAGTTAGCTAATGCTAGCTTTACATCAATTAGGGCAACGGTAGCAGATACTGCATTTGGCAGTTAGCATGTCAAGCTAGGTATTTCCCTGGGAAAGTATTACATAAGCAAAGCGCTAACGTTAGACATGGCCACTATAAAATATCAACATAAGGCCGTGTCCTACTGAAGTTTTGAGATGCGTGATGCAAATTATGCTATCAGGTTGTATTTCATGCACAATGTCTAATAGGTTTGCTAGCATTAGGCTTAATATTACTATTTGTTGAGAACCAAGGACTATCCTAGGAAGCGTACTGTTTCATAAACTGGACATTTTTAGCAAGCTGCATTGAATCTAGACCAGATCTTAATCGTATCAATAATGCAAACTTTGAAGTCAACTACAAATGTATGTGATCCGATTTGGTGATAGCAGGTATACAACCTGCACACATTAGCACCCTTCAGACTGTCATTATTAGTCATCATTTTCCGAATGACGTTTCATTTTGTCTTTATCCTTGAGAGTGAAACGCGCTGTCATGATTACTGTTGTCAACCTGGCCGGTATGTGCACGAGATGCTGGTAGAAGAGGTTCACTCAAAACATGTCTGGGTTCCTCTGTCACAGACATGAACCAGTTTTGTCTCTAGCCACTTTGATATTCAACTAAACAAAACCCCTTATTAAACAGTCTTAAGACATTTGCCATACAATATTCACTGCTAAATATGCGTTTGTGAAATTCTAAATATGATCCAAAACATCTAGAAGGTGCATTACTTTTTCATTCAAATGGAAGTGATGTCTATGTCTCCTCTAAAAGTACTCCGCACACTCAAAGGTTTAGTGCCCCATGATGAATTAAAATATCTCAATGGAGTAATTTCTATGAGTCTGGGTGTTTTTTTTATACTCTAACTGTAGCTCTTGTTGTATGTTTGTTTGTGACAGACAGATGATGCTCTTGGCCCAAGTGAACAGGGATTCTCAGGCCATGGAGTTCCAAAGTGTAGATGGGGATTCCCAGCAGGTTACCCTCTGTCTAACAGAGGCTGTGACAGTGGCAGGTAAGGCCTCAAAAGCCTGAAGCCTATGACAACCTATTGATGCTACTAACAAAACAGAACATTTCAATATCACATTGTCCTGTCACCTTGTTTTTTTTATCATGTGATCAGACATAGATGGGTTACTCTGTATACCCTACCACATTCTTTCCAAAAGAGACAAGTTGAGGGTTCCAACTTAGATTGTGGGAATTCGACTTGACTGTTTGCTTATATAAATCTAACCTAACATCAAGTATCAGCAGAAGTAACAGTTGTATTTCAGAAGGTCTACAGTTGTAGTGCGTAATGGGATGTGCAAGACAGTGCATGGACACATAAGCATTCTGTGTTACAGATGGCGATCACATTGAGAACCTGGATACAGTTAGCCTGCAGGCGGTGACACTGGTTGATGGGTCCACAGCGTACATACAACACAATCCGAAAGGTACAGCCAACCCTTCACACGTTATTCACACTGTATGGATTTGGTTTGTGTCCATAGGTACAGGCTGAGTAACTTTACCAACTCTTTTGCTCTCACAGTTCTCTCAGACAGCAAGCTGATGGAAGGGCAGGTGATTCAGCTTGAGGATGGCTCGGCTGCGTATGTTCATCACTTATCCATGCCTAAGTCAGGTACTTGTGGCCTGTATTTTGGTTTTACTAATTCAAGCTTTGTACTCTGATTGTGAGAGACAAGTAAAATCCTAATGGATATCAGAAGACCTATTGGTATTTAGTGTGTGTTTCTTTTTAAACATGTGACTTGAATTAGCTTAATAGTATGCTACAAATTGTAGGTGGTGAAGGCTTGCGACTAGAGGATGGTCAGGCGGTACAGCTTGAGGATGGCACAACAGCCTACATCCATGCACCCAAAGGTAAACATGTCTTATGTACTCTCAGACTACTCTTATTGTATTTATCTCAACTCTGTTATTTCCCTCTACTTCTCTTCTGTCTCATCATATATTTAATGCTTCTCACTCACAGCTTACAGTAAGTTGTGTGTAGGTAAGATAAGATAATTATTCGGTTACAAAAAAATGATTGGATGAGTGTTGTCTGTATGTGTATTCAGAGACGTATGAGCAGAGCGGGTTGCAGGCGGTTCAACTAGAGGACGGCACCACGGCCTATATTCAGCACACTGTCCACATGCCCCAGTCCAACACCATCCTGGCCATCCAGGCTGACGGCACTGTAGCAGACCTGCAAGCAGAGGGCGCCATAGATGCTGAGACGATCAGTGTGCTGGAGCAGTATTCTGCTAAGGTGCATCATAGGGTCCCCACCCCATCCATAGTCCTGATATATGGTGGATCGCATGTGTTTTTTTTAATATTGTCATTGGTAATATGGCTATACAGATACAGTCCATTCCCTTTTCAAATTGGAATTTAGATTCAACTAAATTGCAAAACAAAATGCAGTTTGCGTCTAACCAGAAGTACAAAAAAGCAGAAAAATGCAATGTGATATACAAAGTTTAGACAGGTGGTGCATAGACAGATAAATAGTGCCATGGAGACAGTAGTATACAGTTGGTTTACAGAAGATGGTTTACAATGATATACATTAAATATAAATATGTGCAGTGTATTAGCAGTAACCTTATAAGAGCAGAATAAATATGGATATTCAGTATGAACTGTATAGACAGATATGTACAGCTATGTGCAGTGTGGTAACAGTACCATTGTAGTGCAGAGTATATGAAGTATGTAGTATGAAGCAAAGATTCTAGATCGCTGTTCAATTGTGGTGAAGGTTGACACTTCTGTATTTCACTCTGTGTGTGTGTGCGTGTGTGTGTTTTGTTTATCCATATTAAAGGTAGAGGGCTCCGACTGTGGCACAGGACTGCTGGGTAGAGGAGACAGTGATAATGGTGTCCACATGCAGGTATGGTACCTCTCCCCTGCCTGTTCTTACTTCTTACATAGTGTCCTAACCGGATCCGAGCGAGCGACTGTCTTGTAGCATTCGGTGCTATCTGTCTACACTGAATCCGTTAAATATGCCCTTCTATTGCGTCATATTTGTCATTTAAAATAGCAGAGCAACGCGAGCGACAGAAACAGAATAGAAACGGGGCGTCCGACAAAAGTTCTCTCGTCACGTGTCATGGCGCTGCTCGCGTCGCTTGCAGTCAGGACACTCCAAAAGGAAACAATGTATTTTAACGGGTTTTATCGCTAATGTTCGCTTGCATCACGTCCAGTTAGGACACTACGTTACTCATCCCCCAGCCCTCCCCACCCCCTTCCCTATTCGGCTTTGGTGTTAGTACTGCTTTTCTCCACATCAAAATGTAACAATACTGATACAGTGGCATGGATAAACTCCTTTCTAACATGAAGAAACCAAACTCAATACTGATACAGTGGCATGGATAAACTCCTTTCTAACATGAAGAAACCAAACTCAATGGGGCACCCCTTGGGAATGGATAAAATACATAGAAAAGTATGGATATTTTGCTCATAGAAATGCATACACCAAAGGTCAAAACCCCCACAACTTCTTTTTTCAAAACTATATAAAAAAAAACAGCATTCTTAGGAAGTCAGTTTGGAAAAAGTTTGGATTTTTTGTGAATAAGGGACAAGCACCTTTATTATATTCAGGCAGGAACAGCAGTTGTTAATGATCACCTGCTGGCTCTTAGATTGTGCTGCAGGGCCAGGACTCCCGAGTCACCCGGGTGCAGCATGTGGGAGAGAAGACATTCCGCTGTGAGCACGAAGGCTGCGGCAAGCTCTACACCACAGCACACCACCTCAAGGTCAGAGTCCCCGTAAAGCCCATGTCAATGGACACTCTAGTCTGGACACAAGAATTCATCTGTCAGACTACTTTATTTAATATTGAAATCTGTGTGTGTGTGTGTGTGTGTGTGTGTGTGTGTGTCTCACAGGTACATGAGCGATCACACACAGGGGATAAGCCGTATTTGTGTGAACATATGGGATGTGGAAAGAAATTTGCAACAGGTGAAGTGGATTTGTCGTCATTGTTGTTTGTAGTTTTTATTAGCAATTGTGCCCAGTTTCATGTGATTGTAAGTGTGTCACTCACACCTGCTTACCTCTGTGACGTTTTCCAGGGTATGGGCTCAAAAGTCACATCAGAACACACACAGGCGAAAAGCCATACCGCTGCCTGGAAACCAATTGTCATAAGTCCTTCAAAACATCAGGAGACCTGCAGAAGCACACACGGACACATACAGGTACTCTTGTCCTGCCATGTCTTCGACACACAGTAGGTTTTTAGACTTAATGTTAACTACTCTGACAAATCTCGGAACGTTTTGGCATATTTATTTCTATTCAAGATTGTATACTCTCTGTATGCCTTTTCATTTAAAAATAGCTTAGCGGGATTAGTCTCTGTTTGACTGAAAATGTTTGAAATCATAAACCTAAAAATCTTCAGGTGCAGAATCAAAGAACTTGATAAAAAAAATGGTCCAACTGTCCAACCAGTTGATAGTGTCCGTCTCCAATATGTATAGAGTGGTCTTGATCTTGAGTGTTTAGGTAGCGGGCAGATTCAGTCACGTTAATGAAATGTTTCCTCCTGCTTTCCATAGGCGAGAAGCCGTTCAAGTGCCCGTTTGAAGGCTGCGGCCGCTCTTTCACCACTTCCAACATTCGTAAGGTGCACATCCGCACACACACGGGGGAAAGGCCTTACTACTGCTCAGAGCCCAGCTGTGGTAGGGCCTTCGCCAGTGCCACCAACTACAAAAATCACATGAGGATCCACACAGGTACACACTTGTTTTTTTTTTGAGGGCCTCTTTTCTTTTTCTTTTTTTAAGTAGTGGATGCAGAACAGAAGGCTGTGACGTCTATAATTAATTAATAGACTAGCACAACACAGAATACTCATTTTCTCACCCTAAAACATTGAGCTAAACATTGTACTAAAATGTTTCATTCTTCCCTTGCACTGTCACAGGAGAGAAGCCATATGTATGCACAGTACCTGGCTGTGATAAGCGCTTCACTGAGTACTCCAGCCTGTACAAACACCATGTGGTCCACACTCCATGCAAACCATACAACTGCAACCACTGTGGGAAGACATACAAGCAGATCTCCACGCTGGCCATGCACAAACGAACGGCACACAATGACACAGAGCCCATTGAGGAGGAGCAGGAGGCCTACTTCGAGCAGCCCACAGGTTTGACACGCACACAGACACCTCTAAATCTCTTTGGTTGTAATGCTGATGTCATGTGCCAGTGATGTTACCTCAGAGGCATATGGATTCATATTGGTGATGCACAGGATGACTTTTAGGGCCCGTCCACACGGAGACGCTTTTTAGGTTAAACGCAGAGGTTTTGCTTCGTCTTGGCCGAGCGTCCAAACGAATCCTGTAAACGCACTGCCCGAAACCGCACTTTTGTGAAACCCGGTCCCAGAGTGGAGAAATCTGAAACCGTAGCCCGTTTGAATTCGTTTAGACAGCGAAACCGCACATCCTGCTTGCGTATCGATTATGTCATTGCCACACCTCAGCTGCCCTGGACTTGCACTTATAGTATTGCCTAACAATACTAGTTTTCATACATGACATTACCTAGATTACACTCCGTAAGATAAATATCACAACTGGTGCTGCGCAGCGCCGATAGCTTATGGACTGAACACTGTTTTTCCCGGTGTTTTTTTATGCATTCTACTGCAGTGACGCGAGAGAACTTAAGTTATTAGGAAAGTGCGGTGTAAGTTTAGGCTACATTAATTTGTGCGTAGTGCCAGTGTCATTCATTTATTTTACATGTCTTACAACATATGTATTCACAGTCGAGTGAAATCAGATATACAAAGACGCTTAGAACTCACGTTAAGCCGATGGTAGCACACTGAATGCGAATGCGCGATTTGATGCAGGCAAAAGTATTGACTGTTACTAACGAAGGTTTTATAGCAATAGTATAAATGTGGCGACAGAATAGCCCAGAACTTGGGTAAGCCTTGCGTTTAGTAGCCTAATTGCGGTGATAGCCAAACTAATGTGAATCACGGACTATCCTACAACCAAAGAAAGTAAAGGTAATTAGTAGGCCTACCTGCATTAGCCAAATAAAGGACGGGACTGCACCCTTCACAAACCGTAAAATAAAGTTTATTAGTTTTACAGTTCAACATCAGTCCACACAAACAATTCTGGTTTCCTTGCACTAGCCATTTGGTCGTAGCCTATTCTGTCTGTTTGTAAAGTGCAAGTTTTGGTCAATTTCTGTAAAGAAACAGTGCCACCTATAGGCATGGGGTATGAAGTAACGTGTTGAGTCGTGTTGAGATGGATCCGTTTGGACGCAAATATTCTTGATGCGGTTTCAGGGAAGACGGAGGAAAAAAAGATCGGTTTCGTACGTGTGGACTAGCCCTTAGAGCAATGTTACTGGGCAAACACATTACCGGTTCCATGTGGTCTAATGATTATTTGCCTACTAAAGCACTCCAAAGAAAAAAAGGATGCTGAATATTATCCTATTCCCTTTGATATATGCCATCAATTTTGAATGATTAATTGTCAGTAGGCAAATAATCATGATCATCCAGTCAGAACACATTCCGGTTATGTTGTGGCTCAGCGACATTGCTCAAGAAGTTGCTGAAAGGACAGTTTACACCATAACTATGTAGCAATTCAGACCAGTAGCGTGTATTCTGTCCAACCAGAGTGTATTTTTTTACGCTTTGCGTCTATATTTAGATTGTTTGCACACATTAAACTCCTTGTTAAACACGTTGTTGCGTCACATTAAAATTGAAGGCAGTGTTAATTGATTCATTTACGTCTTGCTTGCTGTGTAAATTCCCAGTAACAGTGCCTTAATGTAAAACATATATCCTAGGCCCTTGGTTAAATCCCATTTGGCTGCTAACAAGTCAGCTGACACTTGGATTTGTTTTGTCATACTTAGAGGCCATGGATGATCCCAGCATCACCTTCACACCCACGGTGGTAGAGGATGACTCAGGGTCTGAGCAGGTTGCCACAGGAACAGCTGAGCTCATAGAGCAGCAACATGTGGCCCTTATCACGCAAGACGGAACACACCAGGTGAGCAATTCTGGACTACACCCTATGACTCATTGTCAAAGTCAAAATCAGCTGTTTCGGCCGAGTATGCTGACGCATGCAAAGCATTTTGCTATGATCATTTGTGGCTCACAAGCAAGGTCCACATACATTATACAAAGACCATACATAGGCAATATAAAATACATACATAGGCAGTATAAATACAATAGAAAATTCACATAAAAGTTTAATATGTTTGTTGTAAACTGTACTACTCAAAAACCTGGTTTGCAAGGCTTACATTATGACCACTATTCAAGGAGAATCGTGAGGCATTGCTGTGAACTGGCTCTTTGCAAAACACTTCTTATAGCTTTGCAACACTTTCTATTTACTAAATGAACTGTCGGATAGTAATGAACAGTTTTGTGTTTTTCTTCACTTTCTTAGGTCAGTCTCTCTCAGGCTGACATGCAAGCCATGGGTGGCACAATAACCATGGTAACACAAGAGGGGACGACTATAACCATCCCAGCCCATGAGGCAATGTTGGCCTCCGGAGGGACGCATTCTGTTACCATGGTGACCGCAGATGGCACTGAAGGACAGGTATGGGATGCTGAAGCTCATGTGTTAATAACCATTTAACAATAAAATTTCTTATAGTTTGGAGGTATACAAAGCGCTGAATCTCATGTGTTAATAACCATTTAACATTAAAATTTCTTATAGTTGGGAGGTATTTACTACTAAGTTTGTCCAGAAGCTTTAGATCCACATAAAAATGTGCTATGTGGTAGAGCAGTTGTATTGTTACCAGATGACAATCAGTAGGTCCCAGTTTGAATCCCGAATCCACCGTTGCAGGTCTTTGTGGCTTTGGATAAAAGCATCTGATAAATGCCAGTCACTTTTTTTTAAACTTTACTTTAAATTTAGTCATTAATGTGCTGTCATTGTTCATCACAGTCCTACTCTCTCCGTGTTTGTGTTTGTGTGTGTGTGTGTGTAGGTGGCCATTGTCACTCCGGACCTGTCTGCGTTTCAGACAGAGGATGGAGAGTTGATGCAGGACCAGGATCAGCAGATGGGAACTCCCCACCCTGTCACACTGCTGGCCACCTCCAATGGCACGCACATCGCTGTGCAGGTACAGCACCCACAGGCTACATAACCTCTCTGCACTCTACACAGCTGAGAATAGCTTTTTTATTTATTACCTGAGGAGAAACCCGAGCGATATGGCCTAAAGCAGTGGTCACCAACCTTTTTGAGCCCAAGATCCCTAACCTCGCCCTAAAGAAAGGCAAGATCTACCTTGAAGCGTCAAAAGAAAATCAAAGCTAAAATACTTCCAATTTAAGGCCTTTTATTTAGGCAATGTATCAGGTCAAAAATATCACATCCTCCACCCCCTTATACAGGCGTCAATGAGATAACAACACTTTAACATAGTCTTTACTTACATGATTTTGGTTTTGATTTTCTAATTGGAGTAAGTGTTTGTGACAATACGTCATGATAAATTTGATGTTTGATCGCTGTTTTGGTATGAAGCATCTTTCACGTAATTAATGCGTACTCTAGAAAGTGAAAGTAACCTAAGCCTAGGCCTACAATGCACTCCGTGTCTGTGCACGTCCGCAATCGATTACATTCTTCAAATGGACAAATTCCTGATCGCTAAACTTTTGTTTTTTTATTTTCTGTCAGTTAGCAGTTGATATAGAAGCACCTAACATTTGACTTCAGCGGTGACAAGTCCTGTTGCGCGCGCGCGCGAGAGAGAGAGAGAGAGAGAGAGAAAGAGAGAGCGCACCTGCAAAGTGGTGCTGTGCGCGTGTGTGTCTCTGCATGGGGTTACGTTCGGTTCAAGTCAGAAGTTGGTTCGTCCGGTCCCGCATTCACGCTGCTCCATTATTAGATTAACGTTATTAGACACTGTAAATGTATGCAGGAATTTCTCGTATTATGATGGCTAGGTCTTGAATAAATCATGCGCTATCCTATCCCACGCTGAAATGTAGGCTACGCCCTGTAAACGTTGGCGAACATGTGGGAATTTGGTGACTGTTTTTAATTGTCCTGTTATTCTTGGGATCTACTGGGCAAGTCCTAAAGATCTACTGGTCGATCGCGATTGACGGGTTGGCGACCACTGGCCTAAAGGAACATGCATCAAAGACACCCCCCCACCCCAGCCCCAAACACACATGCGCACACTTTTACACAATCAGGTTTTTCCTGGTTTACATTAGTGCTGTGAACCTGTTTAGAGTACATGCCCCTTCTTCTACTCCAAAAGGCAGATCTTTATCATCTATTTGGCTGCTTGTATCACATACACAAACAGGGAGGCTGCAGACAGCACTGTATACAATACATGTGTTTGTTTACGTAAGGGCAAAGTTTTTACTGATTATCTTGTTCATTCTAGAGATTGTGGTTGTGATTAAGTTAGTGTAACACTGCATTAATAATGTAGGTGTTAACAGACCTGGCTTTAGGTTTTGATAGTCATCATGAAGAGTAATACTTGTAGAAAGAAATAGTAAAAATGGGAATTTAAATGAGCAGTAATTGCAACACATTCCAAGTTTGTTAACCATTTGGAAAAGCCCAGAGATCTGTTATTCACACGTGATGCTACTTTTGTATAGTTCCCTTGGTAATTTGCTGTTAGTGTAAGTTAAAACACTGTTTGTTTGCTAAACATTGCATGTGATGCCTTCAGAGGAAAGTGATCACCTCATTTCTCAGTGTTATGCTAAACATAAACCAGCCCCAGACTGTGTTCATCCTGTGATTGACGACGATAAATCCACTCAGGGACTCGCAAGCTGATAAGGTCACTCCAATGACCTCGTCAGCAAAACAAAGGAGCCCCACAGGGCCCCTCTTCACAAAGGGGCCGGCACATATTAGCTTTTAGAGTGGCCATTAAATCAAGTCAGATGGAGTGATGCAGTACCATCCGTAACAGTTTAACTTTTTCCCTTTGCTTTTCATAATCACTAGTTTTAGTGAAATTCACTGTAAGTAGGCCATAGGTTATGTCATTTAGGAACTAGGAAGGAAGTGAAGAATAAGATCATTTTGAAAATGTGTTTGTTTTTTTGTGTCTGATTTGGTTTTCTTGCTCCACTTTTTTGTAATTAACAGCTTAGTGATCAGCCTTCGCTGGAAGAAGCCATACGAATTGCCTCAAGAATACAGCAAGGGGAGACGCCTGGACTTGATGACTAACAGACATCCAGACACATGAACCTTAGAGACTATGACCTGGAGTCTGGGATGACCTAATCAAAAATCATTAGACCCTGAACCATGATTATAATGATCATATTTGAAAATTAAGATATTTTTGTGTGAGCAGTGTACATATGTTTTAAAACTGGAGTTTTCTGCTGTACAGATTTATTCAATACTGCTGTTGAATGTATGGATTATTATCAACAAATTAAAAACAAATCTACTGTCTTATAGTAGAAATAATCCTTGGAATTTTTCTCCCCCCCCCCCCAGATTTGACATCTCTTATTTCCGTATTTAATGAATTTGGATTTGTTTACAAATTAATTTTACACTTATGCACTTTGAGGAGGTAGATTAAGTCATTCTAGTAATGGCCTTAATATTCAACGGCCTACAAGATAACATAATAATGGCTTGCCTAGATCAAAGACTTCACAGAAGAAAAGGGCAAAACGAAAATACAAGAAAAACAGGCCCAGCAGTTAATGAAGTATGTCTTTTCATGATTAGGTTTAGCTATCGAAACGGGGCAGCTAATGACAAGTTTCTTACATATCAAAGGGAATCAAATGTCAAAGTCCCCGCCCCTTTCTCTCCATTACCAACATAAACTGATTCACAAGCTGCGGAACATCACATCTTCTGTATTCACAGGTACATTACAGTAACAATTTACCATATAGCTTATTGTATTTGCATTACGTTGCATGTGTTTAAGTGCAGTATTTTCCTTCATAAAATATTTAAATACCACAACTTTAAACCCTGGCTTTTTAACTTAGAAACAGGCAAAAGTTTGCCAATCTCTGAAACAGTTCGCGCCAAATTGACGTAGGTTTCTGAAAGCGGATGTATGACGTTTGTAATTTAACACCGCCCGTCTTTCAAACTCCCAAGCCGTTTTCTGATTGGTCGATTGGTTGATCATTTGACCAACGGTCGCGGGAAGGTTCAGGACCATGCTTGGAAGAGAAGGAGGAGTGGTTTTTCATTCAAAGTAATTTCGTAAACATTACAACGTCTTCGTCCAGATTTTTCTGACGTTTTATCAACGTTTTAGACGTGTTTTGATTGATTTTATGTAGTTTACGGTGTTTTGGGGATCGCACCTGACTTTTTACATTTCGCAGTCTTTGAGGTAAACTACACCGCAGCCATTTGCTGGGGTTGTCGTTGACCAACACTGGTTAGCTTACTAGCTAACAATTCACTTCGCATCGTGAAGTCAACTTTACTCAAGCAGGGGCTTGTCTTTGGATTTAAACGACTTTCGGATATTTTACATGGACTTGTATCTGTTTCAAGGAAATCTCAATTGAGGTAACGTTAAAAGACGTTGGACTTCTTCATCCAGAAGAGTTTTGTCATGGTGACTTCGCGATAACGTTAGGTTTATGTTATGATTCGGCCAGCCAAATTATTTGCTAACGTGGATTGCTCGGTATGTTTTGCTCCCTCCTCGATAGCTAGCTAGATGGACGGCTAGCCAACGTTTCTGGTCAGCATCAGTTTTTCTTTTGACTTCAATTTATTTATTTCATCTCTGCTTTTGGACAACCGTTTCTTTCCAAGGACTATACGCTCTTGTTTGAGCGAGACATGGAGGGGAAAATTAGTTTCAGTTGTAGGAGACTTGAAAAGGGTGTTCATGGCAACGTTGTTACTTCTCCCAGCCTGCGGCCTATTCGGCAAAAATTGAACTTTTCTCCGAGTGACGGAGAGGAAGATTGCATAGAAGATGCAAATAACAGCACGGGAGCCGAATCGGGCTTTACGGAATTGGATTCCCCACTGCCACTTCGACGGAATACTACCGAACAGAGACATGATTCAAACAGCAGCCCTCGGACAGCGGACGACGACGACATCGAGTCGTGGGATGAGGAGGGCTTCGGGTCCCCCTCTCACTTGAAAAGTATTTTCATGAACAATTCGCCCTCTCCAAGGAAAGGGACACGGACTTACGATAGTTCACCAGACAGGACATTTGTTCACGACGACGGAGAGGCTTCCAGCTCACCTATCCCAGACTGTCCCGATACACCTCCCCATAAAACATTTCGGAAACTTCGGCTTTTTGATACGCCTCATACGCCTAAGGTGGGTAACCAACTAGCTTATCGCTAGCATAGCTAACCCAACGTTAATTCAGGGACGTTAATAGTGAGTTGTCTGAATGTTTTTACTGTGCTGAACGCCACGTTGACCTTTAACAACCAGGCTAACGTTGATCCATTTAAAGTTACCAAATGTAACTGACTCAGTGGTTAGATTTCTTTGAGTTTATTTGTTTTATGGATATTTAAGTCAACACCAGGTAATATTAAGAAAAGGTTTAGCAGTAAGTTACCTCTTTGACATAAACGTTAGCTTGCTTTTCTTTCCTCTCAAAGAAAAACACTATTGATCGTTATTGGTGTACTTTTGTTTAAAATCATGAAATGTATTGGACAAAGCATTTTTATGTTTTATTGTATTGTCATCAACAAAACGTTCCTTTGATTTTGGTCGGTTGGTCGGAATGATTACTTAATCACAGGTGACCCAGTTTCTGTAAGCAGTTCCCAATTACATAAGACTGCGACGTTGCCAGGCCAATATTTTGAATGATTAATGGGGTCAGCTTACTGGTTTCTGTTGAGCCCAACCCAGTAATGGCTTTTGTCATTGTTTGCTGTTGCATGGTCACATCAAAGGCATTTTGATTGACCTCAGACACTACATGTAAGATTATTTGTTAAGTTTATAGCCCTACTACTGAGGCGGTGTGATGTAGTTTGAAATTCTTAAAATAACAAATGTTTTTTTGTTATGTATGTCTGTAGAGCTTGCTGTGCAAAGCCAGGACGAGTGCATCAAGTAGCAGGCGAGTCGCTCTCTTCAGGGATGTGGATTCAGCCAGTAAATCAAGTTTGGATGGCAGGAAAAACCAGACGCCCCTGGTCAACATCAACCCCTTCACACCTGATTCCATCCTTGGCCAGTCATCAACCTTTCAGAGGAACACTAGGAAGCGTTCACATTGGAATGAGTATGTATATTAAATGATTACAGCTTTTTTCTTTTTTTGGATATTGCTCAAAAGTTACATTGTTGCAGTTGTATTAGTACTTGAATGCAAATTGCATTAGTGGAATCGGACTGTACTTTGTCCTGTGTTATGGGTTATAAAAGGTTCGTTAAGTTCGTTTTTTAAAGTATGACTAATGCCGCCTGTTGGCAAGTTGCCAAACCCTCGTGTTCGAGTTTCACTTAACCATGTGCTCAGACAACTGCTTAATTCTGCCCCCTAACGCTCAGTGTGTGTTATAA
This sequence comes from Alosa pseudoharengus, assembly GCF_046254945.1. Classification (NCBI taxonomy): domain Eukaryota; kingdom Metazoa; phylum Chordata; class Actinopteri; order Clupeiformes; family Clupeidae; genus Alosa; species Alosa pseudoharengus. The sequence goes on along the minus strand of NW_027468565.1, from coordinate 37,366,891 downwards.
CGTAATGTCTGCTAATTTCTAGCTCCTGTGGCGAAGACATGGATGCAAGTGATGCTGAAATTGAGGATGAAATTGTTCCCCCATCAAAGGTAAATTGTGACAGATTATTGTTATTTTGTGTTATATACACTTATGAATTAAATAGCCTGCTGTTAAGCATGTTTTTAAAGTGGAACTAGACTGAAACTCCATGGGGGAGAACTTGGAAAAAACATTACTTTTTTTTTTTCTTTTTAACTAAAGAGTGTGAATAAAGTCTGACATGGATATCTCTTAATCTAACAGAGAATCACCATGATGGAGAGCAACATGATGTCAAGATACATGTCGGAATTTCATGAGCTGGAGAAGATTGGCTGTGGGGAGTTTGGGTCCGTGTTCAAATGCGTCAAAAGACTTGATGGTTGCATCTACGCCATCAAGCGTTCCAAGAAGCCCCTGGCAGGATCGGTGGACGAGTAAGTTGACCCTTATGTGTCTAATTGTTTCTGTAAAGATGTGGGGGGACGTATCTGCTTTTGGTCTGTGAGGATTTGATAACATTTTAGTTGTTTGCTTGTTGTCAGCAGAATATGTTATATGTATATAATGGTTAATGTAATTGTTTTTGTGTTTTGTTTACCCGTTCTCAGGCAAAATGCACTCCGAGAGGTGTATGCCCATGCAGTCCTGGGGCAGCACCCCCATGTGGTGCGCTATTACTCCGCCTGGGCTGAGGACGACCACATGCTCATCCAAAACGAGTACTGCAACGGCGGCACACTCTCGGATGTCATCGCGGAGAATTCCCGCAAGCTGAGCTTCCTGTCCGAAATGGGGCTGAAGGAGGTGCTGCTGCAGGTCTCTCGCGGCCTGAAGTACATCCACTCGACCGCACTTGTGCACATGGACATCAAGCCTAGTAAGCAGAGCACACCTGAGAGATTCTCGTGTTCACATGTTTAAAATTCTGCAATTATAATTTATAACATTCTGTGTTCACAGCATGATAATTATTTTTGGTGTATGTATGTTTTAAGCAATGCAAATATGAAGTTTAAAATTGAAGTTTTATTAATTCATTATTGTATTCTCTCCTTCAATTAGGTAACATCTTCATCTCTCGTAAGACTGTTGTGGATGATTGTGAAGACGAAGAAGATGGTCCGACAACAAGCGTGATCTATAAAATAGGTAATTATCAAAAGTGGAAAACTTAATATTTCAAACAAATGTAGAGCTATAATTTGCATGATTTTGCTAAAACACTTGTTCTGTGGTCGTGACCACAAAAACATCAGGCATTGGGGCATGATATGGGCAGATTTGTTGTTTATAAAATTCAGAGGGACAACAGAGGTTGCAGAGGTTACATCTATACAGTCTGTGTAAAATGTAGTACAGGTGTTATAAAGCGTGTTGTGATGGGGCATGATTCTTCAGTATCAATCTCATACTTTTTAATATTAAATTTGTCTTTTAATGTAGTTTTATGGAAATATTCAAGTAATTTGTTTTTATATTTGTCTTTTGCTTTCTAGGTGATCTAGGCCATGTGACCCAAATGACCAATCCCCAGGTTGAGGAGGGGGACAGTCGGTTCCTAGCCAATGAGGTGCTTCAAGAGGTGTGGTTTTGTTTGTTTGCTTTTTTTTTGGGGGGGGGGGGCACACATCTCTGCAATCTTCCATAGATTCATGTATCTAAGTCCACAGCACCTTGAATTCTTGACTTGTAAGATTAGTTTATACGATAGTAGTACTGATGTGGTTTATTCCTTGGTTGTATTGCAGGACTACAGTAACTTGACAAAGGCAGATATTTTTGCCCTGGCTCTGACTGTGCTGAGTGCTGCAGGAGCAGACCCTCTGCCCACCAATGGAGACAAATGGCACGCGATCCGGCAGGGCAAGCTGCCCCCCATCCCACAAGTGCTCTCACAAGAGTTCTTAAGCCTTCTCAGGGTAGGTTGCTAGCCAGTTCTGATTTGATCATTATTTTTTATTATTTTATTGTTGTTATTATTGTTATTATTGTTGTTATTATATATCAGTTTTATTACATGTTGCATGTATGAAATGTAAAATGTGTTGATTATCATAGCCATTTGTTAGCTATAGTACAACTGGTAGAGTACTGATGTTACTGCTTTTTGAATGTTGAAGGGCTTATTTAAATGGCCTCTTTCGGGGGATAAAGCTCTTCTAATTTTTGATTTTCCCCTCAGCTGATGATCCACCCCGACCCCACGCGCCGGCCGTCCTCCTCGGCTCTGATCAGGCACCCGGCTCTGCTCACAGCAGCACGGATGAGTGCCGACCAGCTGCGCATCGAGCTCAACGCAGAGAAGTTCAAGAACGCACTGCTGCAAAAGTAAGTACCATATCACTACCATTTCTATAGCCTTTAAGCCTATGTCTGCTATTGGCTTAGATGTCCAAGCCTTGGCCAAGCCAAGATGTATTGGTTCAGTTCTTATGACACTGCTCTGTTTGACTGCTTGTTTGCTTTTGTTTTGTTAAAGTTAAACCAGGCGGTTCATCCATCTTATCTTGTGAGAAGTATTGCATAATGTAGTGCTAAAAGATGCCACAATAATGACTAACTGACATGTCTCTCTGTTTTTTTTTTTTGTCCTCCAGGGAGCTGAAGAAAGCCCAGCAGGCCAAAGCTGCTGCAGAAGAGAAGGTTCTGTCCACAGACCGAGTCCTGACGCGCTCCACACTACAGGGTGGGGGGCGAGCTTCACGCCTCATCGGCAAGAAGATGAACCGCTCACTAAGCCTGACCATCTACTGAAGCACACTTTTCCCTAACAAACACACAACCCTGTAGAAAACCAATGGTGCTAGACAACAGACTCCCAGCAGACTCCGACTTGAACTTGTCAGTGCTTTTACACTTTGGACCACACTCACACATACAAAGACTTTTTGTTGGTTTTGATTATTTTTTTTCCTTCCAAAAATCTACATCTGTGCTTTTGGAACTCAAGGTGGAAATCCCACATGATGTAGCTTCCATGTTACTGAAAGTAGACGCACAGTGCTTTGTAAGCTCGTTGCTGAGAGCTTACACTTGCAAATTTCTCACAATTCCACTGGGTACCGTAGCGCTGCCGGCTTCCTTTTTATTTCTCCCCTCTGAGTGAAGGCCCGCCCTTCTGAGTTCTGCAGGAACATTCCATTGCAAAGAAAGGTCTGCACGCTCTCTCCTGCACTTCCTGTCCCAGCCTGCGGGAGCGCTCTTGCGCAGAGCCCCAACTCACAATGCTAAGACTGGGTGAATGTACCAGACTAGATGCGTGCACCTTACTGCCTGTGAATGAAATGCCTGATGTTGGGCAAAAAAAAAATAAAAAGGTGTGTCCTGGGCGTTAATTGCCATGAAAATGAGCACTTTTGGGCAATAGTGAGGAAGAGGACTCGCCACAGAAACGAAGATGAAAAGAAAACCTGCTGCTATTCATGTTTGTTATGAATCAGGGTTGGGAGACTTAAAAAATAATTTTTGCCATTTTCTTTAATCATTGGTTGTACAATATGTTTAGGCAAAACAATAATTGTTCTTTCAATAATTAATGTGCCATAATTAACATGCATAGAATGTTCCTTCAATTTGGCTCTCCATGTACAATTAGCAATACTGGAAGGCTCAGAAAATCATGCATGTGGTTAAAAGTTAATACATAAAAGAATGCCATTACACTGTTATACTGTTCATGGTTAAAACTGGAACAGTATCCCAAATCCCATATCTCCAGCCCTGAAGGTAGCATTAAAGCAATCATTGTCCTGTTCTTTGGATTCCTTTACCATTGAGTGATAGATGTATGTTGACTGTTATATGTGTCTGGACATGCTACACCTTTTAAGGTGTAATATGTATCATCTCTGTGCTAAAAAATTAATACGCTTTCACTTGTAAATAAGTTCACATAATAAATTCTCACCATTAATTAAGTTTTGTGTTTGTCATCTTGCAACACTTAATATGTACATATAGCTACAAGTTAAAAAGCCATGTAGATTAGCATCATGAAAATGGTAAATAGATACAGTACCCTCCAGAATTATTGGCACCTTTGGTAAAGTTGACTAAAACAGGTATAAAAAATATAATCTTTTGGTGATTTATTGTACTCTCACAATGAAAACAATGAGGAAAAATCCACCCTTGAAGGAAAGTTAATTTATTCTGAGAAAAAGGAAAATCTCAGAACAAATAAATATTTTTTAACGAAAACACGTTGCTCACAATTAATGGCACCCCTAGAAAAATGTATACAAAACCTAACAAGCGTTTTCCTATCTAATTTAATTAGTGTCTGTGAACTTTCAGAAGTAGTTGATGTCTTTTTCACTAAGGTATGAAAATACAGTGACACAGAGGCTAAATCCTTTAGTAATTTCAATGTTGGAAAGACAAGAGAATACACTACTTTTAAATAAAAAGAAAGTGTTGACATTTGTAAGTCAGGGAATATCTTAAAAACTACATACTTTGTTTGAAAATACCTAGCCTGACAAGCCAGAAGCACCGCTAGGGTGCGTCTAGATTTCTAGGCTAGAAAATGCCCATATTTACAGTAAAACAATGATTGAAAGGTTCTTATCCACTGGAAATGTGACAAATATGCTTGGACAAAGACCCGTTATCTTGCCCCCACGTACAGTATGGATGGTAAGTAATTCCACAAGAACCACTGTTGGAGAGTTACAGAAAAAGGTATCATCTTGGGGTCCCCCCAAAAATCTTCAAAAGTGACCTCAGTGCTAATAGATTATTTAGAGGGACTTTGTTTGTAAGTGTGTTCTATTGTCAGATTAAATGGAAAATTGCGCTCTTTGGCTAGAAACACTTTAGGTGTGTTTGGCATACATAGAAGAATGACTATACTGAAAAGAACCCCATGCCTAATGAGAATTATGGTGGAGGTGCTGTGCTATTGTGGGGCTGGTTTTATTCCCAAAGGCTTTGGGAACCTAATAAGGTGCATGGTATCATGAAGAAAAACCTGAACATTTTCAAAGGAAATCTGTCAATCTCTGCCAACTAAAAGTTGGTCATGATTGGATCATTCATCAGGTCAATGAACCAAAACAAACGTCCAGATCAAATAAGGTTTACTGAACACAAAATCAATCTTCGGCCATTGCCACCTCAGTCCCCTGATCTAAACTCCATAGAAAAACAATGGGGTGAGTGAAAGAGGAGAATGCACAAGTGTGGACATAGGAATCTGGACGATCTGGGGAGATTTTGTAAAGACGAATGGTCTTACAGTTTTTTCTGAATGCTTAAACACAACCGTGATTCTTATAGCACAATTTCTAAAACTATTCATTCTTATAGCAAAACCACTCACTGAGTTCGCAAAACTAAAAGCACAAACACTGCTTTGCACTCAGTTTGCAATTGTGTAACACACACTTTGCACAACTGTAGGCACAATCCACTGCACAGCACTCTTTTTGCGGAACTGTAAACACAACTCACTGCTTTACACTCAATTTCCAAATGATCAACACACTCCTACCAAATCTATACACATTATTTACACTATTTAAACTATTTTGCCAACTCTCTGGCACACTTTCTCATGTGAAAACTGTTCTAGATAATTAGTTCACTTTGCAATCAGCCTAAGCACTAAGCCACAGGTAATGTACAATGGGTACAATGGAGGGAGCAGGAAGAGTGGGAAGAGTAAGAATTAGAGGAGGCCGAAGAATAGGACGTGGAGGTGAAGAAGTAGTAGGAGGAAGAGGATGCAGAGGTGAAGAAGTGAGAGGGAGAGGATGACAAGGACAAGAAGGTGAAGTTAGAGGAAGAGGACAAGAAGGGGCAAGAGGAGGACGAGGAGGGGGAAGAGGAAGGGTAAGAAGAGAAAGAGATAGCCCTTTTACAGGCAAAAAAAATCAGTCTACATGTGGGGTTATTGTCATGTCAGGCCTGGATACGGCATTCCAGAATATATTTTCCCTGGTGCCTTGGACTAGGACATTGCATGTGATGTAGACAAAATTTTGAGAGAGACGACACAATGTAGACTGATTTTTTTTGTCTCAGTGAAATTGCTATTTTGTGTTTTGACTTGAAAAAAACACACTTCTGTTTGTTTTGATGTGTGTAAATAAACACCAATACTTGAAGTTTGGATCCCTGTATGTTTACAGAACTATGACAAAAGTATGACCTCAAACTGACATAGTCTACCTTGTGCACAGAGAAAGGAAAAGCCAGATGTGTTTTTTATTCAGACCATCAGTGTGTAGTTGGCACGTTGTGTGCTTATTATTGTGACGGCTTGTGTTTACTGTTTGATACGAAAACACCATTTTTATGAAGGTGTGAAGAGTTAAGCAAGGTGTGTTGACTTTTGCAAGAGAACTAGAATGTTTTGCTGATTGGGTGAAAGGTTTTACTATTTGTGTGTAGAGTTTTGCAAAAAAAGCCATAGTTACAAAAAATGTGCTTATGCAATCAGAAAAAACTGTAAATCCCTTGCTATATTCTCCAACTTTATGGGGTGTCATAGAAGAATATTACAAGCTCTTTTATTGGCAAATGAAGCCTAGAGGTTGGATTTTCCTAATTCATTTTATTGTGAGATTACACAATTACGGTTTTTAGTCAACTTTAGCAGAGGTGCCAATAATTCTGGAGGGTATAGCCTTACTGTATAGGCCTACAGATATAAATAATTCATACTCCTGGTGAATATTGATTTAATGTTAATTTTCTCTTGACCAGTAGGCCTAGGCTATGTTTGTTCTGACTGAAAATTACTGCCAAATGCCAAATACAAAGACAATGTGGTAGAAACATGGAATCAGAAAAAGAAGCGTTTTTATCTTTTAACATTTTTATGAAAAGTGGCGTGTCCAAACTTATTCATACACTTTTTAAATAATCAATGGCAACATCTTTATTTGCCATCACAGCTCTCAAAATGGTTCTTATAATACCAAGCCTCTCTCCACAATGATTGTAGAACGCACTTTTTAAAGCAGCTATCCGGGTTTTGAGGCAGGAACGATTCGTTGCCATCACTCTGGCCTTGCCTTGTGCTCACTTTTTTATGGATTGAGGTCTGGACTCTGGCTGGGCCACTCGAAGAGACTGCTATAATTTCTTCCGTATTTTCATTGTCAAGTCCATTACTCTGGCGCTGTGAGGTGCTAGAACCTCAGATGTGATATCGCCTCCAGCCACGCAAGTGCATCGCACCGGTCATGTGACCACGACATTGTATCCCTATTGAAAAACTTTCCTCCTCTCCTCCGAAGTAAGTACGCAGAGCAAGCTGTGGGAGCTAAACTAAAGATGGCATTACGGGACGAACTTTTAAAGGCGATATGGCACGCTTTCACGGCTTTGGACGTTGATAAGAGTGGAAAGGTGTCAAAATCACAGCTAAAGGTACGCACAGGTCGAATTTATTTTATCACATTATTTCTCCGGGACGAGGCACCTGACCAGACCGTTCACTCAGGACATCCACTGACTGACAAGTGTTGTCGAGTAGCCAGCCTTGTCAATACTGGAACTCTCATGTTGATGCTGTAAAAAGAACCTCGTGTTTGGTGAAGCCAAAAGTAGGCTATAGGCCTAGACTAAAACAGATATGTAGACTATTTAAAAGTATTATCTGACAGCATGTTTGACGTTAGTTATTAAACTGTCAGTGTCTACTGCCCATCGTTTTGGAAAAGAGTTTGTGTGGCCTATTGTAAATCGATTGCACGTGTGTTTTGAGTTATAAAAATAACCATGTAACACTATAGCGTCATGGAAATACCTCGTCAGGAGAACGCAGATGATGTAGGCTACAGGGCTTGTTAATTCTCGTTAATATTGGTAACACATTGATATTAATTGATAAAGTAGTACTTATGTAGTAGCCTACTAAAGATGCTATATTGAATTACTGTGAGGTGCACTTTGCGAATGTGTAAGACATTTTCAAGCTGGCTAAGAGCGATGAATGAGAAACAGATAAGATAAGGTAACCACAACTTTGATTCATCCACATACTTTTTGTGTTCTTCAGGTTCTCTCCCATAACTTGTGTACTGTGATGAAAATCCCACATGACCCAGTGGCCCTGGAGGAACATTTTAAAGATGATGACGAGGGACCTGTGTCGAACCAGGGATACATGCCCTACCTGAACACTTTTATCCTGGACAAGGTGAGCAGCTCTCTCCGTCAACTCTTGAGAAGGCATTCTCCTTCAGTGGTCAATGGAGTGTCACTGGAACAAGAATGAAACAAATTCGTCGGATGCCTTTGCTTCTGATGTCATGGAAGTCAGTGGCTCTCACCCCTACTCAGACATGCTTCAGTTGTTAGCAACATATCAAAAGTTATAAGAAAGATGTTTAGATAATGCAACATTGTGAAATCCACTTCAGAATGTCTCTCAGTGGTAAAGGATACATCAGTGATGTTCTGAAAATTCTTACTGCTTTAGTAGTAATTAAGTTGCAAACTTGGACTTGGTGAACGCATGTACGTTATTCCTCGGCCCAAGATGATGTTAATTGTTGCGTGTCTCAATATTGCAACATGATTGCTTTGAGTGTGTTGGCTTTTGCAAGAGGAATTAGATGAGGGAACCACGTTTCACAACAGTTTGCGCACAACACTGGACGTACCCGCCCAAGTTGCACACAGAAGAACCCGAGAGTGACCTGCCTTAGAATGTCAGCTCACGTTTGACATGTACAGACACTCGATCGGGTGCCTCTAGGAAGCAGTTCTTGAAATGCACTGCTAATTTTGTATCCCTGTTGTTCCTCAGGATTGCTCTCAGGCATAATGAGTGAATCGGGTGGATGTGTGACGGGGTTTTTGTCAGGCTTCATGGTACTTGGGTTGTGTGTGTTTGTCTTTCTAAGCCCCCCCATCCCCAAACTGCGCCTCTCTTTGTGAGACACCACACACACACACTCGCATGCACGCACACAGACATCCCCCACCACAGCACAGGGTCTGTGCCAAATGGAGTTGTTAGTTGTTGTGAGAAAACCAGCCTTCAGTAACTCAGCCCCACTGCCACACTGCTCAACCACAAGTGAGGCCTATAGCACGTGAAAAACACACTCCCTGTGTGCATCCAGACCAGAGTCAGCAGTTTTTTGTCCTTGCAGTGATATGAACATTGTTGTGGTCAGACGACCTTGAGCACTCTGCAGCGTAGATGCTGAGCTATAGCGTATCTTCTGATAAGTCCTTTGCCTTGACTGCTTCACGTAAACAACGGATACTTTCTGTAAAAACAAAGAGTAAAAGTGTGTGTGTGTGTGTGTGTGTGTGTGTGTTTTAATGTAGAATGCCGTGGTTGAGCTGAGAAATAAAGTTCTGCCCTTCGCGCTCTCTAATTCTGGAATGCATTGTTAGCTGGCTACTCGCTGTAGGAAGGCAAACAAAAGAAAGTGGGTCTACACAAACAGTCCACCAAAATTAGAGCGACCTAACAAAATACGTGTGTGAGGGGGGGATAGAAAGAAAGAGAGAGAGTGTGTGAGAAAGAGAATCTAATTTAGTGTGAGTTCATTTTAGCTTCTGAGGTGGTTTGTGTGGTGTGGTGCGGTGCAGTGTCACGCTTCACATTGTCACAGCTAAAGTATTTTAAAATGCACTCCTAGTAGACATGACACTGTGCGCCTATGATCTTCTCTGTCCTATGTTTGTGCCTTTTGCTGTTGCACCTGCCATTTGTCTGCGCAGTCCCCATCCTTTCTCCTTATTTCCAAGGAGGAATAACATTCAAGCTACAATGCAGAGGAGACCTTAGGTAGGAATTAATACTGCATCAATGAAAAATACAGGGTTCCCACTGGTAATGGAATTTCTGGAATATTATATATACCCTTCATTATAAACTAGGTCATGGAAATTCAATTTTTTGTCAGGGAAAAGTCATGGAATTTTACACTTCACTTAGAGTGGGAACCCTGATAATAATGCCAGAGGATCAAAGTGCAGAAGTTATAAGTTCTAGTCAAAGTGTAGTACTGGTTTCCTGGTGTCTACTTAAAATTAAGAGTCCCAGCTGATTCGAGTGGGAGTTGGGGTGGGGGGCGTGATAAGGTGCTGTTTGTAAATCTCGTAAGGTGCCTGGTCTGCAGAATTCAAATGAGCAGCTTTATCTGGAGCTGAGCTAAAGCAATTGGCACTTGGGACTTGACAAGGCTCCCATTGTAGAGTCACCAGGCAATGAATGAGTATGTGTGTGTGTGTGTGTGTGTGTGTGTGTGTGTGTGTGTGTGTGTGTGTGTGTGTGTGTGTGTGTGTGTCAGGATGGCACACGCTTACACACATATGAATATGTGTAGCGTGTAAAGAAGCTGCTCTGTCTTAACCCCGTCTTTCACAACCTTAGGCTGCTGCTGTGTGTGTCTATAGCCTACAGTAGACTGGATTGTTGACAGACAGAAGTTGTGTCTGTCCTCCCATCCCTCTGTGTCAGGTTGACTCAGAAGCTCAGCTCGAAATAGTTGGAGTTGTGACTGATTCAGAGATGATTGCCTCTCAGCTGACGCAAAGTATTTACAACTGCCGCCATTAGCCTAGGCCTATCTGTTTGATATCTGATTAATGGATGAAAATGCACTGTCATTTAGTGATGATCTAATGAGCTATATTCAGAGATGATGAACAATGTGTCAGATCCGTTTAAATCGTATATCTAAGGTTTAAACTTAGAGGCATAAGAATGTTTGTGTTCTGTCCTCCAAACCAAGCTAACACAATATTGTTGGTCACTAATTGCTGGCTGATATTTTGGCTTAATATGTTGATAGTTATAATGTATATTATCTGATTGTGATGTTTTCATGACATTTTGTTTATCTTTGCTGATGCCTGTGAAGTAGTTTGTCACCATACAAACAGTATCTTTGCACAAGGTCATGTTGCATGAAGTGGGCTATATTTATTTGGGCTAGTTTGTTGTGAATATAACATGTTTGATACATTGCATGGTCAGACTTGCTAAAACAATAATGCCCATGAAATCTTGAAGATAGATAGAGATGTGGTCTCTAGAAGGCTCTATAAAAATATGGACTTATTTGTTAGTGTCATTTCAAAGGAGTTTGCCAGGCACTTGATGTGTCCCATTGTCTGGAGAGATTTTACTGAATACTTGCCCGTAGTTTCCTCTACTGAAAACTTGCCAATGGTTTCCTTAGCAACGCTAGTGTTCAAAGCCTGAGGAGAGTATTTCCTATTAGCAGAACTGTTTGTGCCTTGCATAGTTTACCCCCCCCCCCCCCTTCAGAATAAAGGCAGTGATCAAATGTTCAGGACATCTTGTATCCCCCAGTCCTGTCCTCTGAGTTTGTGCTTATCTGGGGTAACTTCACTTAATCTTTTGTTCTGCAGTGAGAAGATATGTTAACGTTAATTCTTTCTATATTTGAGATGAACTCAGTCTGTCGATTTGCTCAATGTTCATGCCAAAAATGCTGTCCTAACTACAGGTCCAGGACAACTTTGACCGTGTGGATTTCAATAGGATGTGTTGGACTCTGTGTGCTCGCAAAAACCTCAACAGAAATCATCTCCTCATCTCTGACGATGATGCCTTTAAGATATGGTGCATTTTTAATTTCCTGTCCGAAGATCGCTACCCCCTGATAATGGTTGCAGAAGAGGTAAGACTGTTTGGAAAACCCCACGGAAACTAAAACTAAAACACACGTCAGTATTCAGTAAGGTATGTCTGGCAACACTTACGGAAACTTGGCCGGAGTCAACCTTCTCGTCTGATTTTTACAGTAGATGTCTTGTAGTTGTTTTGGGGATGAACAATTTTTTGGAGAAAATATTACACTGGGTTCTGAATGAATCACTGGGTTCAATTATTGAGTTTTTCTTGAATCCTTCTACCTAGGGTTAGGCCTGAGGCTAGTGGAATAAGGCCCATGGCTCTTGTAAAACAACCCGAACCAGTTTCCCAACATCGCTCACTAAGAGGAAGTGCACAGCTTCCTGTTGTATCAGAGATTTTAAGGATTTATTAAAGGGCAACAATGACTAGGGGAAGTTTGCCACAGTTATAAGATGCCAGGCTGTTTTCACAATCACAAACATTTAACGCTAACTTAAAGTTTTCTTTTGACACTTAAATATTGATAGCTTGCATGCTTTTGATTTGGGTAAATTCTGTTTCATATTTTTATTGTGGAGTGTAAACAATGCTGTTACTATAAAAAGGTCCTCACCATGTGACTGGATTGTAACTGACTGGACGGCTTTTTTGTATCTGTTGCATCACTTCTTCTCGCCTCAGATCGAGTACCTCTTGCGTAAGCTGACTGAGGCCATGGGGGGCAGCTGGATCGAGGAGAAATTCGAGGACTACAAGCTACAGCTGGGCAGCAAGCAGCAGTGCCTGAACGCCTGGGAGATAATTGACCTTGTGGGTAAGGGCCACTTCAGCAAAGGCATGGACCGCCAGACCCTCTCCATGGGCATCAATGAGGTCTTCCAGGAGCTCATCCTGGATGTCCTGAAGCAGGTGAGGGCCTCGTTACCTTTGGGTGCCTGCTACATTTATATTTATTCATTTAGCAGACGCTTTTCATCCAAAGTAACGTAGATATGTCAATTATATTACAAGGGACTACATTGTCCCCGGAGCAACTCGGAGTTAAGTTCCTTGCTCAAGGGCACAACGGTGGAAGCCGGGAATTGAACCCACAACTTTTCAGGCTACTGCATGCTAGCCCAGCTCCTTAACCTCTACACTAGCACCACCAAAGTCCCTTTAGGCAAGTCCCTCCACTCGGCGGCCATATTGCAACGCACTTTGGGCACTTATCGGGCATCTATTTCGGGCAGAACAGCGTGTGCGCAAGACTTGACGACACCAACCTCCAACAACACCAACAACACATGATTGGAACGATGCATTCACACATCGACTTTTGGCAGTGGAAGGGTGTAGACAACTGTCATATTAGTGTTACAGACTAACCCCATGCATTGCTATGTAGGATTTGTAGGAGTGCTGTGTCTCCTCATTATAAAGTCTATGCCACTGCCCCTAGAGGGCATTTGCAGCTGTACAGTCAGTCACGTTTGGGTTTAAATGTCCCTCAGCTCTTTGTTTTACCGTTTTATCAAACTGCATCACGAACAGATCACTGTTTGCTCAAAAATCTTGTTTTGACTGCACAATCAGGAATGCAAACCCAAGTCACAGCTTTGGTGGTGAAAGTGTGTGAAAACGTTGTGCATCACCACTGTTAGTTACATACTCTTAAGCAGGGATCACATTGACTAGTGGCAGAGTTCCTATTGTTTGCTATGGTTCGGCAGCGGCAACAGTTGGAGCAGTGCATAGCGCTAGCATCAAACAATTTGAGAGCTGAACTTGGTTCTAACGCAAGGCTCATCAATATCAGTTTAGGCAATAATTATAATAATAATAATACCTTCGACTTATATAGCGCCTTTCATGGTACCCAAGGTCGCTTTACAACACATGGATGGGGGGACCTCACTAGTAACCACCACCAATGTGTAGCACCCACCTGGGTGATGCACGGCAGCCATTATGCGCCAGAACGCTCACCACACACCAGCTTGAGGTGGAGAGTGAGGGAGTGAATGAGCCAATTACAGAGTGGGATGATTAGGGGGCCAGATTGAATGAGCTAGGTTGGGAATTTAGCCAGGACACCGGGGAACCCCCTACTCTTTACGATAAGTGCCATGGGATCTTTTTAATGACCACAGTGAGTCAGGACCTCGGTTTAACGTCTCAGCCGAAGGACGGCATCTCCTACAGTGCAGTGTCCCCGTCACAGCACTGGGGCATTGGGATCGATCTTTTTTGGCCAGAGGGAAGAGTGCCACCTACTGGCCACCCACCAACACCACTTCCAGCAGCAACCTAGTTTTCCAAGGAGGTCTCCCATCCAAGTACTAACCAGGCCCACACCTGCTTAGCTTCAGTAATTCAGCTAAGACAAGGTATCCATTGGTCTGGCTGCTGGCCATAATAGAACAAACATAGACTGTTCCGGTAACTTAGGAACAAGATAGAACTTATTATGGTCTGAGCGTTGCGTAATGCTTTAGCACATTTGTTTCCAATGTGATCCCCACCTTGCACACAAGCACTATCTGCTGAATCTGAGTCTGGTAAACAGTGGCATTGGAGATGAGCCTGCCCTTTCAGACAACTATTAGGGAAATGAGGGAAACTTGAGAAAACAGTTGAGAGAACTCCACCAGGTCCAAGCATGCCACGTCTCCATATCAGGAACTAGACTGCTGGGGCATGGTGTGAGCTGTTACCAAGTCTTAAAGTGTTTCAAGCGATTCTCACAGCCATTTGCCACTGGAGTAAAAGCAAATGCCTAACAGTGCGGTTTTGCTAATAGTGCTGTTGTTCGCCTAAGCTGTAATGACTTGTCAGTCCTTTGTGAGCTACTTTGTCAAAGTGAAGCGCTTGTGTCACATTTCATTTGAGCTTAGGAAATCCCTTGTTCTTTCCCAGCTCTGCCACAAAAACAGGCCAATTATCTTATCCTAATCAGCCTAATTAGTCATCTTGGTAAGGTGGAGGCATTAAGTTGGCTTCACTGTTGAGCGGGCACAAATAATGCACTGCAGTTCTGTCCTGTCAGTGGGAAATACGCACCTTCTTTTCGTTTGAGTGGATGACCCTTTCAGTGACCTCCCTTATGTGTGTGTGTGTGTGTGTGTGTGTGTGTGTGTGTGTATACGTGTGTGTGTGTGTGTGTGTGTGTATACGTGTGTGTGTGTGTGTGTGTGTGTGTGTATATGTGTGTGTGTGCGTGTGTGTATATGTGTGCGTGTGTGTGATCTCCTTAATGCTGTATGTGTGTGTGTGTGTGTGTGTGTGTGTGTGTGTGTGTGTGTGTGTGTGTGTGTGTGTGTGTATATGTGTGTGTGTGTGTATATGTGTGTGTGTGCGTGTGTGTATATGTGTGCGTGTGTGATCTCCTTAATGCTGTATATGTGTGTGTGTGTGTGTTTAGGCAGGGCAGTGGCTGGATAGGAGGGAGGCTGCTGTTTTAACGGCTCATCCCCATGTGAGACGAGCACGAGGGGTGCGACTCTGAGCCGTGCAGCTGCTGTGAATGGGGCGCATTGATGTGCTCTAGCCTTTTTTCTGCTTCTCTCTCCCTCTATCTCTCTCTCCTTTTATCTCGATACCTCTCTGTACTTCCCTCTTTCTCTCTCTACCCTTTTCTCTATATCTCTCTCTCCCTTGTCTCTCCATTTTTCTCTCTCTCTCCCCCTGTCTCTCTCTCCCTTCTTCTCTCTCTCTCTCCCTCTCTCTCTCTGTCTGTCTGTCTGTCTGTCTGTCTGTCTGTCTCTACCCTGCCATGTTTTTGAGAGGGCAGGACGGAGTCTGTGGAGTATGAAGAGCAGCAGTGTGAACACAGCTGTGCTATGTGGGGGGGAAACACAGTGTACCGAGAAACCTTAAAAACAGCAGAAGAATAACCCTGTATTCTGTATGACGCGTTTTGTCAAGCCCTTCCCTGTGTCAGTTAAAAGCCTTTTGAATGCTATGAATCACTATGGAAACGCCAGGAAATTCCGGGGGGATACGTTCACTTTCCAAAAGTCATTGGTGATAGCTTAGCATTGATGGCTATTGTGGATATTTGTGTTGAATTAGCCACAGCGTTCTTGTCCAGGGGACGAGACATTCTAAGTGTTTTGAAATGTGGTAAAAGTGGGCACAGCCTAGGCTTCTAAGTATGGAAGTAGGAAATGATGACTATGGGGGTTTTTCTTCACTGGAAAGACAACCAGAGGTATGTGGGATAGTCCCTAAGACACTGACAAGGATAAAGGTCAAGTGTTAGTTAGCAAGTGTCAATGGTAAGGAGGAGTTAAAGTAATTAACAAGTATGGAAAACAAGTGGGGGTGCGAAAGATGCTGTAGACTGCAGCTCCAGGACCTTGTGTGGCTGACTAGTCTTAGGTCTCCTGCCTGCCTGCCTGCCTGCCTGCCTGCCTGGCTGTGCTGTGCTGTGCTGTGCTGTGCTGTGATGGATCGTCCTCGTTCTTGTGTTTGCAGGGCTACATGTTGAAGAAGGGCCATAAGAGGAAAAACTGGATGGAGCGCTGGTTCCTGCTGAAGCCCACCTTGATCTCGTACTACGTGAGTGAGGACCTGACGGAGAAGAAGGGAGACATCCTGCTCGACGGGAACTGCTGTGTGGAGGTCAGCATTCGGCTGTGAGGGTCATGACCTTGCTCTGATGGATAGATAGATAGATAAAATGATAGATAGATAGATAGATAGATAGATGGATAGAAAGAAAGACTAAAAAGTGGTTGACCTTGCCCTCTGGTCAGCCAGGGTACATTATGAGTCATACTAATCTTTATGCATCTCTACAGCAGAGTGGCTTCCCCTCTGAAATTTGCCCTATGATTTAATGAAGCATGCACACTTGATTTTTACCTTAGTGCCTCTTTAACAAAATATATATATTTTTTAAAAAGGGCCTTACAGAAATAACAAACAGTTTTTTTTGTACATGCATACATCAGTGTTTGCTTATATTTATGCAAGTAGTGACTCTGGTAAGGTAAATTGGTGGATGAGACAATATGAATTGGACAATTGAATAGTTTAGTAATAAATTAGTAATAAATAAACGTATCTTTATTTGATGGCAGCGTATTGATAAAACAAAGTATAAATATACTGCCATATCGATATATATTTTTTATCCCACCCTTTATCTCAATGCAAGTTACAAGCTAAACCCTCTTTCTCCCAACAGTCTTTACCAGACAAGGAGGGGAAGAAGTGTCTGTTGTACATTAAATGCTCAGAGAAGAGTTTCGAGATCAGCGCGTCAGACAAGAAGAAGAAACAAGAGTGGATCCAGGGTAAGACAATGGCTTGGGTTCTATCTAAACAAGAATGGATCCAGGGTAAGACTGGCTTGGGTTCTATCTAAACAAGAGTGGATCCATGGTAAGACTGGCTTGGGTTCTATCCAAATCATTTGCATATTTTCAGAGCATCCATTTTGCTCTGCATACTCCATATTCAGCTAAATAAATCTGTGCTTGTTTCCATCAGATGCACTATAAAAAATAATACCAAGACAGGTTTTAGTCCTTTTGAACAGTAGTGGGCTAAACACTTGTCATTGTCTAAGCCAAGGCGACTTAAATGGAAGCATGTACTGGTACTAAAATTGCAACAAACCTAATGTCAATATAACTAGATCATTTTCTATCAACCTTATTCACATTTTGCCCTATGTGTATTGGCAGTTAAAACACCCTCTTTGAGGGAATAAACTTGTAATTTAACCTAGAAGAATGGACATTTCTAGTGCATCCACACAGTATGTCCTATTTCCGTGCTTTGAATTTTGTATAAAATAGTTGATTGGAGACATACTAAGAGACAGGCCTTCACCATGACCCAAAGCTGTGAAACTGAGAGTGAGAGTGGGAGTGGGGTGTCTATGAAAAGTAAATAGGTCTCTGCATTCTTTTGCTAAAGTACGTTTACAGTATAGTGCATGTTACTAGCTCATTATAGTCAGTGCTGATTATAAAAAAAGCTCTCATTGAGGTAAGAATGAACAGTTAAATGTTTTACTATAACACACACACACACACACACACACACACAGCCAACTGTCACAATCCACTGTGCGAAACTTTCTTTTGACGTCGCTTTGCCACTTATTGTATTGTTTTTGCACTCTTTATTCTCTTCTTTCTTGTCTTTCTCTCTAATTGTTTTGACTCTTGCCCCCTTCTCTCTCTCTCTCTCTCTCTCTCTCTCTCTCTCTCTGTCTCTGTCCAGCCATCCAGACGTGTGTCCTGCTGCTGAAGATGGGCCGACCAGCGCCACACCGCGAGGCCCGTCAGAAGCGGCGTGAGCTGCGGCAGAAGCAGCAGGCGGAGCAGGAGCTGATGGAGCTGCGCATGCGGGAGCTGCAGATGGCCAACGAGAGCAAGCAGCACGAGCTGGAGGCCATGAGGAAGGTACAGGGCATCGCACTACTGGCCATCTATTGGTCACCCATCTAGAAGCCACTTACAGTAAACTAACTACAGAAACAATCATTGCTGGAGCACATCCGAGTGGGGGTTAAGAACACGTTTAGGGCGCCAGTCGCCACGTCGGATAGATACACTGCACAGCACCTTGAAAGTATGATTTAAAAGCATGCGCCATAAATGTAAAACCCAGCATCCATACTGGGTATGGCCTGTAGTTGGAATCATCAGCAGGTGTGATGTGGGCTCCAGTATCTTTTTTCAGGTCAATTGCAATGGAGACAACAAGGCTCACTCTGCACAGGATCCTTGCTCTCCACAGCACAGTTGAAACAGAGGTGACAGTAACAGTGACAGTGACAGTGTCAAACCTCAACGACCCACTGACACCCTGACCGTGTGTCACTTGCGAACTGATACGGCGCACCAGAGTGAATGTGGGCCATTGAGCAGGACCAGTCAAACAATTAAGGGTGACAATGAAGAAGCTGACACTGTCACACCAGACTGAGAGAGTGGAGGGAGGGTCACAAGAGTCACAAGTTTCGCCACAGAAACTCTCTTTCTCTTGTTTTCCGCATCATTTGCTATTCATGAGTGTATTTATAGTCATAAAGTCAGTGGTTTCACCCTCGGTAGCTCCTCTTGGGGGGTGGGTGGCTGGAGGGGTGTAGTTATTATTTCTTACTTAACCCCTCTTGACTTTTGGTTTCTTTCAGCTGTTTTAATCCTGCTGAGCTTCTTTAGTCAAGCTGTGCTCTTACAGTTTAGCAACACATTCCAAAAGATTAATACCCCCTACCACTGCTTTGGTCATACTTAGCGACAAAAGCCACCCCTGTTTGGCACATACCCTGGGCATGTAAGGTTGGCCTGAGGTAATGTTAGGTGTATAATAGAGCTAAATAAAGAAAAGCACACACGTGCAGGGCACGATACTGTATTTCATACTCGCTGAGTCATGGGGAAATGAAGGATCCACCTCCATTGTGAGATAAAAGACTATTGTTACACTTGGGACAATGGGACTCTTGGAGGTCAGGAGAAACTGCAGTCCCAGAGATGCCTCCTTGTCTGTCTGGCACAGACAGGTTTGTGAGGCGATCATTGTTGAACGCGTTTGTCTCAAGAGCTGCAGAGGCTATGGCGAGTGGCCTGCGAAAACAAACAGTGACATAGCTAACTGGGGAGCCTTCAACTTAAGAGCATGCAGTGTCATCGTGGCATCAGATACACTCTGACAGGACAAGTTTCCCCTTTGTCTGCCCCACATTGTGCTTTATAACAAGCATCTGAATGAGAAAACAATCTGCCATTGAGGTATGTCTGTGCCTATCTCTTACCACCTCCCCATCACTGCCGCCCACCTTCACAATCCCACCGAGGGGCGGGGGCAACACAGGACAATACACACCCTTGGCTTGGAGAGGGGAAACAATACCCTGTCTGTTACTGGGGGTATCTGGGGGGGAGGGGGGGGGGGGTATCTGGAGTTCACACCTAAGTGATGACTGAAACCAGGCGCTAGATACCCCTAAAGAGGAAAAAGACAAAAATGGGACACATTATACCTGTCTGTTGACAGTGTGTATTTTGGACATATTGTGTATTCAATGCATTGTGTGTATTTGTAAATGTTATACATATATAATGT
Source organism: Alosa pseudoharengus (assembly GCF_046254945.1). Lineage (NCBI taxonomy): Eukaryota > Metazoa > Chordata > Actinopteri > Clupeiformes > Clupeidae > Alosa > Alosa pseudoharengus. Next base: position 37,347,216 of record NW_027468565.1, on the reverse strand, counting down.
TATATGTTATACTTATAAATCAAATATTTATACAGCTTTGCAAGCCTTTTTCTGTTTAGTTAATATATGATTCTAATTGAATGTCCCACTTACTCTTACCAACCCCCAACCAAAGCAAACAGTCAGGCTGTCCCATGTTGTTGGGTGATTCAGTTCACTCTTTTTGTTAATGTTTAAAAACGTGTCTACTTTTGTGTGGTTTGCTTCCTGGTTTTACCACCTCCTCTTTGTACAGTGTTTATTCAGTAGGCATGTCTGTGTGTGTGTGTGTGTTCTCAGAAATTGGAGGAGGCATCAGC
>NW_027468565.1:37071917-37341917 GCF_046254945.1 Alosa pseudoharengus | reverse complement strand
AGTACATAAGGTACTAACATAAGAAGTACATTGTGCTACATTGAATTGATCATTCTTTACATATTGCCAATGGACATGTGGGTAAAGTAAGGGTGTCATTAGTTGATAAAAGCAGGAATCAGTCTAGTTGAACACATTATAAGGCCAAATAATCAAGTATCAGGGTGAAACTGAAACTTGTAACTGAACTTCCATTTTCTTCTGTATTTCTACTGCCTACCCACAGCATATCTAAAAGTATCAGCCTTATCTCATCGCTTTCTTCTGACTGGCTGGCAATAGCAAGGCTGGCTCGCGCGCAACTAACTTTCCCCCTCATCAACAAGTACACTTCACTGTAGGCTCCAAACAAACAAAGGTTAAACAGAAAGGTCTTATACCCCTTTTTCTCTCCTGGATTCCTCTGACCCCTGCAGGGAGGTTCCTGCTTGAGCTTAATTTACTCAGACTGCCAAACACTGACATCTAGTGGCCAAGTAGTTTTCAGAGAGAAATTTAGTTTGCAAATGAATCATTTGCCAGGCATTCCCCCAAAATAAACATATTGCGCCATTCATTTATACAATGCTCATAAAAGCACTTGATTTCTAGTTGACTCACAGACTGTTGACTCAGTGTTGGTGGTGTTAGAAGTGTGGATGTGTAATTGTTTGGTTGCCCTCACAGGAAGTCATGAAGAAACTTGAGAACGCTGCCAACAACACCCAGAGCTGGAAGGACAAGGTTGCCCACCATGAGGGTCTGATCCGCCTCATTCAGCCTGGTACAGATGACCTGCTTCTCCCAAGCTTCTGCCCTTCTTCTGCCTTCTCTGTCACCTTTTAAACCCAGGAGACTATGGGCAAAGTCTTAAATCTAACTAAAGCTAATTGTATAACTAGGCAAAATCAATTTGCTGACGTAACACTAACCTTCACTGCAAATACTCCCACATGCCACACGATAGATATAGGTCATCATGGGCACTGCTAGATCATTTGGGCCCTATGACAGAAAATAAGTCTAGGCCCCCCGATAATATATAGAATTGGGGGTCTCTCTGTCAGTGCTGGTCCCTTACAATCGTCCTAACCACCCCTACCAGTAGCTTTAGGTCATACACTACCATTCAAAAGTTTGGGGAAACCCAGACAATTTCATGTTTTCCTTGAATAAAAGTGTGAGTTTTCATCAAATGAGTTGCAAAATGAATAGAAAATATAGTCAAGACATTGACAAGGTTAGAAATAATGATTTTATTTGAAACAATAATTTTGTCCTTCAAACTTCACTTTTGTCAAAGAATTCTCCATTTGCAGCCATTACAGCCTTGCAGACCTTTGCCATTCTAGCTGTCAATTTGTTGAGGTAATCTGAAGAAATTCCACCCCATACTTCCTGAAGCACCTCCCACAAGTTGGATTGGCTTGATGGGCACATCTTACATACCATATACTCAAGCTGCTCCCACAACAGCTCAATAGGGTTGAGATATGGTGACTGCGCTGGCCACTCCATTACAGACAGAATACCAGCTGACTGCTTCTTCCCTGAATAGTTCTTGCATAGTTTGGAGGTGTGCTTTGGGTCATGGTCCTGTTGTAGGAGGAAATTGGCTCCAATCAAGTGTTGTCCACAGGGTATGGCATGGCGTTGCAAAATGGAGTGATTGCCTTCCTTATTCACAATCCCTTTAATTAAGCAATATAGCACGAGTGAGAGTGGGGTTGGTCATGGATATTCCCACGGGTGTTGTTCGGCCGGAGGCCGAGTGGCGCAGGCAACAACAGCCGTGGGAATATCCATGACCAATCCCACGATCAGGAGTGCTATATTGCTTTTATACAACAATTCTACCACAAACTAAATAATCTGAAAACACCCCAATATTGTTTAAAAAAGTTAATTTCGACATCGTTCTTACGCATCAAAAAATAGTTCCCTTTTCAATAGACAGCGTCTTGGTTGCTAGGTAACCAACATTCCAGATCCCTCGTTACGGGTCTTTGTGGTTTACGTGTCTTGTAAAAAGTCGGGCTGAAATCACATTCATATCTAGGTTTGCTGCATGCAGGGGCGCCTGCAGGAATTAATGCTATGGTACGCACACCTATTCCCCCCCCGGCAAAAAAAAATTCACGCGTGGACAATATTTGTCCGTTTCCCGGTTTACATAGCATAGCAACATTCACATGCAATAATACAACAACGTCTTCAATGACCTACAGCTGTCTAATGCAGTCTAACGTTGACAAGCAATTGCCTACCTTGTTCTTGCCCATCTGGAATAACTCCTAGCTTTGCTGCATCCATTCTTTCTGTTTTCGTTGTTTAAACTTGAGATATCCATGATGAGTATTGAGTTAGTGAATTAGCTCAACATTGTGTGCTGATAATATAGATAGCCGAGTAAAAGAAAACAAGTAGCCTAGTTGCGTGCCTGCGTGCGTATTCTCTCTCTCCTGCTCAAACAAAATGTGTGCGCGTTAATTTTGATAACGTGTTCACTAACTTCAATGGCATGCAGCTAATGGGATACTGTCCATAGTTGGGAAGGTATGGTGGGCCAAAACACACACACACAGGAAATGTTCTCTTGTTGAGTAGCCTGATGGTACGCACAGTGCGTACGGACGTACACCTGCAGGCGCGCCTGGCTGCATGCATGTTACAAGGACACTGGGCCATGTCATGTAAGGGACATACTGCAAAAAAAAAACGGAAACATAGCAGAACCACTCAACTTTATGAATTTATGGTGAATAAATGTTACACTACTGTGCACATCCTGACGTGACGATGCTAGCATGTTAGCAGCGGTTAGCTAACTATGCTAACGTTAGTTGTCTACAAGTCTCCTCCAAGTGACAATCATATTATACACAATGCTGGCAATGCTGAGAACAATTAGCATCCTCGTTTATCTTACTTACATTAAGTGTGTGACTGTGTGGCTTAATCCACAGATGTGGTGAAGCACTGTTTCGTTATGGTTTGCTAAGGAGTAACCCATTGCTTGAAATAGTGGAGAGCTGGGATGAGAACATTGTGTCAAATCTTCATTGTATAGCGGAGTGATTTATTATTAGCTGTGCAAAGTCTTGAGTTGAAATGTCCAGGGATATTCCAACTCATGGAACGTCTCTCGGCCAATCAGAAACAAATAAATAGTTCCATAGAACCCAATTGTTGTATAACATTGTACAAATCTCCCACTTTACCAGCACCAAAGCAGCGCTAGACCATCAGATTACCTCCACCATGCTTGACAGATGGCAGCAGGCCAGCATCCTGGACTCGACTCTTCACTGTGGACGTTGCCCATTTGTGCTGTTCTCTGAAGGGAGTAGACAGCGTTGTTGGAAATCTCCTTCAGTTTCTTGGCAATTTCTTGCATGGAATAGCCTTAATTTCTCAGAACAAGAATAGACTGTCGAGTTTCAGAAGAAAGTTCTTTTCTTCTGGCCATTTTGAGAGTATAATTGAACCCACAAATGCTGATGCTCCAGATACTCAACTAGCTCCAAGGAAGGCCAGTTTTACAAATTCTCGAATCAGCACAACAGTTTTCAGCTATGCTAACATAATTGCACAAGGGTTTTCTAATCATCAATTAGCCTTTAAACACGATTAGCCAACACAATGTACCATTAGAACACAGGAGTGATGGTTGCTGGAAATGGGCCTCTGTACACCTGTGTAGATATTCCATTAAAAATCAGCCGTTTCCAGCTAGAATAGTCATTTACCACATTAACAATATCTAGGTTGTATTTCTGATTAATTTAATGTTATCTCCATTGAAAAAAAAAAACAGTGCTTTTCTTTCAAACTTTTGAACGGTAGTGTATGTCAAGCTTTGGCCATCCACTACACATACAGCTCTGGAAAAAATGAAGAGACCACTGCACATTTTTCTGATGTCATCCTACGGTTGCTGAGTGACATTCGAATGAGTTGCAGTCATATTCAAATTTACAGTGGTCTCTTAATTTTGAATATGACGTCAACTCATTCGAATGTCACTCAGCAAGGATGACATCAGAAAAATGTGCAGTGGTCTCTTCATTTTTTCCAGAGCTGTACTTCATTTCAAGTACATATGGTTATGGTTATCTTCTAAGCCTAAACCTGTAACATAACCTTACCGTAAGTGGATCTTATAACATCATACTTCATGGACATAAAGTAATGCTTTATACTCAAATGTACTTTTTTTTTTTTTTTTTTAAATAATATGAAAGTATAGCCCTTTTCCTGATCTCTATTTAAAATAACATGGTGTATTGACTGTAGATGTTTGCAGGGTTTCACGTTTCACCTGACTTTTTACATTAGGCTCAAAGGGACCACAGAAGATGACTAACTGGGGTCCGGCTGCCTTCACTGAGATGGAGCTGAACCTGAGGGAGAAGAACTGGCAGGAGAAGAAAGCCAAGCCTGCCCAGACCGAACCGAACCCATAGTCAGAAAATCCTCACACAGACCAGCGGCACAACTGCAAGATGGCAGGGGAAGACAGAGAGACGACACCCAGACCCACACCTGAGCTTCCAGGGAAGCATCGCACCATCCAATGCCTGAATCTCTCTGTTGGAGGGACAAATGGAACCCTCAGAAGGAGAGACTATTGACCATAGAGCACACAAATCAGAAAGCACCACAGCCAACAGAGAGAAAAGCAACCAGCTCCATTTTCACCCTCTGAGCACACCTAGAGACAGAGGCCAGATCATCTCTAGACTAACAGCAGCACATTGGCTGAGTGTGCGTGAGAGATTAACTTTTAGACCCACTGGAACATTGAACTGACTGGACTGACTAGGGGTCCAGGCGACTGTTACCATGCTAACAACATTCCAATGTTGAGTACACATGTACAAGAACATAGTTCTACATGTTAGTACAAATTAGTTTTTTTTCCCCTTTACCAAAGTGATAGTATTAAACATAATATGAAATGGTGATGTGAGACATCATTACATAAACTCTTCTCAATAACTGTTTGCTAATATGCCATTTTGTAATTTGGTCTTTTTAATATGATCTTTTGCTGCATGAAGTAGACAGGGGGAAAAAAAAAACAGGGCATTGTCTTTTTGCTGCACTGACATTGACATACCTGAGACAAACTAAACTCAAGAAAGGGAGATATTTGTTACACGTGTTGTAGAAATGTTGTCATTTGTATTGACAAGTTCACCTAGGTCCACCTACGTGAGAGTTACTGTGTTAAAATAATAAAGCATTCTGTAAAATCTATTTCCTTACCCCAGTGTAAATGGTGAAGGTCTCTTCTGAACTGTCACATTTCCTCTAACCAATGCCCTAAGACTTGTGCTTGCTCAGTTCTAACTCTGATGGCACAGTATGGCCTTTATTTGCTCTGTTTGCATCAGACTAACGGTGTAACATTGTTGTAATATCCAAGAGACAAACCCAAGACACAACATTTACTTGTACAAAAGTGTAATAAACAAACAAATACATTCTTTAGCCATGAGTCATTTCTTAGTTAAAAATTTAAGCAATTTAACCTGGTTAAATTTCCAATTTCCTCGGAACATCATGGAAAAAAAAGGCTTCTCACTCTTGACAAAGTTAAACCACCGGGTGGTGCTACAGAATCATCAGACTTCATCCTGTTTGTAGTGTGGTTTTGATCTTCGGTTGGCCTTGGGGCAATCACCTGTAAATCTGGAAGCTGCACTGTGGAGAAATTAGGCCATGGGTCACAGATTCCTATTAGAGGTCACCACAACTCCACAGTATTTTCTGCTACAACGCCCAGAGAAAAAGACTGATTAAAAACTGATTTATGAACTTTATGTCCAGTTCTGAGCTGAAGAGAGAGAGAGGAGTAGTTCGCACACTGAAAGAAATGACTTAAACAAAGTCTTCAGAAAGGAGTTTTTTAATTCAATTTTGGGAGCAAGAGCAGACGTTTCAGCCGTCCGGCTATTCTCAATGCTCACAGTTCTGAGCTGAACACATGGCCACAGTGTGACACTGTGCAGGACACTCGGTAAGGCCAAGGGAAGCCGCTACTGTACACGACTACACGTGGGTCAAAAGTGTTTTCAGTGACGACAACATTTGTACCGAAATGTCACGTGTGACACGTTGTTTTCATGCCATAGGGATGTGACTGCAGGAATCACTCAGATTTTCCATAAACTATTCTAGTTTCGGTGACCTCAAAAATACGTAATGTTGATGTAATCAACAACACCCACATTTAGCACCAAGATCTAACCATCCAAAAATGCAGAATCTCCCAAAAGACAACTCCAAAGTGGATGCCTGTGACCGTAGGCCTTTTGCAGATGAACAGACATTCCCTCACACCAACACAGTGTGTCTCTATGAGGAAAAGGCACCCTATGGACATGCACAGGGCTAGTTTACCTTGCACTGATTTACTATGTTTTTAAAGCACACACACGCAGTTGTAGTCCATTTCCTTTGGCAGGCTACAAACAGGCCTAAAATTTATAGGTGTGATAAGTGAATAACTGTAGTGGTCATTTTCCATTATGTCACTGGTGAAAGGGAAGACAAAGGGGAAAAAAACATTCACATTCCATCATAACAATAACAATATGGGTGGGATAAAAACAACCACATCTTATTTGTCAGACACCACTGTCTGAGCCTCCAGTTTCATTTGCATCAACACAAGATTAGCGCTAAAAAAACGAGATGCGGTCCAGGGAAGAAATTCCTCTCTGGTCACCTGGGACAAAGCCAGTCCACCAGTCTGGACCGGAGCAGCGTTGCTGATCACCATGAAACAGAAACCCTTAATTTCTCAAGGATTTCTTAAAGGGAATATTAAATAGATTTGTGCTCGGACTCAGGAATAATTATGGGGCTTTCTGCCACACACCAACGGATAATGAAAATGAATGGGGCCTTCAGTGCATTTTCAAGAGTTCCAGGTAGGATTTAAGGAGGTTTTAAGGACTCTTGATGAATTTGATGGCATTTTAAGGACGTTCAGGTAGAATTTAAGTCATTTAAAAGGGCTCTGGAACCCCTCATGTTGTCATTGTGGATGATACTCCTGCAGCATTTTGTGAGTGCAGCTTTTGCAGACAGACCCAGCGACACCCAGAGCAGTGATCTAGGGTAAAGCTGAGTCCCACACACACACACACACAAACACAGACAGTAACATCTCATAAAACTATTTCATTTCGACCTTTGACAAACAATCTTGCTGGAAGACACTTTGATGAATGTTAAAAATGTGGTGGGTCAAATTGTTGTAGGCCTGTTATTGAGTCAGAGTGTCTGGATAAATAATTACAACCTGTCTTCAGCACGTCCTCAGAATATTTATCTAAACAGTGAAGTTTGTGATATATTCTAAATTATGTCTTACATTATTTTTAAATCTTAACATATAATGCTTACTTGTTGATGTCGTAAGATGTTTGCATCTTTGCTTGAATGGAATATAAAATGCAGATATCCTTAAAGTCACTATTAGAGGAAATACATAATTTATACCATTCAAGGTGCCCATGTATCTAACCCATTCCACTGACAGATGTCTCCCCAAAGGAAATGCTACAATACACCCCAGACATCGCAAGCAGCTTTGCACAGAACATGAATCTGAACCTGCGGTTTGCTGCGTATGGAAGTCAACATGGAAAGGGACACAGAGATGAAGAGTGGGGTAAGTTAGCACGTCAACCTCTGGCCAATCTTGGCATCTCTTAAGCATGTCAGCATTACTCTCTGCGCAGATCCAGAGTGATCATATGTCCTGTTAATGCGATAACTTTCCACCCGTTATGGCCACAAACAAGCGGAAAACAGCATTACAGACTTTGAGGGGTGAATTTCAAGTCCCTGGGGTAAAAAGGTCACATCTGAGGTCACAGGGAAAGAAAAATGGGCAGATTTTTTTTTTTAAGGAGGAATGCTCATTCAGTAGAGGAGAAATCTGCAAGGACAAAACCAAGAATTACAAGTAGCCCCATCTGCTATGTGGAATTATCCATGGCCACTTTGCCATAGTCAACAATGTACCGTGCTATGCTACAGTGAAATTATTGAAAATCACAATAAAAAACATCAGGACACCATGTTCCCTCGCAGTCACATTTTCATAAATACAAGTTGATTGAGCATGTTTTTTCTTTTTCTTTCTTTTTTTTTTGTCAACAAGTTCATGTCCATTCCTCAATTTAAACCACATTGGGCTGGAGAGCCCAACCGGCGCACACCAGTTTGCTCGCTGCACTGACCCTCACAAAACAATCATCTCTTAAACAACACACTCTCCATTTTTCTCCTTCGCTCGCACACTACACACGAGTGACAGCCTGCGGTATTAAAGACGACGATAGGAAGACGGGATGGGCGGAGAAGGAAGAGAAGGGAAAGGAAGAGAGGGAATGATAGAGACAGAGACCGAGGGAGGTGGAGAGAGAGGGAGAGAGAAAAGAGTCCAGCAAATGTGTGCTCCAGATGCAGTGCAAACAGCTGAACCAACAGGGCCTTTACGCAACAAGACGGAGGGCCGTTAAGCGCACGGTGCGGAGGGGTGCGGAGGGGGGTTGAGCAGCAACGCACCGGATGCGCTCCCCCTGGCCTCCCCCCAGCAGCGCCTGCGTCCCATCATGCCTCTTTAAACTTCCTTGAATTCATCAGCGCCGGCGCGGGCCCCTCTAGCGCCAGCGCAACATTCCAGAGAGGTGATGCGAAACAGAAATGCATTAAATTCCTGATCTGGAGTCCATCCTGCTCAGGGTCCGCCTGCCTGATGGCCCCTCGTGCTGCACTGCATGCAAAAAAGAGAAGAGGAGAGAGAGAGAGAGAGAGAGAGAGAAAGAGAGAGAGAGAGAGAGAGATTGGGAGCGGGAGGAAAAGAGAAAAACAGAGATGGAGAGAAGGACAGGCGGGCAATTAAAGAGAAAAGAAAAAGAGGAAAAAGGGAAGGACACCTCATAAAAAGGCAGAAGAGAGAAATGCAAAAAGCAAGACGAAAATAGAAGGATGACAGAAATACTAGGAGACAGAAAGATGAAAATGAGGGATTTGGAGAAAAAGACAAAAGGGGGAGATGGTTTGGGGGTCCTCTTTGAGAGGGGAGCAGCATGGCCTGCGCTGGTGTTGGGTTGGTGTGGGGGCCATGTGTTGGGTGTTGGGTTGGTGTGGGGGCCATGTGTTGGGTGTTGGGTTGGGGGCCATGTGTTGGGTTGGTGTGGGGGCCATGTGTTGGGTGTTGGGTTGGTGTGGGGGCCATGTATTTGGGTTGGTGTGGGGGCCATGTGTTGGGTGTTGGGTTGGTGTGGGGGCCATGTGTTGGGTTGGTGTGGGGGCCATGTGTTGGGTTTTGTGTGTTAGCAAGGCTGGGGCAGAGGGCAGCGTGCTCAGCTTACACGCGAGACCGGACGTGTCTGGGGGGGGGTGGGGCGGGGGAGTTACGCAGGACCTACCCCATCACTGAGGATGGAGCACATTTTTTGGCAAGACATTTGATTTGTAGATTTGTGCATTTTTTCCCCCTACGAAGACATTTGATTTATAGATTTGCGCACGACTGAAGGGGATAATGAACAAGTTGACGTCTGCATACCATCAGATTAAAGGAAAATTAAAGGATTGGGCCTCAAAAGAAAGGCACCTTACTACATATTATGCTAACGGAATGCATGGCTTTGAAAAAATCAAATGCATGGCTTTGAGGAAAATTAAGATGTGTATCTGTATAAGTTGAACGCATTTTAAGCTCTTTGCGTTTCGATTCAGGGAAACAGAATGCACAAAAGAGCATATTTACACAGGTTTGCTGGTGAACACAGGGCCAGAGTCAACACTATGGGATTGCGACTGGGTGCAACTATTTGGATATTTTTGGACTGGTGATATGATGTGAGCGCATGAAGCGGCGAGCCCACTGGCACTGTGATGCATTTAGATCAGCCACTTTGGAACATCCACCCAATCGTGACTCAGAGGGTCTACTGTGTCCGTATCATTAAGCCTGTGATCATTTCCTGGAGTTCTCCGCCAAGCAAATAATGATCCCACTCATCCTTCCTCAGCGCCACATCATCCTCAGGCAGATCCAGCACTTGTGCAGGCTCAGCACTAAATGTGACCTGGACATTCTCAAACCTAACAATGAGGAGGCGCCTGCTGCAATGCACCAAGTGTTAAAAGTTTCACTAGGGATGTGTGTGTGTGTGTGTTTGGTCTACTGTGCTCCCTCTTCACTGGAGGGGGCGGGGGGGGGGGGGGCTGGGGTCGCGGCAAAGATGTAACCCCAGATATATTCTAACCATAGAGTATATCTGGATCCCATTGACAGGAAAAGCAGCAGGGGATGTGAAACACACACTTTTCAATTGTTTTCTCGGGCTATAAATATGCCATGCAAAAAAAAAAAAAAAAACATGAGGAGGAGGAGGTGAGAGGTGCACAGTGCTGACCTTTGTAAAGGCTGCTAGTGTAACCAAAATTAAGAATAAGAAAGCTTCCCTGAATGGCATGGCAGACAATGAAAGCGCTGAGTCGAGGGGTTTCAGTGTGACACAGAGCCAGGAAGAAAGCGTCTCAGTGCCAGGAATCACTCACTATGTCAGCACAGCTACCTGCACCCAGACACGCACCATCACCCTCCACCACTCCGCACCATCACCCTCCACCACTCCGCACCATCACACTCCACCACTCTGCACCATCACCCTCCACCACTCCGCACCATCACACTCCTACCACTCCGCACCATCACACTCTACCACTCCGCACCATCACACTCCTACCACTCCGCACCATCACACTCTACCACTCCGCACCATCACACTCTACCACTATGTTACACTCGGGACCTCCATCCTTTACGTTTTATCAGATTCTTTCAGAATTCTTTCACTTTCTTTCAGTTTTTCTGTCTAGTGTTTGTTCTTTTCTCGGTTGTGTTGCCTGATATGCCGCCCCCCCCACCCCCGCCCTGTGAATCATTACTCATTAACTTCTTCTTTTTTCTGTTTTTCAGTTTCATTTCCACATTCACCCTAACTCTGTCTCGTTATCTGTCCTCTTCTCCCCCTCGCCTTTGAATCTCTCTCTCACTGTCTTTCTTGTTTTTTTTCTCTTCCTGTACAACCTCCACACACACATGCACACACACACACATTCCACCTCCACCCCCCCGACGACACACACATTCATGCCTGAGAGTTATGAGTCCAGTGTGTGCTGGAGTGAGCATGCAGGGCAGAGCGCATCTGTGCTGCGCTGCGGAACTCTAAGAGAGGACTCTGTGTCGCTGGTGGTAAGGCGGAGGCGTTTTATTGGGAGTGACCCGTCCTCCTCATCCCTTCGCTGCTCCTCTCCTCTCCTCGTTCGTTAGCCGTGAGGAATGTGCGGAAATGAGCAAATGTAAAACACAAGTGGCTCCTCTCAGCAGAAAAGGAGAAAAAGAGAGAGAGAGAGAGAGAGAGAGAGAGAGAGAGAGAGAAAAGAAAGAGAAAGAACTGCAAGCTACCCCCTATGGACCGCACAGCTCCCCAGCCGACTCAGAAATCTGTGTCTCTTTATAATTCCTCTGGCTGGAGCTGTCGGGGCTGCTGTGGTGCAGGCCGACCCTGGGCACTGTTTGTCAGCAGCCTTTGTAGGTTCATCCCGCAAGAGCTGAAAATAGCATGAAAGAGAAGGAGAGAGGCACGAACTCAGACACATGCGAGCCTGCGCGCGTGCATACACGCGCACACAAACAGGAACGCGCATGTGAACATCTGCTTGTGCAGACACAGACACACACACACGCATACTCATAGTAGTATGCAGCAACACAACCAACAAAAGGACAAACACGTGAATATGCACAAACACATGCACGTTAGAACATACGTCTTCCTGACACATACACATAACTATGCACAGTCTTAGTAAAGTCACATACCTTCCTGAATACACTGTATACACACCTACATACGGTACATGTACACACACACACACACACACACACACAGACACACACACACATGCCTGGAAGGGTTGAAGGGCCTATTTGTATAAAATAGAGCAGAGGTAAAGGATAATTAGTACAGTCACCAGCTACGGGACAACACTCATCATGACCTGAGGTCAAACACTCTCATTTGGGTAAATGAGGAGCAGCCAGTAATGGCCTCAATAAATACCGCCGGCTTTAGTCATACGAGCAGCCTTTAAAAGGCCAATGGGACAGTGGCGTAGAGCACCACGGACTCTAAGCAGAGGCTGTGTGATTATGAGGTATGAGGACGCCCCCCCTCCCCAAACAAATTCCTCAACGTCATGTGTAATAACCCAAATATTTCACCTATTTATTAAACGTTTTTCAAGGAATTTACAATCTGTCACTCGATTTTTCCCAAAACAAACCTTATCAGATACTCAGTTTTCTTTCCTTATATCTGATAGAGAATTCACATATGGGGGCCAAAAAAACATTGCAGCGACATTGAGTTTTACCGTACAAGACTAATTTGCTCCGTTGAGCAACTGCTCATGTTTCCCAATTCAGAATTTGTTCTGGATAACATCTTCTAACTTCACCCTACTTATACATGTGAACATCCACTCTCAGGATACTGCCATTTGCAGATATGGAAACATCAGCATCCATGCCTGGATGTTTGCAGAATATGGAAAATCCATATGGAGAAAGTCTGTAAATTCATACTGCATGTTCATTTTTACATACTGGTACAGTGTATGAAAAGACACAAAATTAAGGTTCTATCATATACAATTAAGTAGAAAAACATACGCCGTACATCTACGACCTAGTGTGCATATTGAAGGGCATTACGCCATTTTAGTTTGAAATGTATGTGCCTTTAACACATCTTTACCACAAATGTATCATACAAGAACTGTACAAGACTGATGTTTTCCTACAGACCCTTTACCACATGGGAAGGGACAGACACTGACTGACATCCAGGTTTTAGCCATAGAGAGGTGCTAACGGGTCACTGCGGTCTCTAATAAGACATGTGGGACACTGAACCTTTGGTTGTGAGTGTCTGTCCCAAACTCCCTCTGTCTGCCTCAAATTCCCCAAATAAAGTACATCCATGACTTGTCTGTATCGTCCATATACAGTACAGTATTGGCATAGTAGTAGCATGGAGGTGCTTCAGATGAGCAGGCCAACCACAGGGCCCATTCACAATGCATCTTGAGGCTAAAAGTAGCTCCTAATTGGCCCATTCAGGACAAACTCCTAAAAATAAGCAAGCAATCTGGTGTATGAGAATTGATGTGCAACGTAGATTTCGGAGTTGTCACTTTTCTTTAATAAATAATGGTCTCAGCAGCTTTGTTAATAGGATTTGGGGGATTGGACTAAGGAATACTGTTAGCGATACAATAAAAGGTATTATAAAATGCTTATATGGGCCCGGGCATCCACAACTCAGATGCCTTATAGCGACACTGGTGGCAGTGTTGTTACAGCGCCTAAGGAGTGTTGAGCTTCTCTCCACTCTAGAGTCCTAGCCATTAATTCAGAGCCACACTGCTTCTCTTGGTAATCTCTGCTCATAACACAATGTGCTCTGCAAGGCACACAAACATGATTTGTGTGCCTTGCAGGCTTGTTCATTTTCTCTTTTATGCAATTGGTGGGTGATCTGTGAGGCACTGGGGGATTCCGCTGTAAATGCCAGTGCTTGCGTTATGACTTTAGCGCACGCTGCTTTTACTGAGGGCATAAGTGATCAGACGTCGTGCTGCCACTGTCACACTATCCAGATCTGCAATCACACATGGATATGATCGAAAAGCAAAAATTGCATTTTTTCCAGATATATTATTGTGTGATATACTGTATATTCCACCTTCCTGTTGCACATGGCTCAGTAAAGTGCATAGAATTCTTCTTTAATCACCCATTATACAACCATAGCGGAATGACAGTGACCTAGAATAAGAGAGGTTGAGAGAGAGAGCACAAGTGAGAGTGTGCACCATAGGAGGAGGGAGAAACTGCACTAAAAGGAGAGAGAGTTGTAGAATAAGGGGGGGGGGTATCCCAGCAGTGGCGTGTGGTGTGGGATGGGGTAATGGGGGCACTCCTGTAGAGCGAGTAGAGGTGAAAGCGCGCAGGGGTGCGTTGAGCGATCCGCTCTTTACAGTCGTTTCTTTACGACTCATTGGGGACTGCTCAAGCCGTTCTGCTGGAGGCCTGCGCTCCCAAATCATGAGCCTGATAGCTGGAAAAATGTGAGGAACGTGAAAGCTGCGGCACTGTTTTGCTAGCAGAGCAGAGGACAAACCACCTCTGAAGGAGAATACGCAGGGATTGGTACTAGTGGTGCTTAAAATGATTTGCTTTTAGGCCATGTATAGTGTGTCTATGTGCATGTCTGCGAGTATGTGAATTTCTAATGGAATTTGTCTGATATAATGAAGTCATGATCCAAGGAACTTTTTTGTAACATAATTTGTCAACCATGTTCCCAAAGCACTAAAATTTGCCATGACCTTAAATCAGCAACCTGCTATGCCATATAAACGAATGTACCCTCTACAGCCTAAGAGTTATGACAGAGGGCTCTGGCATAAGATGTTGTTTGTGCAAGAAGCGTTCCAGTTACATTAGCATTCCCTCAAAAACATCAAATTGATAGAAAGTTCTGGAAGACTATCCTTCTTGTTTTGCCATCCAGCTTAAGTAGGCAACCTCAAAACAACCAGTGAAACAATACAGTTTATGTAACCTACTATACGGGACTTGGTGAGGTAAACCATGGTGTGTTTGGAATGTCAAAACACTGACTTTTAACTGCACTCTGACAAACAGATTACACACATAACAGAAAGTAAGACCAAAGAGCATGAGGTCAAGCCAGAAGACCGCTTAATATCAGTTTGACCATTTTTCAAACCAGGAAACAGCAGAGGTCACAGTCACTAACAATTCGCAGAGGTCTGCAGAGACTGACCGGACATCCCAAATGAACAGGTGATTCACGTTTTGACCTCATCTCAAATAATAATAATAAAAAAGTCCTTTCCATTGCAAAATAACTAGGTCAGGAGGCCAAGATGAGGTAACCAAAACTCTAGAGAGAAGGAGACGGTCTGCACACTGTATGGGCTCCAAGAGATACTTTATTTATTTTTAAATATTTTTAAAAGGCAACGTTTCTACGATCTAAACAGATCTTTATCAGGCAAATAAGAACCAAGTAACCAAAACTCTAGGCATGGCCTGCCACGTTCACAAGTCAGGGTACTTCAACCTAGTGTTATAGAATGGAATCCACACTTCTGCAAGAGACAAAGACCTGTCTCGCCGAATTAATTCAAGACTATTTATTCCCATTTCATGGTGTTCCTTTCCACTCTAAGGGATCCCCGATGACGTGGATTGCCATCGCCATAAATTGTTCCTTTGCAGCGCATGCTGCCAGAGAATGAAGATGCGCTGAGAATGCAGCACCTGACTAGACACTCCCCTCCCTACAGCAACAGCATCAAGCGCAGGTCCTGTTAATCGTAAATCTGCTTGGCTGCCAGCATTATTTAACAGGTTGCGGCTAAAGAGTAGAAAGAGTGATTGTATCATCTTTCCTGATACAACTGGTCAGGGCCACAGGCCATTGTAGATAAAATGACATCAAGATTTAAGAGTTACATAATGGGCACAAATCCCTGGCACTTAACACAATGTTTCTGGACAGCTCTGTGCAAATGTTTTAAAAGAATTTTATTCGAGTGGTTGGCCTGTATCGCAATAGCAACAGCATAGTTTTGGAAAATCTGATGAAACCCTAAATCAAGCGAAACATTGAGAGACTGGCTTTTGCTGCATCTAATTTTTTTGCACAGCAAACTCGAGAAACCTCAACAATCGATCCATAGAAACTATTAGCATATGTTACATTACATAAAAGCATTACAACACACCGTAAAGGTCCAGGATTCTTGGCAGCGCATGTGAGTGCCTACTCGCATTGTGCATCGATTTTGGCAGGCAGCTTTTATTCAACTGCTGCGTGCGACAGGTGGTTTGCATTGGATGCGATGGAATCTGCAAGATACAATCAACATCACAAATACCATGGCCTTGCTGTAACTAGCAACACCTCCAAAGAGACAAAACATATAGAACAGCACTGCAGGCTAGGCAGGAAAAAGGGACAGTCCAGCGTATCAGCGAATCGATAGCTTTCGGTGACCCCTGATACTTTGGGCCTGGGTCCAGCTGGCTCGGGCTGCTGGCTAGAGAAGACATGTTTAGAAAGACGACAAACATCTATGAAAAAGTGCATTCAAACTGAAGGAATCTTTCCAGGCACCAAATGCAATTTATCAGAATGTAATTACATGTTATCTAATAATATAATAAATCATATAACAAACATCTTGGATCCTATACAAGGGCATTGCGATAGTCAGGGTGACCCACAAACTGCCTGTTTCAGAGAAGACCACAGATGGAGGCTGTGTTTTGTACTAATCCATGGGGGTAGACTCACACTACCCCCCAATTACCAAAATAACAAGATAATTACGTGAGCATCAGCAAGATTTAATCATTCCATTATTTAGATATGTTCACATCCGCTTCTTCCGTCTACTAACAGTGTTCGGTAAACAGGAAATAGTAATGCGTGGATGATTCCTTCCCCCAAGTGCTGGCTCTCACTTCAATCTGGATAAGGTCACTTCAGATTTGTAAGTTTTCCGTACGGCTTCAACAATTTAGTAATTTTCCACCTACTGGCCAGAGTTGCTGTAAGCTATTAAACTGATCAATAGACCCACAAGCCTATTAAAGTCACTAAAGTCAGCAGGTAGGTGAGGAACAAGACTTCAGGGCATTCACAAAAAGGCCACATTTAGAAATACTAACTTTAACATGGAGTCATTTAAAACGTTTAATCATGCTCATCGTTAGAACGTGTCACGGTGTCTGGTCTGACAGCCATGTCCTGACCTTGAGTTGTTTACTTCTTTGTGAAAACACTGGCGCTCTTCCGATCCCCCCACAACAGCAATGGACATACACAATGGCCTGCAGGCAAGTACTCTTCTCCTCCTCTAGCGTGGGGGGCGTCCTGTTATATGGGAGTCAAACCACTCGTTCAAAGCAACCATGAAGTGACTGAGTGTGGCGTCTGCTTGCAGAGGGAGCACCAGCGGTTAAGAACTCGTCACGTTCTCCTCAAATTAAGATTCTCTTGACAACTGGTGCTGAATGATTTAAGCGCAGTGACAGACACACATAACCATACACATGCATGCACGCACACACACACACACACATTTCCTTGAATATAGAGACAAGCTCTGAGTCAGCAAAGAATGACACACAGCGTACAAAATGTGAAATTACAAGGCCAAATTCCTGATCTGTCACTTGCGGTGTTATCATTCTTGTTATGCCACTTTTAACTTATATGTAATATGAGAAGCAAAGGTTGTAGGCACCATCTTAGTAACACTGCAATGGCCCATGCTTGATGTCTAAATAGGAGTGAATGATTTTGATTATACAATAGCTGAATGAGTTAAGATAAATTGACATAGTCTTAGGCTGAAGTATGATGAAAATCTATGGTTAATATAAATTGAGATAGGCAACAGAAATATGTATTCCCATAACGTAAAACAATAACAACCCTGTTCTTGTTGTGTTTCCTATTTGCCTGCAGTTTCCAAGGCAGTCAGGTACGCAAGGGCAAATGACTCAACTTCCCGATGTCTTCAGCAGGTTCTTTAAGCAAAGTCTTTGAGATATAACCTGTCTCATTTCCAAAAGCTAAATCTAGCCGGAGGAAACAAAACAAAACTGTGACCAAGGCGGAGCTCTATTGCAATTGATCAACATGTTTCACCTTGTTTAGGGAAAAGAAAATGAAGTGTGCACAAAGGCCAACTAAAAGGCCTTCCAAATAAAAATGGATGTTTTGTGGAATCTCAACGATTTCACCTTAAACAGACTTTTGGGACGATACAAAGAAAATAACTGTCAGTAACTGGCAGAGATAAAAATGAAACCACCTTTGATACCACCATGTTGCCATGACCCACATTTTATAAGTATTAGATTAGCCTACATGACGGGATGAGCACAAAACATATCCCTGGTTTTGTCCATTCTGTTTAGCCATATAGGTCAAGCTAAGGGCATCTGGTGAATGGATTTAAAGGGATATGGGAGAATCCATGTTCATGACTATACAAAGGTCAACTGAATGTCTGATTGTCTTTGGTATCAAGCGTTTCTCAACAGCCTTTAAACTGTATCATCTTGCGTCACATAACAGCTACATTTTTCAACACTTTTGGAAATAACTTCTTGTTTTAACTTGATGTAGAGAGAAAGAAACAGCAAGCTCAAAATGTGATGTGCCCCTACAGATTCATGACTTCATATGCAGGCATCATCCCATTGTTTACAGGGTTACCACTAAGGCGTAAACAAACATGGCAAGCGCAGCCATTACCAACATTGACTCATCAGAACCACAAAACCATCATGTTTGTTCAGTTTCGATGGTTTTCAGATGAGTTATAAGCTCAGATGGCATATTAACCCCAGTTGACCCCCAGACTACAGATCCCCCAAGGGCTGCCCCCCAAGTCACTGAAAAGGAGTGACCTCCTCATGTCGGTGCACTCTAGAAAAGGCCCTGTATCACCGTAAAACGAACCAAAGCAACGGTGGAATTTAACAACTTGTGTTCATGCTTAAGCGGAATTGCTGCTGCCAATACCAGAGAGGCCAGGTGGGGGGTTGCAGGAGACCACTGCACATTTTTCTGATGTCATCCGACGGTTGCTGAGTGACATTCGAATGAGTTGATATTCAAATTTGCTATGGTCTCTTAATTTTGAATATACTGACTGGGAAATTATTGTATTGCTTTGTCGGAGCCACTTTGTCTGATTGACATTTAGCGAGCCAGGCCTGTGTCGTAACACCTGCATTTTTAAACACTCAGCACAGCTAGAGAGCAGGATAAATTCACTGAATTGCAGACTTCACTTTTAATGGCATGACTGGTAATCATTTTAGCTTCAATTACTTTATCTGAGTTTTTAAGTGTGTAGTTAGAGGTATTGGGTCAGAAGACTTCATAGGAGGTCTGCTCTCCTTAATCTCACACAAACAACATATTGTGGCAAAAAGAGTGTGGAAAAAGCCTCTCTACAGTATGTGCTGACATAGTTCAGGAATGAGGATATCTATGACCCACAGAATAGACCTTTGTTTGACTTATTCCACCATTCTTACCTCACGCGCCCTCTCTATCACCGGGATTTTGGGAAACCGTCAAAGGAGGCTGAATCACTGCGCTGATCAGTTACTGGAGACATGTGGCAACAGCGCCCGCCTGCTTTGCCCACTTTGCCACAGGGTAAGATCAGTAACAGGAGTCGCAAAAAAATCAGAGGAGACATCTCTGTTTTAAATGAAAACAATCATGTCTCCTAACGGTGTGGGCGAGTATGATCTGCTCTTATTTTGTTACGCGATATGATCTTGCAAACAAAACAGACCTGTATCTACTCCCTCCAATTACATACATACTCTCTCTCTCTCTTCTCTCTCTAACACACACTCACACACACATACCAGCTGGTGACGTGAGTGTTACCTGGAGGTGAGAGGAGGTTCATTGAAAAAGCGCTGTACCATTTGATATAGACACATTCAGTGCTTAGGGTCAACCACAGGTCTACATTTCAAACAAGCCTAGTCTGAGTAAATACGTCAACACTGGGCCATTCATCTTCATAAAAGGGAATGTCAGGTATCACAAAAAGGACTTTTTTGTAGTTTATATCTGATTTAAAGCTGTGGTTTACATGTTAGTAGTGTAGTATAACATTAGTAGTTTATATCTGATTTAAAGCTGTGGTTTACATGTTAGTAGTGTAGTATAACATTAGTAGTTTATATCTGATTTAAAGCTGTGGTTTACATGTTAGTAGTGTAGTATAACATTAGCAGTATTATTAGAGTTACTGTTATTGGATTATTGGAGCATTTTCAGCAACTGAACAGAGGCCAACGTATAACAAAAGGACAAGTGTTTTTTTCTTCTATCACAGGTGGTATTTTCTCCATCCTGCTAAACCAAAATGTAAAATAACAAAAATAACTATCTGGGCCAAAATGCTGGTTATGAGTCACCCAGAAAAAGGCAGGTGGTTCTGTCAGAAAATGATAGCTGGCTTTGTGCGAGTCCGTGTTTTTGCTCGTTTGTTACATGTTTTCTATCAAAGAATGTTTCCGTAATAGCTGTTGACATGAGTGCTCAGTGCAAATAAATCACTCTCGGAATTTTCCAAGATAAGCCTAATTGATATTTGGCAAGATTGGACATTTCATATCCGATATTAATGTATCAGAAACCTGATGATCTGTTGAAATGTAATTATGATAAAAATAGCTGTTGTGGATCTAGCTAAAATCAGATAAGGTCATATGACGGAAGAAAGAGATGTTAGAGGTCAGCTATTGGAGCGGATATTATTAGCACCTCATCCATGACATGGAAAATGTATTACAATTGAGTACAAATGGGAGGCGTGGAGAATTTAGCAGCGGACTGACATAGGGTGTGGTGCATTTGAGAAGTGGAGAACGAAAGAGAACACGAACCACGTACACCCGTTTACATTCCAAATCTAACTCGAAACATCTTGATGCGGCTTGATGGTGAAAGGATCACAATGGTACTGAGAAAATGATTCATGGCCTCAACATACTCATGAGTAACAAGCTATTTTCATCTGCAGGAAGGCAATCCAGTGGTTGGATGTTGCAAAACGGTTCATCACCTCTGAAAGAAATTCAGAATAACTTTAGGTCAAAGGTCAACCAAGCTAAACTTTTATTTCTTGACTCAAGATATTTGTTTGATGTCATTGTGTGTTAATGTATTCTGACTAGAGCTCTTGTGTTTTGTCGCAAAGGTTTTATTGCCATTTTTTATGATTACACTTGGATCAAACTGTGATTAGAGGATGAGTGCCATGCTTGTGGTCAAAAGATGGTCAGCATATTTTAATTGTGAGTCACATAAAGACAAATTAGTTCTTGTAGTTGCACGGAACATGCAAGCTAGGATTTTTTCACTGACGTATTAGGCTATACACCAATGACAGAGACAAAAGAGTTCTTACTACAGGATTTGTTAATAGCCTGCTTTAGGGAGTGCTCCTCTCTTGCACGCGCCACCTGTCAAACAGCCAGTACACATCCCAGCTGTGGGGCAAACTAGGGGGGAGCCTTCGAACAGATCCTCCTGAGAGACAATCATCTAAGTCTTTGAGGGCGTGCACAACTATTCAAGAGACTTCTCAGGATTTGAGCATTTCCAGACCACATTGCTGCTGATGGGTTTTACAGTTTTTAATTTTTTGCTTTAAGATTATGTTGTGTTCATGTGTGGGTATTTGTTTTTTAGAGATAGGCAGAATTTTTACATTAATAAAGATGGTGATTGTACCCTACTTTAGGGTAGGACAGAAGATGGACAGAATTCTTGAATAGTTGGTGTGTTAAACAACTGGTCGTACTGGAATGGACTTCTCCCCGGTGACCTAAATAAGTTACAGTGTGTGCATCATGTTTTGCAGAAGACTCAAAGTTGCGTAATGGATCAGGCATCTCACACTCTCTGTGGTATCTGAAACATATTGTGTGTGGAAGTAATCTTGAGGCCCCAGTAAGTTATTCAATAAAACAGTTATGGCCACGCCACAACATTTATATCACTTTTTAAAATAAAGTCACACATTTTTAACATTACGCCTCTCCCATTTTATGACCAATTACTCAGATCCAGAGTTGGCGCCCTTTGCTAACAGATCCCACGAAATGAGAAAAATTTGAAAAACAGTAGATTTTACAACATATAAAATCAGCAATGTATGATGCGCAGCTAATGAAATGGGTGCATCCAAAGCTTGTGGATTAGAATTAATACGCTATGCAAATGAAATTTTTTTTGCAAAATCAAGAAAATTAAGAACAAAGGGGAAAAAGAAAGCAAGACAAAACAACTTCTCAACTTTACAGTACAATTAATCTAATCCTAGGAATAAATCCATCATGAGCTGAGTAATAATTTTTGTGCATGTTTTCTGCTCTCAAAGACAAGCACAAATGTTTCTAACGCTCACTGAATATTTGGTAAGATTTACAACACACTGATCGCTGACATCTACAACTGCTTCATGCCTTGCCTAGTTACAGTGTTGCAGAGATGATACTTATTCGTGAGCTCGGTTTTAGGATGCACAACCAGTAACAAAGCGTGACATTGCCACACATCACGCAGCCTCGCTGAGGGATAATTATAGATTTTCCTGGGAAAACATTCAGCAGCAGCTGTAGGGAGAAATCTCAGAAAGTTCCCAGAGAGTCATATAGATCTCCATCTTCTGACCGCTTATTAATTATGTCAGCTCGACTGCATAGAGAACATTCCGTTTTTCACAATTTCTTTCTCTTTTTACAAGAGGGCTATTCTTTTCAAATTTCTTTTTTTTTTTCAAAATCATAATGGCCCTGATATGAGAGTCAAGGAAATGCCAGAGTGATTTCCGAGCTATCCTCAATGGCTCTTAGACACTCCGCTCATATCTGGCCATCACCACATAAGCATGCCTGTGCTCATCCAGAAAATAAAATAAGCCTTTTCTGCTGTGGCTTAAATCCCCTGGTGGCTGTGTTCTCACCACAGTGTCTGATTGGTGGTAACTGTGACCAATTAAGCTTCCCAAGATCACTCCTGAGTCTAATGGATGTAAAAAAAAATGGATGAGGAAGGAACCGAGCTATTTTTAGCATCTATTCTATGTGTGTTAATATGTGGGTGGGGTTCGGTTGGGGGAAACAAATCTAAAAAAAGACAGAACAGATTGTTTTGTAAGGATATGATGAATGATGAGAGTTCAAATATCTTGGCTAGGAAGAGTTAGGGAAGGAGGGATGACTTCTCGAGACACAAGGTGCTTCAAGTTCAGATTCTGATCCATGTGGTGGAGCATCTGTACTAGGGCTAGAAAATCGAGGTCACAATGTTCCGATTGTTGTTCACGTTTTAATGAGTCCGGCTCAAATGATGTGGACCATTACTCCAACACCAGCGGACGCCAACCCTGTATAAGCGTGAGGAACACAGCCGTCAGTCACGTCGTTCCCTCGCATCAGTGTCTGTAAAGGGGAACTGAATTGGGCCGATCTGGATGCGAGGCAAAGAGAAAAATGTGTTGTTGTGTAACCAGCCAAATAGAATGCAGAGAGTAATGCTCACGCAACATCCATTAAAGTCTGTTAAATAAAATCAGACCTCTGAGACGTTGGTTGCCAGTGTGCTCATAATTATGCATTATCTAAACAATGTAACGGACTGCCGTTTAACTCTCTGGACACAGTGAGGTGAACAAATACAGCATGTAAGAGACAAAACTGTCAATACAACGTTCTGTTTGACGGTAATGGGATGGATCACAAGTTGGCTACCACTGGGAAGTTTCCGGTGGAAGTTTCAACCCAAGCAAACAACTCTATGATGAGTCTGTCACACACACAAACAGGGGCCACAGTGAACTATGACGGAAAACAAAAGAAATGTCCGGACCTTCCATGCTCTCGTGGATGTTTGTAGTAGTAGATCAACACATGACTGGTTTAAATGTCACAGGTGATCAGTCAAAGATAATATGATGCACGGCCAGTCAGCGAGTCAGTCAACAATGTTAGCTTGCTAACTAACTACACACGTCTACCACGTCATTGAAACAGTGACGTGGCATTTGTCTGATAGACACAAATACATGAGGCGTGTACACATGTCTGCAATGATGCCATCTCTTCTGTAACCAGTTTACATGACTCAATAGCAAACATTAGGCTAAATTTAGTCTGAGAAGTATTATAGTTCACTTTGTATGTAAATATGTAATCTATTTGAGATGAAAGCTTTATTTGCTGTTACACTTTCTAAACTGGGGTAGTCTACCAAAATAGCATATGAAGTCTGCAGTAAAACCTCACAGCGTCGGGCGGATGGAAGATGTCAGCAGTTCTATGGCTCATCTGGGTCGCTGTGGAAGTCGCTCTAAATAAGTGATGAATAACAAAGAAGTAATAGATACAGGGTCAAAAGTTAAAATTAAGATTCCATGACTTTTCCCTGACAATAACCTGAATTTCCAATATATAATGTGTGGTACAACATACGACCAAAGATTTCATCTAAATGTTAACATTAATATTTGAAACATGTCGGTATTTCTGTGGTTATTTTCATTGAATCAGCTTGCACAATTTCACCCAACACTAACAAATAACTTTGTGTCTACAGACAGAATGTATAGATACTTTCTATAGACCACAAGTATTTACATCGTCATCATGGTATACAGCTCGAAGATGTATTCCAGATGATCGAGCACTCTATGAAATATGATTTCCAGATCCATCTTCATATATCACATAAAGATGTCTGTGATATATGTGTGCTTGCAGAGATCAGAATGGCATCAGCTTAAGCCTTCTGTCACTTCAGCAAGGCAATCAACACCTTTCCCATCGCTATTCCTGTGCTGCTAGAAATGACTTAGAAAAACTCATTCATGCATTTATCTCCAGCAGGGTTGATTACTGCAATGGACTGTTCACAGGCCTTCCTAAAAAGACTATTAAACAGCTTCAGATGATACAAAATGCAGCAGCTAGGATTCTAACAAAAACTAAAAGAACTGACCACATTACTCCAATTCTAAAGTCCTTGCACTGGCTTCCAATAAGTCACAGAATTGACTTTAAAGCTCTATTGCTTGTTTATAAATCAGTAAATGGAGCAGGACCTAAATACCTGTCAGACATGCTTCAGCAGTACACACCTTCGCGTCCTCTCAGGTCCCAGGTGAAAAACCTGCTAGTAAAACCTACTGTTAGAACTAAACATGGTGAAGCAGCTTTTAGCTGCTATGCGGCTCAGCTGTGGAATCAACTTTCGGATGACATCAAAAAGGCCCCAACTGTAGCCAGTTTTAAATCTAGACTTAAGACCAAACTGTTCTCAGATGCTTTCTGCTAACTGTGCCGAGTTACAAATTCAGAATCTGCCTTGATAATTATTCTACTTTATCTTTTATTACTTTTTTTTACTACTTTTGCCTTTGTTTTTTGCTTACTAATTATCCTTTATTTTTAAATTATTTTACCTTGTATTTTTTTTTTCTTTTTATTATGATCTTTACCTTTTAACTATTCTTTGACTATATTGCCTTTCTATGGTTTTTATTTGTTATTATTGTTTGGTTTTGTTTATGTAAAGCACATTGAATGACCTCTGTGTATGAAATGCGCTATATAAATAAACTTGACTTGACTTGACTTGCTACATTAGTCCAACACATTGGTATGTTTTTCATCACAGCCCAACTGGTTTTAAGTATTTTGAACCATTCAGAGAAATGGACTGCATATCCGACACACTTCAAATGTATGTCAGAAAGAGACAGTCTTCCAATGAGACACTGGACGGTAAAGCCACTTTGCTGTTTGAGATAACAGGTATGAATGTGTTGTCTGTGGAAAATGAATGCCAGTCCTGCGTTAATTCCCTAATTGCTCACTGCCCCTTGGCCATTTGCTCTCCGTGGCACCAATGTGACTCAAATATGATGAGTCCAAACCATGACAGTGGTGTTGAGACACCGCGTTCTTCAGGAATGAATCCTTCCGGATGGGTTCCCTTGTGTACTGGGGCTGAGCCAGAGTCTTCCCAGCAGTAAACAGGAAGACGCGGCGGCACCACCAGCCAACCCCCGAGGAAGAAGAAGAACGTGATACAGTACGTGACACTAGACGACAGGGGTACGAGGGGCGGGCCTGGAGGAGACTGCGCTCGCCTGGCATCCTTTGATGGGGCTGAGGAGGAACGAAGTCCCAGCCTGTGCCCTCAGTCATACCACACTGTGCCCAAATCCATCACATTTTCAATTGTGCTGTTTGCATTCTTATGCAACGGCACACATGTTTTGGTTTAGGGGATGCATATTTTTAGCATGCCATGGGGGACCTGCGAGACTGCATTTTGCTTAAGGGGGCAAGCGGCCGACGGCTGGATATGATTAGCAAAGGCATGATTAAACAGCCAGGTTAGAGTTCAAGGTGTTACTTACATTGCAGGGCAACGTTATCCCTGAGTGTTAATATTCCGATCAGTCGTGTGGTTATGGAGGCCACGGAGGGGGGACGCATTAATTCTGCATTGTCTGTTGACAATCCTGACAGGCATGCCAGCATGACACCCCCCGCCACTACCCTTACCCCCAAGAGTCACCCCAGCTTTTTGGAGGGACTCACTCTCTCTCTATCTCTTGCACACATACACTCACTCACGCACACACACACACACACACACACACACAAATATGACAACAATTGAAAACACATGCCAATGTCTCCACTTCTGTTTTGAGCGCACACAACATTTCAATCTGTAGTGTTAAAAAAAGAACAGAACAATGAAAAAAAAAAAACTATGCTAATTGAATGACAGTTACACATTCTAGCGTGACACTGACTTTTATTCTGTGTAATTGGGCTGATTGTAAAGTGAGTTGGGTCGCTTTGATGCGGCTTATGAAGGGCCAGCCCTCAACATACCATTGAGAAAATGGATAGCTAAACAGTTTTAACCAGTTTAGAAAGAACAGAAAAAGGCCAACATAACTCCAAGGGGTGGGTGTCCAAAAACCCTTATCTACTGGACAGGACATTTGTAGAATTGTTCAATTTGATTCTTGAGGTCACTGTTGCATCATGCATACTTTCAAACACAGGTGCTGAACTTAAGCAACACATTGCTTATGGTCACTCACGCGTGGAATTCCGTCCACGCAGGAAGGCCGTAATTGCATTGTAATGCTAGATGTGTTGTCTGTCATTAGTTACGCACTTTGTTTGGTTCGCGTTTGTACAGGCCCTCATCAATTAATTCACAGAAGTTCAAGCAGAGTGAAACACAAGCACAGAAAAATCTAAGGAATGAAAAAAGCTGAGGACAGCCTGAGTTGATCACAGAAGGTGAGAGGTTTCGTTAGGTGAAAAGGCATGGAGATTTAGACAAACTTGCTAGAGGAAAGATTCATTAGACCAACAACCAACTACAGAGGTACTTTGTGTTCTTAATACAATAACAACACAGTCTACTCTTTGATTCACTGGGTTTAACAAATCAAAGTTTAGTCAGATGTTTACCCATATCAAAGTGGGAGAAGACATCTTTTTTTTTTTTTTCCTTTAAAAAATTTCAAAACAGCAGGACATGGAACAGGATGTAATAACCTTTATGTGTATGGACTACTCCCAAATGGTAGAGGAAAATACGGAAATTATAAAATATTTCACAATTACAAAAGAAATCACAACAGCTAACTGCTTAAAAGTACAGATATTTATCTGTGGATTCCCATCACAAAAGTTGCTAAATAACAGTGATGGGAAGTTCCATGGTTTTTACCATGTGGATTAAAAAGGGAAAGGGGGAAGACCTTTCTTCTTGGACTAACCTTGGCATGGAACACACCACTGGCAAAAACACACACACACACACACATTCTCTCTCTCTCTCACATACAGTAGTACACACATCCACATACACTTTCTCTCTTTTACACACACAGACAAACACATTCTCTCTCACACAGTGACACACACACACACACACACAGATACATCCCCCCAGTGGTGTACTCTGTGATAACCAGCCTCGGGCAGGTGCTTCCTGTAAGTGGTGGTCCGAGCCGGTGTGCTGTCCGTTCCTGTAATTACCAGGAACCTGTGAAGGGCTCTTTATTTTCTTTTGTTCTCAGATGAGCACTGCACACTGTGCATACACAACCCCATAAAACACTCACGCTGGAGCCATATCACACAATTCCCTCACAAGTGTGTGTGGAGTGTGGGAGAGCTGCGTGCCAACGCACGTAGGGAACATCAGGACAACAAGGGTCATCTGACACCCTGCGCCAGGTCTGCTGTACAGCCCCAGAAGCCTGTTGACCACCAGAAACCCGTGGGACAATACATCACACCATCCGTTGTCCGTTCCAGGATGGAGCAAACGTGTGATTGGTTGCTGCTGCGTTGCTGCGGCAACATGTACTGGGACTTTTTCTCTTTCATCAAACACAATGGGCCAACTGACAGGAAGGCTTTTTTTGCATTTGATCTTAATCATATTATCCCGCACCATCTGTGACCCCTGCTCATAAAAAGTAAATAGTCCAGTGAAGGCCACACACTCCATGCTGTAGCCAAACCAGAGTTCCTGATGAATCCCCTTACCTCCACCCCCCTACCACAACAGCACGTTTACATTGAAGTAAGACCTGCTGTGTTGTATCTGATGCTCCTGCAATAGTAGGAATGGTGTTTGTTTAAAACTGTCTGGAAGTTACCAGTAAAGCATTCAAACATCAGCCATTTGATGTAATGGCTTCAACCTGAGCACCTGGAGCCCATATGACTTCTCCTATGCACGTACCCACAAGCAGCACGGCCCTTACACACCAACCGCTCATGTTTCTTTGCTCAACGACCAGGTTTTCTACACACAGATACAGTATCGGGGTCTCTGTAAGCTATGGCATCAGATAAGCATAAAACCTATGGTATCATATAAGCATGATGAGCTTACATATGTTTAAGATATATAAAGTCATGAGGAGGCAGTGTCACTCCATTCAGTTATGTCCAGCGTACAATCACAGCTGTGTAAACATCATAGGTAATGATGAGCAGTGATCCCTGAAGGTGTAGGGATGGTCGATAAAGCTTTGATTCATTCTTTAATTCCACATTTAAAAGCAAAAAATTCCTATGCATTTCACTTATTTTTACTTTAAAGTATAAAGTCACATAAATGTTACTTACTACAGTGGTTATGGAAACATACTGTATATATGGCAGATGCTGCCAAAGGCACGTTCCCAGTGGCCTTGGTGCTGCAGCCATAAACCCATGCTCTTACAAACACATGCACGGGGACAGTGGTTTGGCAGAAACCCTGAGAAGTGTACACAGTTTGAGTGTTTACTTCAGGATGAAGTAGGACATAATATACAGCGACTATACATAAAACTGGAACAGTAAGCTCCTCCACGTCCTCTCTAAGAGCCCTTGAGAGGGACCCCACACAACCCCTACCACTGTCTCGCTGGGCGGCACATGGAGGCACCGAGAGCCACCACTGTCCTCGTAGCCTCCCAGGTATGAACAACGACATAAAGACTGTGTGCCCAATATGATTTGCACAAGTGTAGAACCGTTTTGTAACTGTGGAATTAATTTGTCTGTACACGTGCAAAAAAAATGCGTACCTGCAGAAATATTTTGTGCAATTGTGAAGAACCGTTTTGTAATTGTGGAATTAATTTGTCTGTGTGCAAAAAAAATGCGTAGGCTACCTGCAGAAATATTTTGTGCACTTGTGAAGAACCGTTTTGTAACTGTGAAATTAATTTGTCTAGCGAACTTAGGTCGTAAATCTAACAAGTTAGAAGCTATGCCTTTTACAACAAGGCTTTTGATGGAAAAGTGTTGTTTCCATAATTTTTGTTTAGTGAACGCATAAAACCGTCAGTTTGTAGGCTAAGCAAGAAGAATCAAGAATTACGATCTTTGAGTTTGTTTATCGTAACCTAGCAACCGAGGCTTTAAGTGTTAAAACTAACATTGGCAGAATGATTGATGCTGGACTTGAACCAAAGATCCTAAGATCAAAGCTCGCTCCTCTAACCACTGTGCTACAGCACAGCTACTGAAACTGCAATATTTTTTAACACTTAAAGCCTCGGTTCTGAGTTTGTTTATTGTAACCTAGCAACCGAGGCTTTAAGTGTTAAAAAATATTGCAGTTTCAGTAGCTGTGCTGTAGCACAGTGGTTAGAGGAGCGAGCTTTGATCTTAGGATTTTTGGTTCAAGTCCAGCATCAATCATTCTGCCAATGTTAGTTTTAACACTTAAAGCCTCGGTTGCTAGGTTACGATAAACAAACTCAAAGATCGTAATTCTTGATTCTTCTTGCTTAGCCTACAAACTGACGGTTTTATGCGTTCACTAAACAAAAATTATGGAAACAACACTTTTCCATCAAAAGCCTTGTTGTAAAAGGCATAGCTTCTAACTTGTTAGATTTACGACCTAAGTTCGCTAGACAAATTAATTTCACAGTTACAAAACGGTTCTTCACAAGTGCACAAAATATTTCTGCAGGTAGCCTACGCATTTTTTTTGCACACAGACAAATTAATTCCACAGTTACAAAAAGGTTCTTCACAAGTGCACAAAATATTTCTGCAGGTAAGCATTTTTTTTGCACACAGACAAATTAATTCCACAGTTACAAAACGGATTTGGGCACACAATCTTTATGTCGTTGTTCTGACTCCATACAGGGCCTTTTACGCAGCTAATTTATGAGCAAAGCTCAGAGGCACCATGAGAACCCCTCTTTTCGCCTGCACTGAAGAGAAGGGAAGTGGTGGCGGTTAATCTCCATGTCTAAATGCGCAGATAATTCACAGACTAAACAAATTGGCCCATACTGCTGCAATTCTGATGCTGCTTTTTCTCTCTTTCTGTCCACTCAGCTCTGAGTTTTCAGTGCAAAAACACACTACATCCCATGGGCTAAAAATAGAAAGACAAAGAAAAACACCAGTCAAGAGCATCTCTCAGGTTAAGCCATTCCTCAGTCCCCGACTTCTTCTAATCAGCATCAGACCAAGAGGGCTTTAAGTAGGACCAGACCAAAGCTGAGGGGCATGCACAGACGAGAAGAGAAAGTCACAGAAGAGTGAAAGCACAATTCAATTTCCTTTTGTGAGGTTATATATTATAATAATTATAACATTTATATACAACTATACAAATACTGTGTATAGGTTGGTATGCAACCTTTACTTAACAACTGCAGTATGGCAATGGGTTGATCCCTACTGTGTATGACACTTTTCTATTAAGTACAGAGTCTTCTAGAGCAGGGGTTCCCAAACTTTTCCACGACAAGGCCCCCCAAATACCACTAGGTTCTGGACAAGGACCCCCTTGATGTGTTATTAAACCCATCGACAATACTACGGCAAATGTAAAAATACATTAAGCTAATCCTAATAATTATGACCGCCGCTAGCGAAGCTAGCGAAGCGGTCATATAGGGATTGTCAAAGTTTTTTTTTTTTTTTTTTGTTTTTTTTTGTTTTTTTTTTTTTCCGTCATCTACTTCCTGAAATTTTGGTCAACGATACCCGGGGCACCGAAACACCAGGGCACATGAAATTTGGTGGGTATGTAGGCCCACTAGACTTTTACGGAAAAATTTCGTTTGGTCCCCGGGGGCCACTCCCCCTCCGCGCTGGGCCCCCCGAAACCCAAAAAATGCAGTTTTTCCTCAATAACTACCTGAACCGTGGCACCGAGGATGAAGAAATTTTTATGGTATGTTGGTCTCAAGGGCCCACATCAACTTAGCCCATAATCACTCATTTGTGATTTGCACCCCCCCGGTAAAAAATGAAAATGCAATATCATTCTGCTTTAATCGCCCCTCTCTTCAGTAAAGACGTTCAGAACTGCACCAAATTTTATGTGTATGATTAACCTGACATTCTCTGGGGGTATGCCAAGTTTCGTAGAATTTCATCCATGGGGGGGGTCTAAAAAATTAAGTTATGTGTACATTTAGTGACTACACTCATTGGCCTGTAGATGGTGGTGCACACATATACACATGCACACACACACACAGGCACCCACATACTATCGGTATTAGAACGGCCGATACATAATTACAAATTCAGTAGGATTAAAAGAAAGCCAAAATAAATATTCATCATCATCATCATGGCTGCATTTCCAGTATTGGCGATAAGTAGTCGTTTGTCCACTAGATGGCGCATCGTTGCAGTGAGACGTAATTTTGTTGGAAGTTAATCTTAAATGGGTTGG
The DNA here is from genome assembly GCF_046254945.1 of Alosa pseudoharengus. Lineage (NCBI taxonomy): Eukaryota > Metazoa > Chordata > Actinopteri > Clupeiformes > Clupeidae > Alosa > Alosa pseudoharengus. The sequence goes on along the minus strand of NW_027468565.1, from coordinate 37,309,923 downwards.
AAAGACACTATGCTTCCTACAAGGACAAGACTGTAGGCTACAGTAGTTTACCGCAGAGAACGTCTAAGGGTAGGATGATTTCTGCATGACATGTAATTCCCATTTCCTATTGAAGCCGAAATAAATCTGAGAATGTTTATCGGACATGCTTGTTTTTTACTGCAGGTAGGCTACGTTAATCCTATCAATAGCAGAACGTAGGTAAAATAATGTTACCGTTAGCATGGTTGAGTGATGGAGGCCAATTTGATTATTGATGTATTTGTAGAAAACCATAAATGCGTTTATAAGCTACCAAGCAAATCGATAACAGCACTAATTGTATCTTTCGACTGTCATCTCATTTGCTTATGACCATAACCTAGGCTACTAACAGGAGCTAAGTGAGTTAGCCACAACACGTTCGCTACGTGATGGTTTTTTAATGGAAAATATATAGGCTACCTGAAAGATAACCTGTCTATGATCCCGTGATGATCTACAATCTCCATTTAAACCAGATGTTTTAGAGCGCACGTTGAGATGTATTCAGGGCAGGGCTGTACCTACACATATTTGTTGCACGTGCTACAAAAATCATTCTTTGCGATGAATGATTTAGTACCAACGTTACAAGGGTCAGATACAGTTTTGCCTATGGCTATTCCGTGAGACTGAGGCGCTTTTTGTTTGTTCGAAGTGCGTGTTTAGGGTGTGAGAGGGGAGTCGATGTGCTTTGATTCCAGCTTGGTAGTTGTAGTCTATGCGATTAAAAAACACGTGTGTGTGAAGTATCCAAACAATGATAACGCTTTCATTATGGCTGCTTTAGCCACAGACCTTGAGCTACTGTACAGTGGGTTGGGTTCCGTTTAGAAGTGTCCACTTCATTCGCCCTTTCCGTGATTCACAGCTACGTGAAATGTATTAACTGATATGCAAAACTATTAACTTTTTCGCCAAGAGGTGGCAGCTTGATACTGTAAGGTGTAAGCCATTGGTTCCAACGGAGATTTTATTTGGGTCGCCAGCATAGCCTAGCGACAATTTGTGTTGTGTAATAGGCCTAGCATAGGGCCTACCTTATATAGCTTATAGTTTGTTAACAGTCACGGTTTTGTCATAACGCCCTCTATGCATTTTTGCATTTAGAATAGCTCTAAAACCGGGGGGCGAACACGTCGCAGGGGGGGCGCCAGTGCGTGGATATCTCAATCGCAAAATTAAACAATATTTCTATCGGGCGCCTACCATGGACTAGGCTGGGTGAAAATCAAAAGATTGCGTCAAAAGATTGAGCTTAACCATTGACCTCATGGTTGCAAAATGCAAGGGAACATGAATCAGCATATTATTTGCACAAACAATAACGGAGAGTAGCTCTTCAACTTTGCCCGTTAAAATGTGTATGAACAGTCTCGCAACGCATTTCATGAAGGCCCTTTGGACATGTCAGCTAGTTATTTGCACCACTGGGAAAAACGGCATTTTGTTTTAGACTACTGGTATTTCATTTGTGCATTGACAATAAAGCTGAATATCATTTGAACTAGATGACTAAACTTATGCATATGTAGAAGAAGAAACATTCACAAAAATCCATGACATGACCTCTCTTCTTGATAGCTGTTGAAAACTGCATGGAACTGACAGGGATTGTTTTGTTTAATAATAAATAAATAAATACATTATGCTGCTACCTTCTGCTTTTCCCAAATACAATGTAGCCTACAGGTGTACCTTTCATCAGTCCAGTTGCAATGGATGGACTGTGATGAACTGCCCTAATTGTGATTGTTTAGAGATTTTAAAGGTTTTATAACAATGTTACAGATTTTTTGGCCCAGAAACAAATCTATTCACCTTTGCAGCGCCAGTAGGCTACTTTGTGTGCGGAATGTGTGCAAACACACATTTCAAACAAGCATACACAAAAGTTTCAAGAGTGGGGAATGGAGTAGAAGATGGAGACAAATTCATTAATATGATTTATTTTCGCGGAATGGATGTGCAGGACTGAGCGGCGGTCATATTTTGTACCGCTACGCGGTACATCTAGTTATTTTAGCCACAAGCACTTCGCGATGGAGCATACAGTGTGTAAAAATTGTATTTGGGGCTTTCTGCTATATGAGAGCTATCACTCTACTATTATTCCCAGTCATTATCATGGGAAATATAATGTTCAGATATGCGTCACATTATTATGATGGAATTGTATAACAACCTTCATAGTAATAGGTATATTTTACATTTTTCAAATGTATTTATTTTATTTTTCCTTCCAACTTGCTGAGGCCCCCCTGGCACCCCCTCGCGGCCCCCACTTTGAAAACCACTGTTCTAGAGTACTCAAAGAATTTTACATTTCATGCTACATCCACCTATGAATGGCAGACATTGTCATGCAAGGTGTTTCGTCCAGGCGTTGGGAAACATTTGGGGGTTCAGACTCTCAGGCATCCCCCTGATTCCCCCCTTACTATGTAAACAAAGGTAGAGGTGATTATGTTTCAGTATCAAACCAGAAGGTGTTTACATTCTAAGACTGCTCAAAACAGTTTGCTGGGTTTTTATTTAGGGGAGTAGGAATGTGCTTTATGACGCTGGGTCAATCAGTCCCTCACTGCTTTTAACCTCCCTTCTGTAGGTTTATTAAGTAGCTTTACGAGGTATTTTGTGTGTATTAAATCGCACAGTCTACGTTACCTGATAAACTCTCCAACTTTCTATGTACTAAGGATACATGGGGTAGTGGGCTGTGGACTGCTTTATTTATCTATTTGTGTATTTTATTTAGTTTTTAAAAAAAAGTTTTTTGGACAGGGAGAAGAATGGAACATTTTCAGGGGTGAACTCTCAAAGGACAGAAGAAAGCTTTTAAACAAGCAAGCACAAAGAAACATAGTAATTTGACCACTTTTGTGGTTAATGTGCTCTTTCTTCCTTCAAAAAAAAGGGTAGATGTCCTTTTTTTGTAGCTATACTGTGCATTCCACCGTGAACATCAACTTTTCCATTGCTGGGGTTCTTAGTGTTTACAGCATGTAGTCGTGGCCTATAAACAGAGACAGGGGGACAAGCTGCATCAGTTTAAGATGCCTCACATACTTCCACTGGTTTTCGGGTCTGTGGGGGGTCATTAAGTCGGCATTAATCAAAAGGGAAAAAACTCTGACGGGAGGAAATGGTGAAAAACACAACAGCGTATAGTCTTCAGTCAACATGCAACAGCGGCACTGGAAACCACAATAGGCCTACAGAGAGACGGAGAAGCGAGGGGGCCATGAGGTTCAAAGGCTTCGGAAAATGCTGTTTTCGAGTTTTAAGGTGCAAACAGCTCCAGGGGGTATTTTAGCGGGGAAATGTTCTCCAGGCACATGAAGTGGTCTTGTTCTCAGATGGTCAATTCCTTAAAACTCGCACCGAAAAAACAAAACAAAAAACAATATCTGTCGCAATCCTTCGTAAGTCAGCAGCAACTTGTACAGCACCTCACATTCCTGACACGTTTCGAAGTGCACTTGTTTATGTGATGAAAGACTTAATGCACATTTACGCATACAGAGATGCTTGCAAACACAAATAATTGCTCAAGAACCACTGTATATGACTCTGTGACGCCAGACCCAAGAATCCTCAGTGTAAGCGTCCCTCATTGCAGTCACTTTAACCTCACCAAGCGCTCCCCTAGCCACCCACAGCCTGCACGGCACCGGAAGAGCATGCCACATTCCTAGTTGCGCTGGGCCGCAGTTTACTATCCAGTAGTGCTGTGAGGTCAACGTTGTTTTCATTACGAGCAGGAACCCCACAAACACCCGACTCTCGCACTTAAATGAAGAGGGATATAAACAGACCAGCACAATCGGTCTGCACAACAGAGTAGGTCTAAGTAGATTGAAGCATTTCTATTGTTTATATACACTTCTATGTTTATTTCATATATTTATTCTCTTACTAAGTAATGGTATTTATTATAGATGTACATATTCAGTATATAAACAATAAGTGACCGGTTAAAAAAAAAATGATTTGAATTCACTAGGAGGTAAATGTATGTGTTTTAATTGTGTGTTAATTTATTCTATTCAGCTGGGTGTATTGATACATAGATGTACACAAACAGCATGTGAAGAATAAGTCAAAGGTAAAAACAATCCAGAGTCTACTGTGTGACACGTGCCTTGCTTTACAGTTCCAGCAGGATACATCAGCAGGATGCAGCAGAGACAGCTAAGAGAGAGCACAGCCTTTATCCTGTGCACAGAGGACAGAGAGTACAGCCTTTATCCTGTGCACAGAGGACCGAGAGCACAGCCTTTATCCTGTGCACAGAGGACAGAGAGTACAGCCTTTATCCTGTGCACAGAGGACCGAGAGCACAGCCTTTATCCTGTGCACAGAGGACAGAGAGTACAGCCTTTATCCTGTGCACAGAGGACCGAGAGTACAGCCTTTATCCTGTGCACAGAGAGCACAGCCTTTATCCTGTGCACAGTGGACAGAGAGCACAGCCTTTATCCTGTGCACAGAGGACAGAGAGGACAGCCTTTATCCTGTGCACAGTGGACAGAGAGCACAGCCTTTATCCTGTGCACAGAGGACAGAGAGGACAGCCTTTATCCTGTGCACAGTGGACAGAGAGCACAGCCTTTATCCTGTGCACAGAGGACAGAGAGCACAGCCTTTATCCTGTGCACAGTGGACAGAGAGCACAGCCTTTATCCTGTGCACAGTGGACCGAGAGGACAGCCTTTATCCTGTGCACAGTGGACAGAGAGCACAGCCTTTATCCTGTGCACAGTGGACAGAGAGCACAGCCTTTATCCTGTGCACAGAGGACCGAGAGCACAGCCTTTATTCTGTGCACAGAGGACAGAGAGCACAGCCTTTATCCTGTGCACAGAGGACAGAGAGCACAGCCTTTATCCTGTGCACAGAGGACAGAGAGCACAGCCTTTATCCTGTGCACAGAGGACCGAGAGTACAGCCTTTATCCTGTGCACAGAGAGCACAGCCTTTATCCTGTGCACAGAGAGCACAGCCTTTATCCTGTGCACAGAGGACAGAGAGCACAGCCTTTATCCTGTGCACAGAGGACAGAGAGTACAGCCTTTATCCTGTGCACAGAGAGCACAGCCTTTATCCTGTGCACAGAGGACAGAGAGGACAGCCTTTATCCTGTGCACAGAGGACAGAGAGGACAGCCTTTATCCTGTGCACAGTGGACAGAGAGCACAGCCTTTATCCTGTGCACAGAGGACAGAGAGGACAGCCTTTATCCTGTGCACAGTGGACAGAGAGCACAGCCTTTATCCTGTGCACAGAGGACAGAGAGGACAGCCTTTATCCTGTGCACAGTGGACAGAGAGCACAGCCTTTATCCTGTGCACAGAGGACAGAGAGCACAGCCTTTATCCTGTGCACAGTGGACAGAGAGCACAGCCTTTATCCTGTGCACAGTGGACCGAGAGTACAGCCTTTATCCTGTGCACAGTGGACCGAGAGCACAGCCTTTATCCTGTGCACAGAGGACCGAGAGTACAGCCTTTATCCTGTGCACAGAGGACAGAGAGCACAGCCTTTATCCTGTGCACAGTGGACCAAGAGCACAGCCTTTATCCTGTGCACAGTGGACCGAGAGTACAGCCTTTATCCTGTGCACAGAGGACAGAGAGCACAGCCTTTATCCTGTGCACAGTGGACCGAGAGTACAGCCTTTATCCTGTGCACAGAGGACAGAGAGTACAGCCTTTATCCTGTGCACAGTGGACCGAGAGTACAGCCTTTATCCTGTGCACAGTGGACCGAGAGCACAGCCTTTATCCTGTGCACAGAGGACAGAGAGTACAGCCTTTATCCTGTGCACAGTGGACCGAGAGCACAGCCTTTATCCTGTGCACAGTGGACCGAGAGCACAGCCTTTATCCTGTGCACAGTGGACCGAGAGTACAGCCTTTATCCTGTGCACAGAGGACAGAGAGCACAGCCTTTATCCTGTGCACACCGCTACCACCCTCACAGCAGAGGCTGCTGGTGGTAGAAGTGCGCACACTCTCTCTCTCTCTCTGGGCTCTTGCCAGACGAGTATTAGTTTCACACTTCATGATTCACCTCCCTCTTTCTTAATAGACTGTGTGCCCTGACGCCTTGCGTCTTGGATCATGAGCTTCCAATGACTTCATTTGGGATGATATCGCTTGTCAAGGTGCTTGCTAAAACCTGCCCAGTGGCATTGCACTTGGGGCCAAGGTGCTGTGCAGGTTTCAGTGGGCTTAACGAGGGCACACTCTGGCTGAGTGACTGGAAGCCTCTGCGTAAAGCTGCAAAAAGATCGCCAGCGTTTCCCCAATCCTCCGTCACTTGTCGCCACTTGTTGCACGACTTTTCGCCTCACCAACAGTTATTTAGCCTTCAATCGCTGAATGACATTTACTCTCCATGGTCTCTCATCGCTAGTCTCTTGCAGTCTGATTGGGGCTTAAGGAGGACGCAGTCCAACTGAGAAGCCAGAGCTGTCGCGGCATTGGACAGATGACAGAGGGAGAGAAACATCCACAGCACTGAACTGCCATGGGCATCAAGGAGAGAGAGAAATAAAATGCATTTAACAAGAAATGGTGCAGCTTTGTGCTAACAATACCGACTTTTATATATTTGAGATTTACATCAGATGCTGCTGACACAGGGAAGATAGGTTATGACCACAGTTATAGTCGAGAATTGTGATGAAACACACCATCACTGACAAGCCCTATTATTGTCAGATCGAAACGTCCAAATATATTTTTATAAGCAACACGGCCAGCCAAGCTGGCAACCTTTGCTCTACTTTTGCACAAACCATCTTGATATCTGAAGAGAAACGAAAAGCATAGCATGGAGATGATGCTACTTCAGCAGTATGCACTGTCATCGCTATCTACCATGTTGATTGTTTATCCCGAGTGACTCATATTTTATCAAATATTTACATTCCAGCTGACATAAACATACCAAAATGGCAAAGTCACAGTCCTGGTTTACCATGCCAACACAAATATGTTTATAACATATTGTAGGAAACTGATATAAATCAAGTGTGGCAATTATCTGTGAGATTGCTGTTGTAAATTAGATGAGCCTGTTTGGAGAGTTTTTAATAAACATCAGAAGAATGGCAGACATTCCGTCTCATTTAACATGGTGCACACTCACTCCATGTGTGAAGATAGTGAAATTCTTGTTATGCGGTGAGAGGTGGTGTGTGTTTCTACACACAATCACAACGGCGGAGCAGGGGCCAAGAGAAGTCTTCACTACATATTGGAGCCATTTGAACACATAAATTAAAAGTGAGTTCTTAAAATGAAAGAGAAAAGCTAAAACCCTGGGGGTGTGTGGGGGGGGGGGGGGGTAGCGTGTCTCACAAACCCTTTCTTCTCCAACAAACAAACACGAGAGAACACACAAACACACCAAATTCAAATAAAGCTTTCCTGCATATTGTGACAGATCAGTAAAGTTAATTCAAAGAGGCATTTAACTACTGCTGAAGCCTTCTATGTATAGCATTCTTCAAGGTTTCTCTCTTTGATATGCCTCTGAGGGAATATTATTTATTGTGGTTTATTATTATAATGACTTCCTAAACCAGACATCTCGCGAGCCCAGGCTGAGTGGAGTGGAGCGCAAGGTATGTAATACTCTGTCACACTTTGATTCTCCAAAAAAAAAGATCACATCAAGGGGCCAGGCCAGTTGTAGCCTCTTTATCCTTTATGCTAAGCCACTGTGTGAATGGACTTTAAAATAAAGTTTGATGTCCAAAAAAACAAAAAACCACAAGACGATAAAGGGCGGCAGTTTTAATCACAACTACCATCAGACACTTTCAGAGACAGTGCGGCAGACAGATAACATTTTCTGGACTATTTCTGGCGTAATATAAGTTGTCTTTATGATACCCCCAGGACCCCGAGGAATGAACTCTTAATTCGAAACAGAGGAGATGCCGTGGAGTGTCGGAGGCGGTTTTTGTCCAAAGTTTCAGTCTGTTTTTGTTTACCCATGGACCCCCCCTCACCTCAGCCTCCCTCCACATTTGCAGTGCTGAGAGATGAGGCACTATTTATGGCTTTGATTACCACGCTTTGTGATTGGGGTCACTAATGCTTTATGTGGCTGTTTGTTCCTTTTGATTTCCAGTTTATTTTCAGTGCTATGACAACACATACAAATCGTTTATTTCTTTCGCCATCATTTCGTCTCACTAGGTTGCATTCAGAACACTACAATATTGATTAATTACGCATGTGTGTGTGTGTGCGTGCGTGCATTTGTATGTATGCGATTGAGATTGAGTGCCCAGTGTGTGAGTGCGTATGTGTCCATCTGTGTCTATGTGGAGTGTTGCTTGGGATCATGTGCGTCTTGGAAGGTGGGGCAGTTTTGGGTGATAAAAAAGAACAGCGGGGGGTCCATTTACGGCTCGTGGCACCTCCACGCTAGAGATGAGCTTGTGTGTGTGTGTCTATGTGGGTCTGCCTGTGCATGCCCTTGCGCTTGCGCTGGTGCATGTGTATGGTTTGAGCAGGGATTAGACTAACTTTTTCTCTGCTTATTTTGTTGTTGCTTAACAGACACGTATCTATGGAGACTCCCTGAGCACTGTCCATCACCGCTCTGGAAATCTCTGGTACGTGCACGGAGAAGGCGTGCAAAATTAGACAGCAGACTGTTTTTTATGGTTCTACTTTGTTAATGCTGCGGGTTTACTGATAAAACAGTGACAGAGCACACCATTAAGAGGCACATCTTAAAATAAGTGAAAACACATTGCCATGGTCCTCACCATTGCCCCACAGTCCTTAAATGAAAAGTTAAAGGGGAAGTTAAGAGGAGAGGACCTTCTGTTGCCATGCTGCCTCACAAGGGCATGGATAAATCTCTTGGTGCCATATTCATGCAGGTTAGCGGGCCTTTCATCTATCATCAATAAAGACAAACGACAGGGATGACAATACAAACCAGAGCAGCACGGCCCCTCACTTCTGACCTTGCGTGACTCAGTTTCTATATTTGTAATTGCCCCCTATGGGGGAATATTTGACGGATGATGTTTTGCCAGAGCTTGTTGTCACAGCTTGCCTCCAGCAGACGCGGATTTGCTAATGCATCTCGCTGCAAAAAGAAAGAGGAGGCTGGCTCCCCAGATTTAAATAAGCGCCGGCATCTCTCCGTGCTTGCCAACAACGGGTGGACACTCTGCTCCCCTCCTGCTCAGAGCCCGTAAAGAAGCTGCTGGGTCTTTTTTAGTCCCAGGAAATAGTCACAGCTGGAGCATTGGACCAATGACACTTTGAGCAGGAACGCCAGGCAAGGGGTAAACAAACTCTGTAGAATCCACTCGTGGCTAATTGACCAGCTCTAGGAGGAGAGCTGTGGAATGTGTACGATTCCCCAGCAATGGCTTTGAGCAGGGGTTCAGAAAATGAGTAGGAAAGGACCCATACTTGTGTAACGTAAACAAGGGCAAGGTGAACCTGCCTCTCGGCTTCCCTGCCAGGGTCAGATAAGTAAACTTCAAACACTATCAGTGGTAGTCATGGTAACAAGCAATTCTGTTGGCCGTTGAACTGAGACATCGTTCCACAAGTTCATTCTATAGATTCCATATGCGTTGTGTCGTCCTTGATGAAAAGCATACGTGTGGGGTATATCTGCCATCTAATTAAGCCAAAACTCCTATCGAACAAACAAGTTGCATTTTAAGGAACAAATGTAAATTCCAGGACAAATGAAGAAAAAAATTGCTGAAATAATCACATAGCATGTGTTTCACATTAGATTCTAACATGTGGAAAGTGACTTTTTAATTATCAAACTACCCCACCTGGCTCTATAAACTGGTCCTGTCAAGTTATTTTGCTTTCCAGGACCCTCCTAAGGCCCTTTTGCCTTTCGGACCATCTCAGGCACAACAATTTCAGCATTTTTGGAGATCAACTTCAAACTATTAAGGCCATCCAACAAGCAGGTTTATAATTTCCCTAGATCCCAAGAGCAAATGCAATTTCCCTCAAACGTTTTCACTAACCCCTAATCAATGTTTGTCACAGACGTCTGGTGTTTCAACTAAGGAGAAGAAAGGAGACTCCAGTATATGGCTTAATTAACTACCCTGGTCCTATGAACATGATAGGATTCACATTCCCCTCAGATTACTCTTTAGTAGTCTACTTAGCACAGTGTGGCAGGACAATGATTTGTCCAATCATTTAGTGAGCCATTGCTTTACCAAACATGCCCTGCGGTTCAAGGAGGACAGGATGACGTCCAACAGTGGATCCACGCAATCAGCAGGGGAAATCTAAGACAACTATGAACCTTACAAAATACTCACCCCCCCAGCACCACCTCCACCCGCTCCACCTACTATTAAAATTCAGCATGCTATAAACACTGATTTCCGGGCACACGGCCTGTGGAAGTGCACGTCCATGATGCAACACCAAAGGACTCCGTTGTACTGATGACCAAATCGTTGTCTAGGGATGAGCACAAGCTTTTGCCTCGGAGAAAACAAACAAACCTTCAACATGTATTTCGCAAACAAAGAGCAGGTTTGAAGAGACATTTTAGTGTGTGTGTGTGTGTGTGGGGGGGGGGGGGGGGGGTTGGGGATGGAATGCTGCATATTTACTTGTTTGGCAGATGTAACAGGGGCACAGACTGAGTGATCAGCCCAGAAAACGGATGAGGTGAGCGCAAACCACATCCAATATTCTAAATAAACCAACCCAGAGCTCTAGGGAGCTGAGGCAAAATTCATCTGGAGGGCTGATTCACTGAATTCAGTCATGCACCATAAATAAATGACAGATTCGGATTGAGTCAAGATGTTCATGAGGAATGTGGTCAAAGATTAAGTGTGAGAAACCAAATACGGACAGTTAACACAAAGCAGATTACAAGGAGATGCAGGGTCCTGCTCGGTGGCAAATGATCCATCCTGTAAGAACTGTGCCATGTCAGTCGGGCCGAGTGTAAACGACAACACTCTCCGCTCTACAGTCCTTTCACAAAGACGGCGCATGAATAATTTATGTTTTGAGGAGATCAAGACTGCCTGAACAACTTACAATGCCTTCTGGCCAATTAAACGCAAGAGGAACACGCGACTCTGGGGCATGAAGAGGCCCAGCTGTGGGCTAAAGGTGGATAAATGAGTGCCATACGATATTGGTGTTGGCATAGAAATTATGTAGAATTCTTATGACCATTCTGATTTGGTTAACAATAGAAACAACAAAGCCCAAATGTTCCAAATTATCCTATGCCAGAAGTCTCATTTATGAGTAAACAATAGTAACTCTGAGTTACTGCAATGAAAAAAATAACTAAGACAGTAAAATAGGAAATAAAATATGAAAACACAGACAGATGCTATGTATCACAAGTTATCCGAATTCTACAGCAAAACAACTCATAACTTGGAGAAGAAGAGCATTTCTGCTAATCTGCCGTAAAGACTAAATTGGAGAGAGGAAAGCACTCACTGAAGTGCAGTCCATTCACTGACAGACTCCTGGTGAAGATGACACCAGGAGATTGTCAACAGGTTGTCAAAGTGGCTGGTGTGAGAGAGAGTCTCTGGCATCCCTAGTAGGGAAGGTCTCTTGGGTCCACCAAGCAACATCAGGAAGTAGAGTGGTCACAGACTGGACCGTTGCCTCTCTAACTTTTTTTCCCTCTCTGCCCATCTCTTCTTTCTTTACTTTTCTTTTTTTTTCTATTTTGTCTCTTGTCTCACGCGTGCTGCTGGACCCCCTTCAGCTAGTCTGGGCTAGAAGATAATTCAAATCACATGTCGGGAATTTCGGAATGCCCGAGCTCCAATTTTGTCGGACTATAAAGATAAACGGCGGAATTCCGAACATTCTAAGAGGATGGACTGAAGCAATTAAATCCACTCGCTCTATTACCCCCCAGGGTCATATCAGTGGTTTGAGGCCAGCAGTGATGCTTTTCAGGCCTTCCACGAAAAGGCGACAGGCTCTCACTGGGATCCTTCTCTTCAGCCTCCCTCGTCACATCTTAAACATTCTAAACATAGCACAGTGTCAGAGTGATAACAATATCCAACGTAAAGCCCAAACCAAAAACAAAAAAGACAGAAAGAAAGAAAAAAAGTTGAAATAATAGTTTGGGACATGATGCTTTCATGACCCATTTAGGCCTTAGGAGACATGGAGTCAGAGAATTAAATGAAAATGTATTACTCTGTGTCTGGGCGCAGATACCATACAGCTAGTGCTGTAAAGATGAAGACCGTTTAGCAGTCCCTGTTCTCACAGCATATTCCTCTCTCTCTCTCTTTCTTTCTCTCAGAGAAGTTGGCAAAGAAGCAGAGGACTGTGTCAAATCAAACTTCAAAACAAAAATACAGACCAAGTGTGTGGATATGCTACAACTTCTGTTCTCAGAAGTATATAAGGCACAAAGCATACCACCGGAGCGTCAGACTGCTGAGATTATCAGTTCCCAAAACTGCGTTGCGGAAAAAACAAAGCAGGAACGCTGACTTGTTTTTTGTTTATGTTCAGTGCTGGTGGTCAGTGTCAAAGATGGTGACTGATGATGATTCATGTCACGGAAGGCTTCAGAGCCATATCAGTGGACTTTGATTACACTGGATTATCAAGGGCAACGGATTTTTCAGGATGACAAGGAGAAGAGAAACAGAGACAGTCTTGGATACTTGTGTTGGTCGTGAGCCATGGATCACAAATCATCCTGTGAGAATTATTAGTGTCATTTATTTCCTTCCCCATTCCTCCATGATGTGGAAGAAAAACATTTTTTAGTTACACTCAAAGTGCTCATCGCACAAAAAAATAACTTTGTCTTATGACAAATCTTATTTGCAACCTGACCCCTACACATTCAGTGATGTGCCTTATATTTGTCAGAGCAAGATTTGGAGAGCAATAAAGAGCCTTCTACAAAAGAACAAAAGGCTATAGTATCAACCTGGGCGCCTAATCAGTTGTGACTGCTGTTTCCAGGAAAAGCCAAGAAAGACTTGCACAAAGAATGAAAGAAATAAGGGTAGAAGCATGTATGCCTGGGGAAACTACCCAGTTCTTTCTGTGCCAAAGAGGGGAGCCTTCTGGCAAACTAGCAAATAACAAACACTACAATGACTCATTTTACAACTAAACAGCGACTGCTTAGGACAAGAGACAGGTTCTCTGCCCAACATCTTTTTCATGACCCGAAATTTATTTTTCAAAGAAATTTCAACATGCATTCGACACTAGCACTGCCAAGTGACTGAGCAAATCCACAGCATCTGCCCCACTGGGACAATTATTTACCAGGAGCAGGATTTAACACAAGACTGAGCAAAAAGTGCAAGTGTGAAAAAAATCTGTGGAAAAATATTTGCACCATGGCATATGCTTTATCCTCAATCACGTGCCTGAGCACTGTGTCGTTGTGACTTGCCAGAATCGAGAGAAAACAATAACAAAAACATCGAACCTCTCAAAATAAAAGTCTTAAGCCACTAAAGCTGTGCTTAATGTTGGGATCTCTTGGACCTACGGCATGCGTATCTTGATACAAAATCTTAATACAAAAAAGTCCAACTACGAGAAATAGTGAGAACGACTTTAGGAGAAGCAATAACCTCAAGTAACATTCAATGTTGTGTTCGGTTTTGTTTGAATGAGCTCAAAAAGCAACATTCCTCATACTGAGTCAGAGACGATGGATCAGAATCTATGAAATCAAACTTCATTTAAGAGGTGACTTCAGCATGCCTTATAAGGCCACATTCTCATTAATCAATGATTTTGTTAACTGTTAACCAAGCGCTGGGACAAGTGCATGATTAACCCCTGCTGTCCATGCAGCAGCATGAACTCTGAACCCAGGGACTTCAAAAAAGTGTTTGAACGTTTTTTTTCCAGGTCATCCTTCTCTATCACTTACATAGACATTGAGGTTTCCTGTATTGGTTAACATAACTGTTACGTAGCAGCAGTTGGAGGAAAATGAGCTGAACTGAATTGAGACATATTTTGTGTCAATTAAACTCTTGCCCAATTCTTTCCATTGCTTTCCTAGTACTAACATCACATTTATAACTAAAGGAAAGACCTCTGGTGTTTAGAAGGTATAAAACGGCAATGATAAACTGCATGTTAGAGGCCCTAGTTTTTTTAGGATATAAAGGGGGGTAGTGGATGAAATATGGGGATCATCCTGTCCATGATGTGATCCTCACCCCACATCACCTACCATCTGATGATTTCTGATTATCTTACCGGAAACATTCTACACTCCCATTCAATTGTGCCACAGAAGTAAACTTAGAGCAAGAGAATACACTGAGGGAGCGGTTGGAATACAAATCAAACTGCTTTGGCTGAGGTTGAGAAAAAGATGAATGGGATTGACAGCCTGAGCTCAGCAAGGTCTTATTTAGGCATTTAGAGTTCAATCACTAGGGCAGTAGGCCAGGACTGCACAGGGAGGGGAGGATGGAGCCGTTGCTAATTTAATTAAATAATGAGTGAAACTAGATGGAGAAATGACAAGGGCGGGTCAGACATGTCATTGATGAAATGCTGCCGTGGGACGCTGGGAATGTGGAGCGGGACTGGAACTAGTCTCAGAGCCAGTGGGGGGTCCAGTTTGGTTTCCTAAATTACAGGAACTGACAAAACATGCAGAAAGCACCTCAGAGCATCATGGCAAGCGCGTTTGAATTCCACAGACATGCTTGGTGAAAATCTGTAACACGCCCCCCCACCCCCACCCCCTTATTTGGACACTTTTTAAAGGTTCTGCCTCCGAGGCATGACAGTGTATGGTTGTGATGAAGTCGATCACTCTGCTTGATGCTTCACAACGGAAAACCACGAGCAGCATGAGACTGAGCAAAAAGGGGACATTACTCAGTGTGCACAACACCACGGAAAGATTAAACAATAACAGGTCCATGACCTCTATAGCAGACCACTTATGTAACACCAGCAGAATGTAACACTGGTATATTTTAACAGCGCCCCTTCAAAACAGGGGGACTTGTCTTAAATATGATTAACAAGCCGAGCAAGCAGGACACTGGGCCCCACCTCAGGGGAAAAATGTTTTTTCGCGTTTCCAAGAAATCATCATTAAAAATTCCTCCCTCTGTGGTATTTTCATTATTTTGAATTTGTAAAAGCTTGCTGTGTTTGTTTTCAGGGTGTTATTTTTTTCAATCCTTTCGCAGCCTCTCTTGTCTTAAAATCCAATTTGACAAGAGTCGCGACTGACTAGCTAAAACTGTGGCATTCCAAGGGGCTGTGACTGATGAAAATCCAGACAAAAGCATCGAAGATAAAATGCCACGATGAATTAGGTCTAAGTGGTTCCAGAGAAAAGGAATGTCTCTGGAATGAAGTGATGACATGACCCAATAGCATGCAAGCATAGCGTCAGTCAAGCAAGCGCTAACACATAGGCAGGGTAGAGAGGGATGCTATCAGAACGTATCAGGTACTTGTAATCACTCTGTTTTCCGTAAACAACGGGTCATGTTTCACAACCACTTCGAAGAACTTGTAAACCTCTTTGAGTTGAACAGCTTCAAGGCAGTTGATGAATTTGATCTTGTTGTTTTTTTTTCTTTCATGTTGTCTTGCATGTTAATCATTGAGACAGCAGGAATGGTGTCTATCAGTGAGCAGCATCATTACAATAGAAATGCACTGCAGCAGATAACTGCTCGGACGCAATGTCTGGAGTCGCTTTTGATATCACGACACAGCATTCTATCAGAGGCCTGCATATTTTTCCTCTTAACATGGAGGTCAGAAGGGTGCGTACGTGAGGATGTGTGAGCGTGTTCGTGTGAGAGGTATGCGTGAGTTTGTGTGTGTGTGTATACTTGTGAGGGAGGCCTCAGAGGATGGGGGTTAGGAACAGATACAAGTGTACATACACATGTTTGTGTCTGTGTGTGTGTGTGTGTGTTTGTGGCGTGTGTGCAGAAAGGCAAAGCATGTGGAAGCATTTGTCTCCTTGTTGGAATGCCGTGCACTTTCCTTGATGCCTGCCTCGAAAGACGTTATGCAATTTTTAGCATTAAAGCACTCAACACACAAATCAAGACTCATATCAATGACGGAGCAATGAGATAGCACCTCAGTGTACGTCAGATGCTCAATGAAAAGTATTCATCATAAAAGGAAAGTAAAAACAAGACCAAAGAGGGTTGTAGTATGCGATTAAGTGCTCTCCTTTTCTCTCCTGTGACCCATGCACGCCACTCATAATGAATCTGGATTCTGGATTTTGTTACATTTGTTTATTTATTTGTCCATTTGTTTTCCCTAGGTCCTCTCCAAGCAGAATTGCATTATGAAGAGGGCCGAATCTGTTCCTGATTTTTCTCAGTGCATGAAAATGATGTTCGCACTATGCATATTAAAATAATAAAAAGAAACAAATTAAGAAACAAACAAAAAAAAAAAATAGTGCTCGCTAGTGTTAGGCTAGAGTTGGCATCTGTGCACTGCTTTTTATGTCTTTTTCAGGTCTCTTATATAACCAGTTAGGAGGCACTGATGTCACACAGATGAGAAAATGAATGACCCTGTTTGTTTCTGTGAAGAAAACATCCATCTCATTCTGTTCTACTCATTCGTGATGGCAGGAATAATGTGCTGACGAAGTGGCAAAGCTTCAAAAAGCACTTGGCGGCAAGGAAACAATTAAGCCTCGTCACAAAATGGAGAGCTGTGGCCTAAGAAGTGTAGTCCTTGTAAATCTCTCCAAAATCCTGATTTAATGGAACACCAAGCAGAGAGGCGTGACACGTGGGTTAAGGGTATGTGTCACTCTCGTCCCAGGCCAAAGAGTTCCCTGGACACAGAGTAAGTCCTATGCTTATCAACATAAAAAACAAGAGAGCCTCAACAGTGGATGCCATGGAATGAAAAGCCGTAGAACGGACATTCCTGATCCTTCCATCTGAAACCCAGAGTAGGAAGTGACTTTAGTGTTGAAGGCCAGTAGACGTACCCATGACAAGATGATACTGACTGTTCCAAAACATGAAATAAATTACAGACATGAGATGTTTGTGCTTAATACTTATTAGAAGCGATTGTAATGATCGGCATTAAAGACCCCCAGTAAAGTAGAACATTCTATATACGTAAAAGAACACCACTTCGTCCTGCCACAAGAAGGCTGACCCCTCCTGACCCTGTCGAAGTATCCTTGAGCAAGACACTAAACCCCAAAGTGCAAGGCAGCCTCTTTCCTCTGTGTATGAGTGTGTGTGTGTGTGTAAATGGGTTAAGTGAGGCATGTAATTGTAAAGTGCTTTGAGTGCTCGGAGGAGTGGAAAAGCGCTATATAAATGCAGTCCGTTTAGAATTACCGTTCTTGTACTGTAATGTTAGATGCAAATTTTGACCATTATCACAAGACAGTTAGAAAGAGTTTTCACTTGACTGTGAATACCTCTTCTAAGACTCCACGTGACTCTTCAAAGCCTTCACTTTAATAATGCATCGCTCACATGCACACTTGTACACTTCCATGCTCAGTGTAACATTTCGTGCCACTCAGTAAATCTACATCCAACACCTCTGTACTCACCTGCGTTGCTTAGCACATAACCTTTACCGAGCGATGATGCACCTGTGCATCGGCCCGCCCCACTTAACACCTGTTCTTTACTGAACTGTTTTGTCTTCCATACCACTTATGCACTCACCTTAACGAAACCTGAACGATAAACACTCTACTTATCACCTGTCCACCTACCTGTGGAACTTCACACAATAGCTGTGCACTGCCAGAACCTGTCCACTTGCCTGCAAACGTTATCACCTGCGCACTAGATTTTCTTGTCCAACACTTTTTTTTTTACCTGTTCTACTTAGCACACCCGAGGTGACATTACTAAAACTAAAGATTTCATCAGATGTTGTTTATGCATCACTCCTGCCATATTGAGAAATAGATGACAACTATACGAAACCAACCCCTGCAGGCCCTGGCATGCTGTTCTTTGCACTGCTTTGTTTTTCTAGGAAAAAACCTACAGAAAACGCTGGCGCTGTTCAGGGCAAATCAGAACATTTTGTCCCTGGGGCTCTTACGGAGTCATTTGTCTCTCGGCACCCACTGCGATCTGGTGACTGCGGACAGTGTTTACCTATGAGCACCCTGCTCAGTGGCAGGGCCCTGAGACGTCTCAGCTGGGACAACTCTCCACGACTAATGGCCATCGGGCCAATCAGCAAACAGGTATATACATTTCTGCCAATGGCTTCTTTCCATGCTGTTGACACGTCACCTTATAAACAAGAAGGGTAGTAAGTAGGGACTTCTCAGACAACAGAGAGAGATGGAAAAAGGACATCCATCTATCAATGTATTTTTTGTCATCTGTGTTGTAAGACTTTGCACTTGGGTTGTTTTTAATATGATCATGCTGGAATTAGTGAAAAATATCTTTGCCTCTTGTGGGAGGCCATACTTTAGCACGTGCACAAGCTCATTTATCAGCTGTTTAGATTGCACTGACGGATCTCGTGAAGCACTTAACGTGCTGTAACCATAGCTACAAGAAGCTGAATGCTTATTTACAAGTCCGGCCATTTGGCAGTGAAGGTCGTTCAATCCAATGTACTGGAACACTGCATTTTTAAACAAAACAAACTTGTGTTTGCAGGACCTATGCAAGCTTGAACACTCAACACATCATACTCTGAAAAGGGTCAGCCATGAATCTGGCATTGATTCAAAAAAGAAAGAATGAAAAAAAAAAAAAAGGGGGGGGGGGGTCATAAATGAGGGTCAAGGCAATGGGTGAACCTGAGAATGTGTGCACTCCCTTGCCTCATGACCCGTCACATATTGTTGCAAGCAACAATTGTTTGTAAGCAAACTCACTGATAGTGCATCAAACAGCCTTCAGACTTTAGTGTCATTCTGCGTCAGTGTTGAAATAAGTTATAAAACATCGTCTTTGCTTGCCAATAGATCTAGACTTCAATGCAGCTTTCCAACTGATTACGGTCCAAAACAACGGCTATATTTCATTTTCGATTAAACTGATGGAAATGTGGAGAAATCAATTTCAAAGGTTTCAACACGTCGACAGCCTGCGAGGTCTGACCTCATGCAAAAAGTCATTTTTACACCGGGTGACAACCATGCGAAAGAGCAAATGGTCAGAACACGAAAATGTTCACTCCTGGCTGATTTATAACTGGTTGGAAATCGTTTTACAGTGATAATTTTAGGAATGCAGTACTTCCTAAATCACCAAAAAAGACAGCTGCTTCTAAATTAGCTGTACCCGGCAATGCCCTCTGTTAGCAAAAGAACGAGCATTCCCAAAATGCTGAGAGAATGTGGAGGTGGCTTGGAATGTCGGGGGTGGAGGGGGATTTTGGTGGGGCGAGGGCAGCGTTTGTCACAATTACACAAACAGTATCCGCTGCAGGGTCAACAGAGAGAGAGAGAGAAAGAGAGAGAGAGAGAGAGAGAGAGAGAGAGAGAGAATCTGTCCGAGACAAAATCCTCAAATCTAATCTTAGACCAACTGTTCCAATTTCTGCTAGGGTGTTACTATATTTGTGATTGTCCAATTGAGTAACATCTAGGAAAAAAATAGAGAAAAAGAGAAATCAAAACCATATGCAATCAAATATGTTTCAGCAGTGCAAATCTTCATTTGAATGAACTCCAGGAGAGTTGTCACCATTTGAAAATGGTGAACAAACATACACAGATAATTAACAGTAATTTATGTCTCCTGTTCTGTCGGTCAGTGGAAAAGAATGTGATGTGCTGGCTAGAGTAGGATGTGGATGTGGCTGACTGTCACTCGCCCCTCAGGCTCCTCCCCCCTCCACCCCCTGTAAAGTATAAAGGCACCAGGTTTGCCTTAGCCACTCAGACCATTAGCTCTGTCACCACTGTCTACTGACTGCAAAACTCTACAGGGAGCCCTTGCTATATACATCTGGACTTGTCTTTTTTTAAAAACACCTCCAGCAAAGCCAATCAACTTGATCAACAGGTATGTGTCTTTGGGAATGTGGGATTCTATGGTTAGGAGTGCAGTGATGGTATAGAAGGTTTTTTTCTTAGTATTTAATTTAGATTTTTTTGAGTTTTTAGAGTTTTTGTGCATACAGTAGGACTATATTTAACATATCTGTTTACCTGTGTAGATTTTCACATTGTTTAGAAGAGACTAAAGATTTTATTTCTGAGTGGTCTGAGTTCTGTGGGACCTCTAGTTGATCATACAGCAGATGAAAGTTCAACTAAGTGACTTCTGCTCTTAAGCAAATAAATTACAGCCGTTAAATTATTTCAGGATTAGACTGACCTCACTTTTCAACTATTGTGCATGTTGTTCTAGGAACAACTTCACAAGACATGATTAAAGAAAATACCTTGGCGAGTGTTTATTTGAATGCCTGATAAATTCCATATCTGACTGACTGACTGAACTCACTCTCTCTATCTCTCTCCCTCCGCAGGTCTTGCCAAAATGAAACTGTTTCTCCAGTCCGTCGTAATCCTGTGTGTGCTGGCCACACTTGTTCGCTGCTCTAGGAACACCCATCCAGAGCCCAGCGCAGAGGGCAGAAAGAGGTGCGTACGCTACGCTAATTAGCACTGACCACATCTCCTTCAACCCAAGGAAAGGAAAGAAAAAACAAAAAAGCACAGAGGCAGATGGAGGAGTGATGAGATGGAGGAGTGATGACGGCTCTCTGACTGACTTCCCCCTTCTTTCTTCTTTCCCCCTTCTTTCTTTTTTTGTGCTCCTTGGCAGGTTGAGCGTCTGGCTGCAGAGTTTGGTGAGAAGAGACGTTCACAGAAGATTAAGTGTGAGGGAGGAGGATTCCGTCAACAACCTCGAGGAAAGCAGGAGCAACAAACCCCTCATTTCCCACCTCAGGTAAGAAACGTCTACCTAACAAATTAACAGTGCCTGTCAATAGACTATGTCAATTCATTAATTTTACCCCGCCACATAACATTACAGTGTGGCAAGGGAGTCTTCAACCTTGAATTGGACTGATTTCGAAATACATTTGCATGAGTCATCTAAATATTGCAAAGTGGTGATAGGTAGTGTTTCTATTTCGGTCTCGCCTCTGCCCTGAAAACACATGCACACTCCTCATCCTCATCCACTCCTCCTCTCTTCTCCTCAGAATTAAGAGGACGTTAAACTCCATGAAGCCTCTGGGCTGTAACCTGGTCACCTGCTCTATTCATGACCTGGCCCACCGTCTGCACGGCATCAACAAGCAGAAGTCCGAGTCGGCCCCCCAGCACAAGATCGGCGCCAATGGATACGGTCGCCGTCGGAGACGCTCACTCGAGCAGCTGTTCCCCTCGCTCTCGTCCCAGAGGAGCCAAGGGCAGCGGTCAGGAGCTCGCAGCAGCAGCAGGCGTGCAACAGGCTTCAGACGGACATGAGGCAATTGGGGAGAGTGAAAACAGAAACAGAAAGAGAGAGAGATTGAGAAAGAGAAAGAAAGAAAGAGGGGAGCATTTTTTTCTTTTTTCTCTGTCTTTTCTTTCTATCTTTTTGTTGTTGTTGGTGTAGAACCAAACCTAGCCTCACCTTGGTGAAATGCTACTGATGCCTCATGAACTCACCTAGAATGGGGGAATGAGGGGAGTCCCACGCACAAACTCTGGCTTGGCTTACTGAACTGTGCTGGAGAGCCAATCTCTTTGTCTTCTGCCATCAACACCTGGAAGACAGACAGACGTTCTAGACCCCCCCCCCTGCAGTCCTGGGGTGCAGAGGGGAGTAAAGGGAAGGAGAGGAAAGAGAGAGAGAGAGAGAGAGAGAGAGAGTGAGAGAGAGAGAAAGAGAAGTGCTCAGCTCATGAATGTGACACAGAATGCAGGTGTACTGTGTGTGTGTGTATGTGAATGTGTGTGTGTGTGTGTGTGTGTGTGTGTGTCTTACCTCTGAGACTCACAAGTCTAGGAGCTGACCAGCCTCTCTGTCTCTCCTCCCTCAGCTCAACATGTGCTCCCACCAGCCTCCTCTGATGGACACTTGAGAGAGGGAGGGGGGGTAACCTTGTCGGACTTTACCAGCACTTTGCCACATGTGGTGATGATGATGATGGTGCAGAAGCGAACTGACACAGAAGGGACTCCAGGGGAACACGGATGAGGAAGAGGAGGAGCCGTATAGATCATTATCAGCAACTGCTTTCACTCATACGCCAAGTTCAGGCAGATTTGTGGACAGAATGGAGGATGATACTAAAGGAGGTCTCTTTTTACAGACGCGGGACAAATATACAAACTTATGAAGCTCACTCGTGTTTGAATACTGTAAAGTCCACTTAAAAGGGCTGCTGCCACATTATACTTGAATTGAAACTTGTATATTAAAGGGAAATGTGCAATAGTTGTATAGTAATGTATGAATATTCTTATTGTTGTATATTAAGGTTTAAATATATTTTATATATATATAATTTACCATATATTTATACACATTTAATTGTAATTGTAAAGGTAACTATTTTTTATACTGAAAATATATAATGTACCCTACTTTAACAATCCAATTTGAATGTTGAATGTTTAATCTATGCTAACATTAGAACCACTGTTGCTAAATTCATATCCTTTTTTACAGTCCAAGTAACAAAAATCAATCATTAAACTTTTGCAAACAGGATCACTGGAGGTTGTGTCTTCTTCTAGCGCCTAAAGACAGTGACTCAATGGTACACAGACGTGACCATGGCAACAAGTTCTCAATACCACATTTACCTGGAATGTGTTGGAACTTTACAGGATGTATCTTGTTTGATTGAAGCCTAACTTAAGAAACAAAAAACCTGACCTTCACAATAAGCTGTTGGGTTTAGAAAATCACACATATGAGCACACATAAACCTCATCCATGGGTCTGAGAGAGCTGATAGTGACCCTTTCTCATTCTGATCTGATGAAAGTCATATCATCACTACTTAATCCAACATACAGAGTTGAGTATTCACAGAATATACTGTGTGTATGAGGCCTGATTGTTCCCCCCTTGCTACTCCAAAGGCAGGAAAGGTAGGACCTAGTCAAAGTGCAGCAAAAAAAACATGGCAATCATGATCTTACAGTTATCAGAGCATGGTTGGAATCAGTGGTTGAATTACATTCCAGAGGTACTGGCCTGAACCTTAACTTTCCTCCTGGATTCATCTTCTTGCGTCTGTTGGAAACATGGCAAGTTTGGAGGAATGTGGTTCTTAGGAGGACAAAACAAAGTTGTGTGGCACCATCTAGCTGTAAACAACAGGTACTACAGTTGATGAAAAACTTCCCAATTAAGCATTTGAAACGTTTTATTATAATACATTTCAAGTGCCTTATTCAAATGGGGGATTATTCACTATGAATTTAATTTCCCATGTGTCCACTCAAGTATCTTGAATCTGGAGTCTAGCCTCCTGAGACCTGCCAATTCATCTTAGTCCTCTGTAGGGGACATGAGTCCAAGACTTTTAATTCAAGCACCATTTATGCCATGATGGGCCATATCCATTAGTCTCATACGTCCACCCGTACGACATGTACAAATGAGTTGCTAGCGCGGTTTGTAGTGTTTTTGGGAAGAACATGAATGCCACCAGGGCAGCAGCTGTCTCGTTAGTGCTGGACATTTGTCTAGAACACGAGAAAACGTCCCTCATTCTCCCTAAATGGGTGTGGTCAATGTGAATTAATAATAAAAAACATTTTTAGTAACTCAATTTCGCTTATTTCAATTTCATCAAGTGCTGTCGCGTTTCTCTCGAGCCACGAGTGGCATTAATAGGCCCTTTCAAGAGAGTTCCATTATCAGCATCATAGTTGGCCCCAAAAGGCTTCCGTTTTAACATTCCATATGTTATCTTAATGAAGAGGAAGTAGATTGGGAACCAAATAGAATGTTCAAGCATTGTTTTTGTTTTTATTGTTGAAAGGGTCTATAGGCTAGTCATTAGAGTGCATGAAAATGCAATCTACTGTTATCCGATATCTTCTTATTATTCTTCTTCTAACGCTTTTTCTGCGTTTAATGCGGCTTCAACCGTTTAATGTAGAAACTTCATTCAAACTGTGTTACGTAGGTCTTACTTAGGACAGGTGGGGAATGTATTTTTTATATTTGTAACTTTTATACTTTTTGAACTATTAATTAAAAACTATTAAAATTTTCCCCATAGACTTAACACTGGCGATTATGGCATCACAATAGGGCTCTTAGAATCCTATGCCAAGTGTTCCGGCCAGAGCCATATGGTTCCGGTTGCTAGGTTACGGGGACGCTGGCGAGACACGCCGCTCCGTCTGGCATCATGTTTTTGTTTGTATTTATGTAATGTTCGTAATTTTATGTAATGTTCTGTTCATTTTTTGTATTTATTAGTTAAGTTAAATGTAATCACTCTTTATTTATGTTATTTTCGATCGTTTTTGTATTATTCTTAGTCCTTTTTTCTGATCAAACTCGGCTGACACCATCAACGTCAAGTTAACGTTAACGTTAACCAGCTTCCATTGGGCTGATGAGCGCCTTGGCTAGCCTGCCTTATGTCTCTGAAGTCCCTCATCCATCCGTGACGCTGCACATCCAATGTCTGGACGGAGGGATTGCTCAGCAAGGGTGCCTCAATCTGCAAGAGATCTGCAGCTGCCACGACCACCGAGCTGCGACTGACATGCGAGCTGCTATGCTAGCATCTACCGGTGCCTGGAGTCTGGATTGAGTGCTAAGAAACTCTGATGACCGCGTCAACCATGAAACAACAAACGGTCACTGTCTAGGACCACCGAGCTGATAATCAGCAGGGTCGCCCATCACAAATTCGGACTGTCTTGTCCTTCCAGTGCTCTCCAGACTGCCAGTGGATTCTCCGGGTTGGTCAGCTATTAAGAACTTTTGGTGTTGCATCGTGAAGACACAGCTGTGCGCAGTTGTCACGCGGGTCATCTTTGCCCCTTGGACATTTTCAGCCGTTTGGAAATTGGACTCATTTTATTTTTAATTTGTATTTATTTTATTTATTAATTTGTTTCTTGTATGTCTTGTATGTCTTGGTGTCACGGGTACGCTGGCGACTACGCCGCTCCGTCCGGCATCTTTTGTGTTTTGTTATTTCTTAAATGTATGTCTTGGTGTCATGGGTACGCTGGCGACTACGCCGCTCCGTCCGGCATCTATTGTCTTTGTTAGTCTGTGTCAATGACAATGTCTTATATGTGAAGCGCTTTGGGTTGCACTCTGTGCATGTAAAATGCGCTATACAAATAAATCTGACTTGACTTGACTTGACCTCCAGCACTGTCTGTCTCAGGCTTTAAGCATACAATCTGGCTCTCTTAAGACTACAGATCCTGTTCAACTGTTTCCTCTGCCCACAACTGTTTAAAAATAAAAGTCTCCACTACAATAATTCCCTATTAAATAATTAAACCATTTAAACTATCCAACTATTTAACTGTTCAACTATTCCAACTGTCAGTTATCATCAACTATGCCTCTAGCCTACTATATTAAACCACCACCTACCTAGCAACCAATTTAGCAACCATTGAAATTAAGCATCTATGTCAGTTTCCATAGCAACCAAGATGATTATACAAGCAAACCACTGTAGTAACTCCTTTATTTCTGATAGTAGCCACCATGGACACCCTAGCAACAACCTAGCAACGACTTCAAGTACCCTAGCAACAGCCTAGCAACCACATTCCATTAAAACCTAGCAACCAACATCATTAACCTAGCAACCAGCATAGCAACCACCATAACTACTCTAGCAACAGTCAGTTGTCATCAACTTTGACTCCCGTCAACTGTTTCCTCTGCCCAAAGCTGTTTCAAAATAAAAGTCCTCACTACAATAATTCCCTATGAAATATTTGAACCATTGAAACTATCCAACTATTTAACTGTTCAGCCAATCCAACTGTCATCATCAGCTATGACTCCCGCCAATTGTGTCCTCTGCCCACAACTGTTTGGCAGCCTGGGCTTTTCAGTCAACTAGTGTGATCAACTCCCAATTTACATTCAACTTTTAAACTGTCTACTTTTAAACTATCAACTTTTATTAAGCTGTGCAACCACCATGTCTGTCCTAGCGTCATTTTCATGCACTTGTAATTCCCTGGAATTACATTCTCTAGTTGTTATTGTTTTGTTTCTCTCGAGCCACGAGTGGCATTAAAGGAACACGCCACCCAATGTCAGTAGTAATATATGTTCTTACCTTAACTTTCACGAGTTGAGTCATACCTCTCCCGTGTCCGTACGTGCACTCAAACGCTCTGGTGCACGGCTGGACTGTGTTAACATGTTGCTATGCTAGCGGGCTTTGACGGCAACTAAGCGTAGAAGTAATCAAAAACATCCACGTTTTACCGACTTAAATACAGTTGCACGAGTAGTTGATAGAAATGCTACGGCCACGCAACGTGAAACGTGGCGATTTTCCAAGCGAATAAACCGGAGAACTACAATGTGTGGCGCAATAGCACTTGGGAGTACTTCGACCTAGCGTAGTAGTATTGTTAACACCTAATTGTAGATCCTATCCACCATAGAGTTTAGAATCCATGCTGGATCGACCCTCAGCCTCTCCCTCCCCTCTGAGCGAGAGAGAGGCACACACACTAGAGATGCGCTGATGGGCTATTATTTCAACTATAACTGCATAGCAAAACTTATCATCCATCAGCCATCCATCAACACCAAAGTTTTTTGACCAATTTTCGAAACGGCACCCGCCCACCATCCGCTGGTTGTTTTAATGTAGGCTATATGGGTGATGCAGCGCTGCTGACGTGAGGCTAGAAAGCCCTTGCCTGTTCTAGGAAGACTGATCCAATGCAGCAAATATATTAAAAGGCTAAAGTCGTACATTGGCTATGTTGTAGCCTATCCCCAGAATATCAGCAGCAAACTCAGTCTCTGTCTCGCAAAACAGTCTCCAAATAAAACGCACATCGGCCTGTTGCCTTTTCTGCCAGCTTGTGAAAATATATCGTCCAAAATGCTTGATTGCATTGCATTCTCCACATTTTTAGCTACATTTTCATGTACCACATCAGCATTTTTGTTCAGTGAATCTTTTGTAAATTGCTTTACAATTACCGTCGGGCCTATAGGCCTATTGCCTGGCTTGCCTCAGCTTCGGTCACGTCCTTTTACAATTTTATCATTGTAATAAAGAACGCAATTTGCCACATAATTTCAACATGCTCCTGGCCTACTAATTAATGCCTATTGTACTTTATTTTTTGCAAAAAGAAAGAAATCCTTGATAAAATAACAAGTCATTCACATTATAGGCTACTTTACACACTCTTATGTCAGGGTGACTGAAAGCCTGTTCTGAAGACTCCCATTCATTTTGACTGCACGAGCGCGTCTTTTTCAGACAGACAGCGCAATTCATTTCAAAGCAATTTACAAAAGATTCACTGAACAAAAATGCTGATGTGGTACATGAAAATGTAGCTAAAAATGTGGAGAATGCAATGCAATCAAGCATTTTGGACGATATATTGTCACAAGCTGGCAGTATAGGCAACAGGCCGATGTGCGTTTTATTTGGAGACTGTTTTGCGAGACAGAGACTGAGTTTGCTGCTGATATTCTGGGGATAGGCTACAACATAGCCAATGTACGACTTTAGCCTTTTAATATATTTGCTGCATTGGATCAGTCTTCCTAGAACAGGCAAGGGCTTTCTAGCCTCACGTCAGCAGCGCTGCATCACCCATATAGCCTACATTAAAACAACCAGCGGATGGTGGGCGGGTGCCGTTTCGAAGATGGGTCAAAAAACTTTGGTGTTGATGGATGGCTGATGGATGATAAGTTTTGCTATGCAGTTATGGTTGAAATAATAGCCCATCAGCGCATCTCTAGTGTGTGTGCCTCTCTCGCTCAGAGGGGAGGGAGAGGCTGAGGGTCGATCCAGCATGGATTCTAAACTCTGTGGTGGATAGGATCTACAATTAGATGTTAACAATACTACTACGCTAGGTCGAAGTACTCCCAAGTGCTATTGCGCCACACATTGTAGTTCTCCGGTTTATTCGCTTGGAAAATCGCCACGTTTCAAGTTGCGTGGCCGTAGCATTTCTATCAACTACTCGTCCAACTGTATTTAAGTAGGTAAAACGTGGATGTTTTTGATTACTTCTACGCTTAGTTGCCGTCAAAGCCCGCTAGCATAGCAACATGCTAACACAGTCCAGCCACGCACCAGAGCGTTTGAGTGCACGTACAGACACGGGAGAGGTATGACTCAACTCGTGAAAGTTAAGGTAAGAACATATATTACTACTGACATTGGGTGGCGTGTTCCTTTAATAGGCTAGTCATTGTTATTGTTTTGTGCTACATTTGTGCTACATAGCCTCTTTAGCAAACCGTCTCGAAAACAAATTGCTACATTGTATTGCACGCACAGCACACGCGCAATGCATGAATTGGTGACCAGATTGAAGCAGCAATGTAATCTAGTGTGTAAGAGTCGTACGGCCACCTTGGGGTACCTTCAAGAGCTCCGAGTTAAAGGGGGCGTGCCTCCGTGAAATGCCGCAAGAAAGCCTGGTAATTTACACTTTCCAAATCGGACTTACGAGACAAATGGATAGACCCATATCTGAGACCTGCTACACCATAGACAGTAAAAGTGCTACACTCTCAGGAGGACATCCTGTGCTCTCTAGTAATGTCACAATTATGTGGGTGGAGTTAACAGAGCACACAAACATGTAAATGGGAAAATGAGTTCTTTCATCACTTTTGGGTGCTGTAGGCTAGTTGGAACTGCTCACCTCAATTAACTATGCTAAGCTATGCTAACGGTGGGTGCCTCAGACTGAGTTACTGCACGCACAAAGACGAGAAGGGTATGTATCATCTATAAGCTCATCTATCATCTATAAGCTAATTTCCCCAAATGTTGGCGTTCCTTTAAACCAATACCCAAGCTTCAGAAGGCAGAGCTGAGGCAGCGAGAGTTTTTCTCATAATTTTCATAACAAAAATAAAGGGTAGTCAGTCAGAAAGGTGCAATGTGACTTAAAGTCAGACTTAGAAGCAAAGTGTAGGCTGAGGCTCTAAGGTTTATTGGGAAATGAGAACCTATTAGATGAATTTAGACATAAATGTACAACACACAATTAATTAGAAGCTTGATTTAGCAAAGGCTTATGTATTTGATAATGCATTTGCATTATCCATCCCTCCACTGTACTTTTGCCATCCTAGGGTGCCAAATACACTGTTTTTTCACAGGGCTACTCAACCATAGCACTCCATCAGTGCTCATCTCTGGAGGCAGCCTTGAAAACATTTCAGGAGAACAACCCTCAATTGGCAGTCTCAAATATCCACAGACCAAGATAATTCAATTAAATATCATTCGGTTAGCACCACATTAATATTGTTGGCACATATGTAAGTGTGTGTGTGTGTGTGTGTGTGTGTGTGTGTGTGGGGGGGCTGTCCAGAGCCGTGTCTATACGACTCTGGCGCTGTCGAATTGACAACTTTATAACAAATAACTGTTACTGTTAGTTCCCAAATAGACAGCGTTAGCAGCAGCACCATGAAAGCAAAGCTAACTAATAACGGCGGGCTCTGACGAGGCTCTGATAAGTTAGATCTGATCTGCTGGTAGTAGAACATAAGGAACCAATAAAGCAATATCAATGGAAAACGCAAGTAAATGAATAAATGACAGCAATGTTTTACTTTTTACTGTTTTCTGTAACGTTAGTAGGATAACCAATTCTATAATAGGATAAGTAGCAGCAGCACATTAGGGATTTTCTTTCATGCATAGCATGATCCATGAACTGACGCTAGCCTAGACAAGAATACTTTCAAATTCATAAATGTTATCGTGCAGGCAAATTAATATTCACTTACATACATTTGGTCACGAAGAGTTCTTTACAACAGCCAACAAACTGCTGACACCAACCGCAGATATCTTGACATTTCTTCATAGGTTGCAGAGGTGATATTAGCCCTTTAGCTGCTACAGTTTTTATGAACGATTGTAGTTCCACTGGATAACCGGTAGGGAGCATTGTCGGTATCTGACGGCTCTGCTGAGAAATAAAGTGGCCACATAAATCACCAGGCGTGACGAATTTGCATTGATAATCTACCTTTTGCTGCGGTCCCCTCTCCCATTTTAAGCTGTATAAAAGTCAATTAATTTATCACTATCTATTGTTATCATTTAGTTGTTTTAAATGCACTATGCTGAAACAGACACAATATCTGTGTACATTAGCATACCACTGAACCTCAGGACTTATTTGTCCATGAGCGTGCCACAGAACAGGGAAGTAAAATAGTTCCGTTTAACCCGTCTAACATAAGACATAATTTGCTCACAATTCTCAAGAACATGCATTCTGCTCACGTAAACTATACAGGCTAAAAGTGTAAACATCCTAGAACTCTACTGCCAAGTAGCCTAAATAGAAATGGTATGTGGTATGGTATGTCTGTCGCCTCTAAAGGGGATGTTCTCACTCTGCTGTGGCGCTGAAAGTTAACTGGTTGTGACATGCACTCATGTTGTCTTGCAGGCTGCAGTCTTAACGTTCTCAGGCAATCAGGAAGAAGTATCAAAAGAAGCAGGCAAGTCAGAAAGAAAGTGTGTCTGAGACCAGTTAACACACCAAAGGACCCACACTGAAAACAGAGGTGAGCAGTCCTGCATCTAATCCTCCATTCACCTAACTGTTCAACAGTGCTATTTCAGAACACATTCAGAAATTGCTAATGAGTGCTTTACTTTTCTCCTACTGGCATGTGTTAGCGTGCTTTTACAGAATCTGGTGGTGGGGAGGGAACCTGGCTAAGTTTCACAATGTGATGTCTCTTCTTTTTAATCCTGTGATGTGTGTGGTGATATCTGTAACAGTTGTGTAGTAAAGTTGGAACAGTTACTTAATGTTGACATTTTGGAATGCAATCTTGTGTTATCTGGGGTGGTGCAGGGGGCTAATCTGCAGCATTTCCTCAAAAAGAGGACTGACTGTGCACTTGCCAACAGTAAGCTGCTACTGTGCACTTGCCAACAGTAAGCTTAATAACTTTTTAATTGCAAGGGAAGTGGTTGGTGGGTGATTTTTAGTTT
Organism: Alosa pseudoharengus; assembly: GCF_046254945.1. NCBI lineage: Eukaryota > Metazoa > Chordata > Actinopteri > Clupeiformes > Clupeidae > Alosa > Alosa pseudoharengus. The sequence goes on along the minus strand of NW_027468565.1, from coordinate 37,278,721 downwards.
AATGGCCTCTAAGTGGGTAGCCATCAGCTAGCTGGGAGAGATTTAAGGGCTTTTAGAATGGGCTGTTTCTTGAATAAGTGCTTAGCTGAGGTCTACTGCAAGAGCTTTCTGACAGAGTGACTGTACTAAACTGTTGTGAACTGTGAGAGTGTGATAAGTGTTATCTGGCACAAACAGACAACAAGAATGGCATGTTGATCTTAACTGGTATAAGCTTATTCACTTCCTGTTCCTATATATATAGAAAACATTTACCCCCCAAAAACTTAAATTATTTAATGCTAATAATTGAAGAAATTAAAAAAGTTTTTTGTCATTGGTAGTCTTGTGCTAGTAAACAGCATGGCATTCAAAACAGCTCCTATTGTTAGAGGTGGTCATAGACACGTAGTGGACCCTGAAAGGGCTTTGTCTTGGTCGTCATCTCACAAGAGATATGTATCTGTTTCTGTGCAGGATAATTTCCCTTCACTGGCTAAGATGAGGAGGACAGAGAAACCTCTTTGCAAGCAGCAATCTACTCCCAACCTCGGGAAGGGTAATTCTACACACACACACGCACGCGCACACACACACACACACACACACACACACACACACACACACACACACATATACACATGCATGGGTCATTCTATAATTTGGGGTACAGTTTAAGTGTGCAAAAAAAATAAAATGAGTTTTTATCATTAAACTTTTTATAGTCATAGAACACACTTCAAAGATAACATGACAAGTATTTGCTGAGCTTAAACCTGTAAGACTTCAAGTATTTATTTGAAAAAAATATGTAATAACAGAAAATCTGTCAACTCTGTTAGACAAACTCAGTAATTATATATATTTAGCAAATATGATCATTTTTTTTTAATTATGCCTTCCCTAAGAGAACTTTTGTCTCTTCAGTCACTGAAGTAACTTTTCATACATTTGATAAGATTGCTACATTTTGTCCTGAAAAAAAAAACCAAACAGCACATTCCACTGAAACAAAAAACATATTGAGTAATCATTTTAAGAGCAAAATCTTAAACAAACAGAGTTGACACTCTCATTAAATGCTATTGACCACAGAGTTGACAACACATCATTGTCAGCTTTGTTCTCATTAATCTATGCAGAATTAACACAGAATTAACAGAATTAACAGAGTTGATAACAGAGTTGACAAGAACTTTGAAACGGACAAAAATTATATATTTTTTAAACTTAAATCTTAAATAATACAGAACATACACATTGTATATAACTGATGTTATAATAGTTAGTAAATGAATATCCAAAAAATAGATTGTTAAACTTAATAACATTATGTTTAGTCAAGTTGAATGCATGAATCTAGTTGGAGACTGTCAATAATATGGGGTGTAGAAAGATTGTTTTATTAGCATAACTGATTCCATAAAGATTTTTTTTTTCGATAATAACTAATAAGGGTGTCACGATTTCGATTTTATTTCGAAATAGATCGAAATTACATCTCAATCTCGAACTTCGAACTTAAAAGTAGAATCGACGATGCAGCCACACCCCCAATGTCACGTCCAGCGTGTATAGGGAGGGAAAGTGAAAACCAGCGCCCCAAGTGGTTGCGTTCCTATCGAAGAGCAGCTCCAATGTTAAAGGAGAATTCCGGTGTGATATTGACCTAAAGTGTATTGAAACATGATACCGAGTGTGAACGTATGTCTCATAGCCCATCTTGGCTTTTCCCCTGGTAGCATGGTTTGTTTATTAGCATGGTTAGCATTGCCACTTAACACTTACTGCCAGCTCTTCATGTGAGTAGAAGCACAACACCAGTTATCCAGACATAAAGGTTCCACCACGCGGTTTACATCACCTTCCGTTATTACAAAAATATGTAAACCAGTTAAGCAAATTGCCTATTGATCAGTTAGAGATTAAGCGCCCAAACCTGTGACGTCACATGCAACTGTAGTTTGTTATCACCATGTTACGACAAAAACTCAAAACAATTCAACTAATCCTAAAAATAAGGTATGACCACTTGAAGCAATAGAGGTGACCCCAGTGCCTAACATATGGAAGGCATTAAATTAAAATCCCAATGTCCACCGAGATATATTTTTTCTAAAAAAAAATCCCATCCCCTCCGCTAAACTCTAGGAACGCAACCACTAGATGGCGATGAGATTACTTTCCCTCCCTATGCCAAGACGCACAAACACACATGCACGTGCTGAACTGCAGCGTCAACACTCCTCTAATTTTAGGCTGCAGCCAGTTAAAATATAGGCCTACACACCAACCTACCGAAATCAAAGCCCCTCTTGCTACTTTGAAATCACCGGTGTGGAAGTATTCGTTCATTCACGTCAATTAAAACTAACTTAGCCTACTCAACTTAGCAAGTGAAAAGATGGTCTAATTACAGTCCAAAGTTACTTTAAGGCTTAAAATGCATATTTATAAGTACATATTCCATGAACACTAACCTTGGGTCTCTTCGGAGTGTGCTGAAACAATCAAATTAACATTCTGTGTTGTTTCATTTTACTATGTTTACGTCTCTGTTTTAGCCTAAAGTTAGTTCTGTTTACATTACAACCTCGCGGTTGGAACGGTTCAAAGCGGTTTCAAAACTAGATGTACCGCAGAGCGGTACAAAATATGACCGCCGCTCAGTCCTGTACAGCTGTTCCGCGAAAATAAATCACACTTCAATTTGTCTCCATATTTTACTCCATCCCCCACTCTTGAAACTTTTGTGTATGCTTGTTTGGCATGCCTGAGTGTGTGTGTGCGGCTGCACAGAAAGTAGCCTACTGGTGCTGAAAAGTTGAATAGATTGTAGAATAGCCAAAGAAGATGTAGCATTGTTATAAAACCTTTAAAATCTCTAAACAATCACAAGTAGGGCAGTTCATCACAGTTCATCCATTGCAACTGATTGATGAAAGGTCATTTACACCTGTAGGCTACATTGTATTTGGGAAAAGCAAAAGGTATCAGCATAATGTTATTTATGTATTTATTTGTTTGTTTGTTTGTTTGTTTGTTTATGAACAAAAACATCTCTGTCAGTTCCATGCCGTTTTCAACAGCTATCAAAAACAAAGGTCATTTTTGGATGGATGGATTTTTTGTGAATGTTTCTTCTTCTACATAAGATTTTAGTCATCTTTAGTTCATGTAATACTTCATTGTCAATGCACAAATTAAGTAACAGTAGTCTGAAACGTTATTGTTAATGCACAAATTAAGTAACAGTAGTCTGAAACGAAATGCTGTTTTACATGTAACCAGTGGTGCAAATAACTGACATGTCCAAATGGGCCTTGATGAAATGCGTCGCTAGACTGTTCATACACATTTTAACGGGCCAAAGTTGAAGAACTGTTGTCCGTTATTGTTTGTGCAAATATAGGCTGATTCATGTTCCCTTGCATTGTGTAACTGAGGTCCATGGCTAGTCTGGCTTTCACCAGACCAAGCTCAATCTTTTAAGAAATCAAAAAATAAATAGCGTGCAGATCAGGCTGGGTTCATCTGGCACCCGATATTGTTTAATTTTCCGATTGAGATATCCACGCTCTGGCTATTCTAAATGCAAAAATGCATCAGGGAGTTATGACAAAACTGTAACTAACAAACTAGATCCTAATAGAAAGCTGTTAGCTTCCCTAAGCTACAGGTAGGCTTATAAGGTAGGCCTATTTAGGCTACAACATACATTTTCAATAGGCTATGCTGGCGACACAAATAAAATCTCCTTTGGAAACCAATAGCTTACGCCTTACAGTATCAAGCGGACTTAAACTGCCATATTGTGGCGAAAAGTTGTAATAAAATTCATGCAGCTCCATGAGTTAAGGAAAGCGCGAATGAAGTAGCCACTTCTAAATGGGACCCACTACACAGTAGCTTAAGGTGTGTTGCTAAAGCAACCATAATGAAATGAAGGTGTCATTGTTTGGATACTTCACACACACGTGCTTTTTAATTTCACAGACTACAACTACCAAGCTGGAATCAAAGCACATCGATTCCCCTCTCACACACCCTGCACGCACTTAAAACGAAAAAAACAGGCGTCTTAGTCTCACGCATGTATAGGCAAAACTGTATCAGTAACGTTGGTAAATCTTCCATTGCACAGAATGATTTTTGTAGCACGTGCAACAAATGACAGTCGAAAGATACAATTACAGTGCTGCTATCAATTTGCTTGGTATATCCGCATTTCTAGTTTTCTACAAATGCAATCAATCAAATTGGCCTCCATCACTCAACCAACGCTAACGGTAACACTAGGTCCTTATTGATATTGCAACGATTTGATAACGAACCACACAGTTGTCCAATCAAAAGGTTTAATCACTGAGAACGAGAGCAGGGATACAGACCAAGACCAAGACCAAGACACAGAACACAATGCAAACAGGGCAGGTCAAGCACGCACACACACTACACATACAGGGGAGGACGCAGCCTCCCACACAAAAAGGATCACACACGAGGGAGAACTAAAAGGGAAACATGTTACAATAAAGACGCTAACATTACACACAAAACTAAGGAGAATAACGACATAAACCCCCCAAATGTTCGCTCTCGTATCCCAGGATGCCCTGCGCGGGAGAACGCCAACACTGTCTTTTGCGCCGACGTTACAATATTATAAGATTAACGTACCTGCAGTAAAAACCAAGCATGTCCGATAAACATCCTCAGATTTATGTCGGCTTCAAGAAGAAATGGGAATTAAATTTCATGTGAACATCGTCCTATCCTTATTAGACGTTCTCTGCGGTAAATTACAGTCCTTGTAGGAAGCGTCCATTGTTTTTTTCAACCCACTTTTAACTTCCAACAAAATTACGTCTCACTGCAACGATGCGCCATCTAGTGGACAAACGACTACTTATCGCCAATACTGGAAATGCAGCCATGATGATGGTGATGAATATTTATTATGGCTTTCTTTTAATCCTACTGAATTTGTAATTATGTATCGGCCGTTCTAATACCGATAGTATGTGGGTGCCTGTGTGTGTGTGCATGTGTATATGTGTGCACCGCCATCTACAGGCCAATGAGTGTACAGTCACTAAATGTACACATAACCTAATTTTTTTAAGACCCCCCCATGGATGAAATTCTACGAAACTTGGCATACCCCCAGAGAATGCCAGGTCAATCATACACATAAAATTTGGTGCAGTTCTGAACATCTTAACTGAAGATAGGGGCAATTAAAGCAGAATAATATTGCATTTTCATTTTTTACCGGGGGGGTGCAAATCACAAATGAGTGATTATGGGCCAGGTTGATGTGGGCCCTTGAGACCAACATACCATAAAAGATTCTTCATCCTCAGTGCCACGGTTCAGGTAGTTATTTAGGAAAAACTGTTCGGGGTTCGGGGGGCCCAGCACGGGGGTGGAGTGGCCCCCGGGGACGAAATGAATTTTTTCCGTAAAAGTCTAGTGGGGCTACATACCCACCAAATTTCATGTGCCCCGGTGGTTCGGTGTCCCGGGTATCGTTGACCAAAAATTCAGGAAGTAGATGACGGGGAAAAAAAAAAAAAAACTTTGACAATCCCTATATGACCGCTTCGCTAGCGGCGGTCATAATAAAAGCCCCCCGAAAAAGAAAAGGCCAAAAAGAGTAAATAACATATAAGGAATGCATTAATAGTAATATTTAAAAAAGATCGAAAATCGAATTGAATCGTGACTTTAAAATCGAAAATTACATCGAATCGAGGTTTTGGAGAATCGTGACACCCCTAATAACTAAATCTTTATCATGGAGACACGAAATATACATATGCTATATATATACAATATGTACAAGCATGGCATCCTTATGTTATCTAAATGGGGGACAGATACCATAACTGCTCTCAACATTCCATGACCCATTGTCATGAAGGACCTAAAAATAACCCCCCACTGTCTTACTGCAAGAAGACGGAAATCGTCTGTGTATGATCTTGGTAGCCCCAAACAATGTTACAAACAATGATATCATAGACCAGTATGTTATGCAGCAGTTGGTTTGAGTGAGTTGCTTGAGGTTCTCCATTGTTATTGCCATCCTTGTGGCATGAGATGGTATTGAACAGCATGCATGTTGGAACAAGGAACACTCTAGAACAATTTTGAGGTTACTGGTCTCTCTCTGCAGCGTGAGATCACAAATGTTCCAGTTGGGAGAGACTTCAAACAAAGAATGTGCAGGAATACAAAGCCTTCTGGTTCTCTCAGTGGCAAAACCCATGTAGCTTGTGGAGGAAGCATCACATATTCTTTGGGACTTACACAGCCTTACACATACAGTCCTGCTGCATAGCCAGTTGAATTCCTGCAGGACACAGTGCTTACGCGTGGATATAATCTATAGAGCACAGGCGAGAGGACCAGGAACGCATTGCACCAGTGTAGTCTTATTCAGATAAACTCTTCTCTACCTGTCACTATAAACTACGAGCAGTAGAACAGTGTCCAGGACACACGTTGTGCTGGCTCGAGCAGGACAGCATACTTGGCACAGTAACACTGACTTGGTCTGGGAGAAGCATGATCTCCTGTAGGGTTTGCATGCACTGCGAGTTTGAACAAGTGTCTTCAAACAAACCGGTTGGTTTACTTCACTCCGTAGTTCATCAATTGCTGTGAAGGCTGTTCAGAGGAATGCCTGTAATTGTGTGTGACGGAGTTCCCATTCCGGATCAGGCTTAGGGCAGTGTTATACAATGCTTTGAAACACACACTCTGATAGAGGCACGCACTAATTTCAACGTTGCAGCAGCATTTTACATAAACAGTGATAACACACAAAATGCAGAAGTGAGAACAGTTTTTACTTTGTAGGTGAATATATTCACAAAACTATTGCACTAGATAAAAATAGGCTACTGCAATGAACATTCAAAGCAGTCAAGACTAGTGAAACTGCACATCTCTCACTCATCGTTTGCACCAGAGTTAATGTGTGCAATTACACATCCGTAACAATTGTTGTTTTAGCATGCATTGCAGAGTAGTGCACTAACTAACGGTAAATGAACATTTGCATGTACTTGTTGAAAGGGTGTCTCTTCACAGCCTGTGCAGATGATATCAGAGGAATTCTATTCGCTCTGTTTGGATCCTCCACCCCCATGAATCTGAGTTATAATGTAAGAAGAACAGGTGAGCCACCAGGCAGCACAACGAAGCCAAGCCAAGCCGGATAAGTTTCAACACTGCAGCAGATGCATTTCTAACAGTGCACCAGGTCAACAACTGTTGGGCACACTAGCTTAGCTTTTGTGTAATACATGTAAAAGCTATTCTGTCTAGACTGAGTCTCAAGAATTTGGTTTTCTCATTTATGTTTACATTGGCCTACATACGGTACAAAGCTCCATGAGGCACTGCATTCTTTCTCATGACTGTAAGCAATGGTTAAGCAAGTCTGACAGATTGAGGGGACTTGGCCAAAATTCTGAATGTTTACAACTCTCATGCCCCTCCCCCACTACCACCGAGAACCCTCTCATTGAGTTTGTGCTCGTCAGTGCGCACCACACTGCACCAGACTGTGATTGACAGTCAGATCTCACACAGCCCTGCTCTGATTGGACCAGAAAAACCGGGAGCTGTGGATTTTTGCAAAACAAATAACAGGCTCTAGGTGGAGGTAGAAATGAGGGTTTTTTTCTAAAACCGGCTGATTTATGTTGTTCTGTCGGAGCATAGTATCGGTTTCAGTGAATATGATCAAAAAAATCTTGCCAACTGCAGCTTTAACTTCTGCAATGGTAAAACTGGCAAAGCTTCCATATTATTAAAGGATAATTCCGGTGTGATTTTGACCTAAAGTGTTTTGAAACATGATACCGAGTGTGAACGTATGTCTCATAGCCCATCTCGGCTTGTCCCCTGCACTCCGAAATCTGGCGCTAGTTAGCCGATGCTACCAACAAGGCGGTCAATGGTGGTGCCTCGGCATCGGCATAGCCATGCAAATAAATCACTGTTTTACACCATTTACGAGGCTCAATGTATCTCCACACTTCATTGGTAGACTTCCGAGGGCCCTGACATTTAAAACGAGACATTGAGAACTTTGAAAAAGCACTGGTAGTTTACTTACAAGACGATTTATACAGACAGTATCTTCTCGAAGTTTAGCATTTGCAGCCATCTTGAATTTAGTCACGATAAGTCGAGCGACGAGTAAGAATGAACAGGTATCAGGGATCAGATTCCAAAAATAATTCCGTGGAAATGCATGGATTCCAGTTGCTGCTACTGGAAGAAACTGTAATCCATGCATTTCCACAGAATTATTTTTGGAATCTGATCCCTTATCATACCTGTTCATTCTTACTCGTCGCTCGACTTATCGTGACTAAATTCAAGATGGCTGCAAACGCTAAACTTCGTGAAGATACTGTCTGTATAAATCGTCTTGTAAGTAAACTACCAGTGCTTTTTAAAAGTTCTCAATGTCTCGTTTTAAATGTCAGGGCCCTCGGAAGTCTACCAATGAAGTGTGGAGATACATTGAGCCTCGTAAATGGTGTAAAACAGTGATTTATTTGCATGGCTATGCCGATGCCGAGGCACCACCATTGACCGCCTTGTTGGTAGCATCGGCTAACTAGCGCCAGATTTCGGAGTGCAGGGGACAAGCCGAGATGGGCTATGAGACATACGTTCACACTCGGTATCATGTTTCAAAACACTTTAGGTCAAAATCACACCGGAATTCTCCTTTAAGGTCATAGCATTCTCAGCCAAAATGACTTCTGCCAATTTAACTTTGATTTTATTGTTGAACATCTTTTGACCTATGATAGTGCTCAATAGCAACCAGAGTGAGTTGAGTGTAGATTTGCTCCGGTGGATTTCAGCAAAACTGTGTTGATTAAATTTATGATCCTGATAATACCCTAATCTCTCTCAGGTGTTGGAGATGAACTGTTTTACTTTGAGGGAGTACACAGATGAAGTGTGCGTCACTGTTTCCCCAATCAGAAAGGAAACTACGGTAGTGGCCTGTGGATCCCTCTGTCTTGTTCTTTTTCTGACACTCTTCTCATGAGTGAGAAGAGAAAAACCCCTGATATTCCCAGGCTTTGGTCCTGACAAGTGGCCGTTTGTTTTTGAAATAGCTGCAGCTAATAGCGACCATCTAAAAAAAGAGAGCCCATGGTTAGGGCTAACACTACTGTGTAATTTATGAGATCTGGAAGCCCTCTGCTTAGCTTGGCAGGCTCTTTGATGTTGGCAGCTAGTTGAGCGAGAGAGAGAGAGAGAGGTGAATTTATAGATGGTGGCATTGAGAGAGAGAGAGAGAGAGAGGGAGAGGTGAATTTATAGAGGGTGGCATAAAGAGAGAGAGAGAGAAAGAGAGAGAGAGAGAGAGAGCCTGGGATATAATGTTGAAGGGTGGTGGCATGGACAACTCTCCTTGATTGTTTCCCAACAAATGGAAAGGTTGGGACCACGTCAACAAGAGCGGGGGAGGAAAAAAGCAGCTGAAGGAAACAGCCCCATAGACTGCCACACACAAAGGGACTCACCCAGCCAGAGAGACAGACGCCTGAACGCAAAGGTACCACCGATAGCAGGTAAACAAATCTCCACACACATCACACACTGCTCTAGCAAGCATAAACGCAAACTCAGCCGGGGGTGGTGGGTAGCTGGGAGGGGGGGTTCGTGCAGGAAGGCCAAGCTGTAAACATGTATCACTACCGGACTTTCACAGATTGCACTGCCAGATTGTGGCGGGTTGCTAGGCTCCGAGGGGCACAGCTAAGAATTGTCACCCGGCTAAAGGCAGCAGGGATAGATAGGAGATCAGCTGGCATTAGCAAGGGGGTTTGCGTGAACTCTTGCACTTGTGTGCATCGCAGAGAGAAAGTGAGTGATGGACGCGTTTTATTTTTAAAGCTGAAAGGGGAGGGGAGGGGAAATCATTGTGCGCCTCTCTCCTTCTCAGGAGCCCAAGGTCAACATGTAGACTAGAGTGTGTCAACATGCAACTCTAAGTGGGGGTGACTCTGAGCTATGCTGTGCAGGACAGTGTGTTCTGAATGCCACTTCTCTGAAGTCTACTTCCTGCTTTTTTGTGTTGTTTATGCTGAAAGTCAATTTGGCTTAGGCTAACCTGGCTAGGGCACAAGGGTGGCATGGTGTGGTTGTGAAGGTAATACGGATAGGTGCAGTTTTTGAGCTAAGGGTGTGTGCTGTAGTGTGAGGAATGTTTGCCGCTTTGCCTTACACAAGGTGAGGCTTGTCCCCAGCTATGGGAGGGGTTTGAGGTTAGATTTAGTTGCACTGGTAGGCACTGACAATGTCAATGTCTCTCCATGGAGAAAGAAAAGAGAAAGAGAAAGAAAGTCCAGTTAGATGCAGAACAAGAACAATTTGCATGTGCTTAAGCAGTGGGCATTGGCTTGGCACGCTATGTTTCCATATTGAGAGTCTGGCATTGTGTTAACGCGGAGCAGCCCTTGGACACTGGCCCTAGCTCTGTGTTAATGCCAGGTGCATAGCTCCACGGCTGTTGTCTTGGTGGCCTGTGTCATCGGTGAGAACACCAAACACTTCCCAAAAGGCTATTTCCAAGAGCACAGTAAAACAAGAGATTCACCTCTCTCTCGTTCTCTCTTTGTAAAGCAAAGGGTTGTTTCACAAGTAATAACTAATTTTTAAAGCTGCAATTTGCACCTTTCTTGAGATAGTACGTAGTTTTTAGTAGCTGCAGAGCTGCATATCAGGGAGAAATACTCCAACACACAATAAACTCATACATTTCAGGCAGAAAGCCTATTTGTTTTGTTTTGTTTGATTGTTTTGTGTGTGTGTGTATTTGAGAAACTCTGTTTAAAAGAGAACATTAGAGGTTAGTAGATCCTGTCATGGGCTGTCACATTACTTTATCTGTGAATATGTGCAGGAACTGTTTTGATTTTTCAACTATAACAGTTGTGGAGTCAAGCCTGGGTTACTGTGGCAGTATGCGAGTTGCTCATAACTCGTTCCTAACTATGTTATTGAGTTATGCAGTGTTTTTGGTCAGGAGCAGGGGAAAAGACTGTTTTGTCTACCGAACTCCCTTGTTGGATAGACCTCATGCTGTCACCTTTTACTTTGTGTGCCTCAGATCACAGAGGGAAAGTGATTTGTCACTTTCCCTTTTCTCTGTAACTTGCACACACCCACAAACACAGACAGACAAACACACATGCACTCTGTGAAATAATATTTTGTTAAGCTTTAACAGAAGAATCCATTCAAGAGTTTAAGATCTTACAGAAACACAAGTATCAAAGTAAAAACAACTCATAGTCCGTCTTTGTCATCTTCCCCTCACATTACCCCCTTTTTATTATTTGTAATAACCATCACGTCAGACACAATCCGTCTTATATTCATAAGCTTTAGGCTTGAGTCATCATATCATTAAAGGGTGGTAGCCATTCTTCATCTTCCTTGTTGTCCATCGCTAAAGCAGTATACCGAACCATTTGTAGTCCTACAGTGCGTTCAACCAAGCGCATAATCAGGGCTCTAACACAAGGTAGGCTGTAACACAACAAACCTCAAATGCTAACAGAATGAACACTTTCATCACAGGGACTTCCAACCCTACGCGTAAGCAGCAATCCAGTTCCCGATTTAACTGACCCACCCAAATTATAACCACGGTTTTCTTTATCACAACTTCAAATTATTACCTTAATTAAAAAAAAATAAAATAAAATTAAACTATGTTGCTTTAAAGTCAACTTGTGTTATTTTAAACATTATATCAGACTCTTTCTCACCGTTTTATCAGGTTGAGGTGACTTTGTAGATCCTTGCCCTCTTCCTTCTTTCCATGGGGTACCTGTGGAGACTGTCCGGTCCTCAGGTCTCAACGCAGAGAATATGGGGCTGGGGAATTTGTCCGAGGATGATCAGTCACCTTTGCCTCAAATTCTGGACGCTGTCAACCAAACAAAAGCCATCCTCGTTGCCATTTATGTGGAAGAAATGTTGCTTAAAGATCTATAAATACTGAGCCTGAGATAAGGTTTTTGTCTTTCTCGTTAGTAGTTTATTAATCTCTACAGAGAGGTCTCATATGCATCAGGCAATCGGGATACAGAGACAATCAATTTCAATTCAGTATCAAATAGAAAGAACATAAAGAACTAGGTTAGGCTTCCACAGAAGAACTAAGTCAAAAAGGTAATAGAAGTATCAATTATGAGGAAAATTAAGAACTAGATTAAGCTTTAACAGAAGAATCCATTCATGAGTTTAAGATCTTACAGAAACACAAGTATCAAAGTAAAAACAACTCATAGTTAGTCCATCTTTCCCCCTCACAGCACACACACACACACACACACACAGACAGTATTTCAGCATTTGAGACTAGGGGGGCTGTTGTTGCCGGCTCCGTTTGACAGCCAGCTGTGACATGCTGGTGAGGATTAGTGTCCCTTGCCACTGCCATGACGCGACCACGCTGGCTCGCCCCCTTAAAATAGAGAGGCGAGAAGGATACTCAAGACGAGGACGGGCAACCTGATTGGGCTCATAGATCACACAGCGACGGTAGATGCCACATCATTGCACCACTGCACCCTGTATCTACACCAACCACAAGAGGAAACCAGGGCAGAGACTTAAAGCAGAGACAGAGAGAGACACAGACAGGCACGCACGCACCCATACACCCATACACCCACACACACACACACACATACACAGACAGGCACGCACGCACCCATACACACACACACACACACATACACAGACGGAAGCATGTCTCTGGTTGCTGTGGAAGGTAAGAGAGAAATGAGAGAGAGAGAGTGTGTGTGTGAAGTGAACCGTGAGTGTATGAGTCACATGATTTGGGGGACAAAGGGGCTTTTTCTTAAGCGTGGTCACTCATTGTCATAGGGGTCAGGTGGTATGGTAAGATCTGTTGAATACTGTTGAAACTGACCCCAAAGGATCATAGGAAGCCTGAATGGTTTGGAATGGTTTGTGACATGATGATAGTTGAGGTCATTCACAATAGGCCATCAGGTAAGAAATGTCTGCTATTCAGGAGCAATGATGAGTTCTCTGTCTGTGACACTTTCAAGTTAGCTAACAGTGAGATAAATTCAAGGGGAGAAGTATGGTTCTCACAAATCATGTCCTGTCTCTCTGTGCTTATCGTGTCAGTTATTGTGCTGTTGAACGCTTTAAAACACATAGTATATGCTGTTGTAAATTGTTTAACTGTATGTGGGTCAGACCGCTGTCTGCATCCCATATTGATGTGATCTGGTGGGCACAGCTGTTCTGGAAACAACGAGAACACGCTGCGTTGGCCTGTGAGGTATGTAGGCTTCCTAGAAGGGCTGGGTACAGAACTGACTGGAAACGTCGCGTTGTGGAAGCCACCCAACCCTTCGGTCGCTCCGATTGTAATGTTAGCCTTACGCACTTACATACACACACCTCCTCTGAAGGCGCCAGGACTGTTGACACTGTGTCAAAGCATTAGGTTACATGTCAACATGGGTGGAGGTCAATAGAGAGGCATCCACGCGTCGTGCTATCTAGGCTCCCCATCTTGGCCCTCATATTTAGACGAGTAGACACACACACACACACACACACACACACACACAAGATGTTCAACTGTACCTCATGGTATTTGGAAGCCAGCCACTTCAGCTGACCCAGTATTTATCCTGACGTGTAAACAGCAGCAGCAACACGCAGAGAAACGGCCAGTCTTAGCCTGTGTGTTCAGCTGTCTCCTAGCCAGCCAGTAGTCCAGTCAGAGCGGACACTCAGCGGTGGCTCAGGCCATGGGAATGGAGGGACAGCTGCTGCAGTGTGTGAAAACATGCTGCAGGGGGTTGAACGAGGGCAAAGACAAGGAAGCCAGGATGGAGGAGAAGGACTTGAGTTCAACACTTGAGTAGAAAATTGCATCATTCACATTGGCAGATCTGTCAGTTGAAGTAGATTGCAACATGTCTGTTTACATTTAAGGATTTGTATTTAGAGGCTTTGGAAGTAAAAATATGTTTTTTAACTGATAAATGCTTTGTTTTCTGTATTTATAGTTGTGTATGCACTAGAGTATTTGAATTTCTGACATTCATCATTCAAGTCAAAAAGTTGAAGCTGCGAAACACGAAAACATCCAGCTGCATTTCTGGTGAACAGCTGCTGGTTTGTCTGCCAGTTTCCCAAAAAAGCATTGTGTTCTTGCAACACAAACAAGATTTAGAGTTTAGTCACATGAATAATGCCATAGCAGTTGCTAACACTTTATCACTAGCTTATACAACCTTTATTGTGCTGTAACCAGGTCAATAAGAACTGTGCAATCTTACACTGTTAAACAGCATTTTGCTACTTCAGTTTAATTTTGCTACTTCAGTTTAATGTGATAAGTAACAATTAAAGTTTGCACTTGCTGTTCAATGCACTGCAGCACTTTATTACACCCCTAAATGGTTTCATTATTCCTCTTAAGTAGCCATTTAGGATTTACACCTGATAACTTTACACATCTATCAGGCCCTGCCCCCTCCCCACGCACAGTTTATCTGTTACTGGCTGCTGCAGCTGACACGTTAGCTAGCTTGTCTTCGTCTTGATGAAGAATTGTCCCACCCCCAGGTACTCAGGATTAGCTCTGCACCTTTACTACACATGAACTGATGCCTGAATTGGCCCACCTGGTGTTTGGTCGAAACATAGATCCAAATCAGAAACCCCCCAAAGCCATGACACTGGCTGTGTTGTAATTGGCATGCTAGTGCCCTGGCTGTGTTGTAATTGGCATGCTAGTGCACTGGCTGTGTTGTAATTGGCATGCTAGTGCACTGGCTGTGTTGTAATTGGCATGCTAGTGCCCTGTATATGGCTTTCTCCAGCTGCTGCCCAGACCAGAGGCAGAGGGCATGCAGTGTGAGGTCAAAGGTGAAATGCTGTGTGCCACAAAAGCAGGACCCTTGTTGACAAGCTCTTTTAAAGGTTGCCTGGTCAGCCATGTCATTGGCGGGGGGGCGGGGTATAGGAGGTTGTTTCGAGTGCAGGGCAGGCAGAAACCTGAGTTGAGGGAAGTGTAGAGCTGCAGACATGTTAACCGCTGTTAAGCGTTTTAAGCGGCTCCTCTTTCAGGTCGTCTTGGCAAACACATGTTTTAACTACCTGTAAGATAATGTTTTTAATTCCAGCTCCACTACCACAGGGCATCACCTTGCAATAACCATATCTAATTTGATATCCATACCATCGCTAAATTTAACTTTCTGCAAAAAGTAACAACACAGGTCAGCATGAGGCCGTCCAACTAGGTTTACGCATTTGGTAGAGGTGTGGTGACCTAATTAACCCAGATCATCTGGGACCAGTTGTGCTGAAAAACACCACCAGCCAACCCTGGCTGTTATGGTTGTGGTGAGTATGGCATGCAGGTCTCAGCAAAAAACTCATTGAACCATCACAAAACTCATTTCACCATCTGCAGGAGAGGTAGCCACCGCTTCCTCTTTGAGAGGAGAGGTTGTTATTTACCGTTTCACCACTGTGTGTGATCCCGCTCAGCTAAAATTGACCCCCCCCCCCCTTTCCACATTGTAGAGATGCCTCGTCAGTTCCCGAAGATCGCCCTGAGCGAGGTGGATGAGAAGGTGCGGCTGATGGCTGAGCGGGTGTACGCATCGGCGCTGAAGGAGGAGAACATCAAGGATACGATGTCCATGTTCACCGTGCCCGAGGACTGCCCCATCGGACTGCACCAGGCCAAGGAGCACGAGATTCTCAAGGAGATGGCAGAGCAGCATTCCGAGCAGAGTACCAAGAGGTCAGCCAGAGCAGGTTGCTATGGGGATGGGAGGGTTGATGGGGGGCAGTGGGGGAGCTGGGAGACTGACCACAGGTGCGTTTGTAACAGAGATCTGGACAAAGTGAATTCTTTCAAATGGGGAATTTCTGTGTTGGCTGCCTTAAATCCACACTGCTGGGGCCTGTAGTACAGCGGGTCATCACATGTTGGCAATATTCGCAAACAGAGGAGAATGTTGGAGGTGAACTGTTTTTCATTGAACATTTTTTGCATAAATTCAAATGGTAATCCTTTGTCCAACATCCATGTGAATTCACCAAGAACTGCCTCACACAAACGTTCACAGTGAACTCAAAACAAACAAACAAACAAAAATGCTTGCAAGCATCTGCAAACCTTTGCCTTTGCCTCTTCTAATTTGAACTCACTTGAGGAGAGTGTCAGGTTAATCGAGATGGCCCTGAATGTTGTACCGAAGCCATTTGAGGTTAGCAGGTGCAGGGTAATTGGTGTATGTGTTTGTAGGTGTGTGTTGGGCCTGTTAATGCCAGTGCTGAGGGAGTCAGAATGAGACAGCAAGGTTTTTATTTCATGATGAGTCTATTTAGTAACGGCATGTAACAGATGCTGTCAAACTAAAGAGACAGGACAGGAGAGATTACATTTCATTAGCACCTCAGTGTCATTCTGAAGGTGTTGGGAGCTACAACAAGAGGAGCACAATTGCATTTTTACATATAGGCTAGGCTCTTAGTCAACTCACCACTCACCATAAGAGATCAATCTTTCCATAAGACATTGATTATACACAAATTAGTGCACAAGAAATGTATCCAAGTTTGTATCTTGTCACCTTGGGTGGTTGGATACATGTGGATTTTGCCTCTTGGCATTACTGACTTAATGATGCCATTTCCACAGAAAGAAGAATCTGATGCTAAGGCGCTCCCAATCCTTGTCCCAGCAGTACCCCAATGTGTGCCCAGACTGGGCGTTCACGGTCATCTCTCCCCTCCTCTCCCCAACCGATGCCACGGACGGCAAAAAGAGTGTCCCCGATTTCCAGCGGGTCACCATCAGCGGCGACTACTGTGCAGGGGTGAGGAATCCAAAATGCATGCTATAGTATACACAAAGACTATTTTAATTAGTATATTGAATTAGTGAATTAGTATAGGTCGGTGTAAGTTGGTTATTATAATAATATCGACATACACAGTTGACATCTACAACACAAATTACATATAGCATATCTAACTCATAATCTGATTTGAATTTCTTATATTCTATCAATAAAGTATCTATCTATCTATCTATCTATCTATCTATTTAATATAAAAAATGAACTTTAACTTTTAATGTTTAAAGACTGCTGTGAGGAACACCTCTTGCTAATTCATTTGCTAATAGTGCAGTGGGGGATCTCTCACACATTAGTGTATGCTTGGAAATTGGAAAAAGCAAAAGACTTTGTGGTATGACTTTTGCGTGCTCTCTCTGCTCCAGGTCACTGTGGAGGACTATGAGCAGGCCGCCAGGAGTCTGCTCAAAGCGCTGTTCATCCGGGAGAAGTACTCCAAGCTGGCGTACCACCGCTTCCCCCGCACCACTGCCCGCTTCCTCCGCAACGCCAGCGACGAGAAGTGGAGCGAGGAGGATGAAGTCATGCCAGGTTCGGATTCCTCCAACACTCGAAGCTCGCAGACATTAGGTCACTAGGGGGTTGCTAGATTCCGTCCAAGATTCCTGAGGTGGAATCTTTTCAGGGTTTTTTTTCCCCCGTCCTTCTGGACATTCTGACTGAGCTTGTTATTGTAGACATGTTGATGTTTGCGAGACATAAGCTAAACATTTCAATATGCTTTGGATTTCATCAAACTGATCAGTTGTTAGTGCTTACTCGTCAGGAATGCACTGCCTGTGCTCAGGCATGACTTACTCACGGCAGATGAACAGCAGCATGGAGAAAACACTGCTCTTGATTTTGTAGTCATCCATGATTGACAGCTTACAGCCACGCAACTGTGAATATAGTACACCAACATTCATTAAGTTATGACGACGAAGCACAATCCCCGGTGTATTACACCACGCTTCTATGTTTAGATATTGAGACATTGGTGATTAAAAATGATCTCAGTGAGAAAGTTCATGTACATAAAAAAGTTCAGTTTAACATTTGTCAAAATGGAGTTTATTGCCAAATAGGTTTCCTTTGTTTCCTTTGAGAATTTGTGCTGGCGAAAGATGAGCATGATGACTCTAAAGGTGAAGAGTTGAGAGTGTTACCATGAGATACTCAGTGGAGTGCCATCACAGATGGAGGTAGATATGGAGTGCCATCACAAATGGAGGTAGATGGAGTTAAATGTAGCAATTTGGGAGAACAATTTGGCTGCTCAGCAGGAACATTGGCTTCCCATAGCACAAACACGCTCAGGGCACACAGGGACTCGGGTTCAAGTCCAGCCCGAGGTCATTGTCTGAACACTCCCTGTCTCCCTCTCCCACTCATTTCCTGTCAATCTCTCCACTGTACTGTCGAATAGAGGCTGAAAAATATAACTATTACTGCAGTAAATCCATAACTTCAGTTCCCTTTCTGCTTCCTCCTCAGACATCTGCCCCTGCCCTGGTGAGGGGGAGGACCCGTACACTATGGAGGACGTCCCCCAGGACTTGAACTACGAGCTGAAGATGAAGGACGGCATCATATACGTGTACGACAACGCCGAAGCCCTGAAGCAGGAGCAGCCGCGCAGCCTGCCCTACCCCGACCTGGAGACCTTCGCCATTGACCTAAGCCACGTGCTCGCCATGATCGTCGACGGGCCCACGTGAGTCAATATGCACCACATCCCCACTCTCCAGCGTTACCATGGTGACAACACTGATAATGATGTCATAATGTAAGCTCAGTGATCTATCTAGAACATTATATTCTACATCAAACGCAACCATGACAACCATGCAGTATGTAGCCTATTGCCCTTTTAAAAATAATGGAGTTCTAAACATAAGCGTCACTTGACGCACGTCAGACGCCGCCAGTGGGCTTTGGCCTTAAATAGGCCAGAGGCGTATGAGGACAGTGACAGAAAACAGTAGAGGCCAAGCCACCTCATCAGCCACCGCCATGCTCCCTCTATCCGTCATTTGCCCCTCTAGGTTTAAAATACTAACAAAGTTTTTAGAAACGCAGTCTGTTCAATAAATATTATATAGTAGTCTTTAAAATACTAAACCAGTAAAAGAAAAGTTAAGCATGTATCTGTGACAGAGGAAGCAAAGCAATCCAGCCACCTGTTGAAGCAGAAAGACTCATCTCAGACAGTTGGCAAGTCTCATGCAGCTTTGGTCCAGCTTTTGTGGCGCGGACCTCGTGGAATGGTGAGTCAGGCTTCTGACGCATCCGGCACACCCCCTAGACACTGATTTATGCCGACCATATGCCATAGCTGTAGGGTTTTTTTTTCTACATCTTTTTTTTTTTTTTTTTTTAAATCCCAGTGTTTTGGTCACGGTGAGCTTGTTAACACGACTGTGCATATGGTCCAATAAATCAGACAGGCCTCTGCTGAGCATCAGCGCATTGCAGATGGTCCACATCAAGAGTCACATTTTTAAATGGGAGCGGTAGATCAAGAAATGCTGGAGCGTGTCTGAGATGTCTTCTGTGGGATTTTCATTGCTGATTGATTGATAATATACACCTGAATCAATATAAAGAGGTGTGCTGCAATAGGCCTACAATAGACAGTATATAGTGCAGAATAAAGAGTAATGAGAGTGAAAAGGATTTCTTGCATGAAGACTTTCAGGTATGCAGGTGCACTGTAAGGATGGAGTAATATTTTTTTAGATTATCATACAACAGTTAGGTCCAGTAACGCATGATTAAACGAGAGATATTATTTCATTGATTACCTGTGGCACTTGGCATGGCCACATCACAACCATTGGGTATATCCTTCACCAATCCCACTCTCACTTATGCCATATTGCTGAGATATCTCCATAGAGTACCATAGAATACCTAATACAGAATACCTCCTTAATGTACATACAGGAAGACCTACTGCCATAGACGTCTAAACTTCTTGGCCTCCAAGTTCTACCTCCATGAAATGCTGAATGAGATGGCGGAACTGAAGGAATTGAAGGGCGTTCCTCACCGAGATTTCTACAACGTCCGAAAGGTAATCTCTAAACCATTTCACTAGCTATGATTAATCTTGCCTACATCTCAAATTCACCATCACCAGACAATTTTGTGTTCTTGTGTCTGTGTCTGTGTGTTTGTGTCTGTGTATGTGTGTGTGTGTGTGTGTGTGTGAACACACAGGTGGACACCCACATCCATGCAGCTGCCTGCATGAACCAAAAGCACCTGCTGAAGTTCATCCAGACCACTTGTAAGACGGAAGCTGACCGTGTGGTCATGGAGAAGAATGGCCAGAAGATGACCCTGAAGAAGGTGTTCCAGAACCTGGCCATGGACCCCTATGACCTCACTGTGGACTCATTGGATGTACATGCGGTGAGATTCCACACTGGCATATATCAGTCGTTTGTACGGTTACGGACATTTAATTACTTATATTATTTATTTATTTATTGTGAACCCTGGCCAGAAGCAGCATCATTCCATCATGTTAAGGGCTGTAGTCCATGATTTAATTCAATACATTGTTTTACTGAATTCAATTAGGCTTAATTGCTCCTGATGGTTCACTAGTAGTCTGTTCTTTATGTACGCTCAAAAAAACCTAGCTCCAGGTCCTAGCTCAAAACATGTCTTGGGCTGAATCAAATACCCCAGCCAATTAACATGGGGCTTCAGGAGTACGGAAGGGAAGGGTGAAATTGGACATTGAGTGGAAATATCAACAACTTTTCATCTAATTCACAGAACTACCTTTAAGAAGAAAGTGTCCAGAATTTGTCTTCCATTTCATAATCAATGTTTTTGTGTCAAACATTTGTAATAATGTGCAATGTGCAGTGTTTCCCACAGAATTTAATTATATCTGTGGTGGTACATTTGCAGAATTAACTTGAATGCAAGTTTTTAACAAATTAGCGCAGCGTGGTTATGCTTATGTTATGGTTATTTTAGCACAGTTTAGCCAGTCGGCTTTTATGTCAACAATTGCAGGATTGTTAATGTTTCCCTTAAACTTGCAGGTAGGTTTGTTGAGAGACAAGGGGAGGCTGTGCAAAGGTGCACATAGCTCTACAATGAACGAATTCCAATTTAAATAGTACGACATGGAAAATCATTGTGTGTGGTGGTCGCTCGATGGTGTTTTATGCCCACAACGTCGTCTTCCAGGCAGCGCTGCCACCGCTGACTTAAAGGCACCTAATCCTAAACCTAACCCTAACCCTAAACCTAAACCTAACCCCAACCCCAACCCTAACCTTAACCTATGCCTAACCCTAGTGCCTTCCAGGCAGCACTGCCTTGAAGACATTGTGATGGGGCGCCACAAATAAATTAATGTGGCAAACACTGATCTGTGATTTCCTCTTCTTGTCTGTCTTTTCAGGGAAGACAAACTTTCCACAGATTTGACAAATTCAACTCCAAGTACAACCCTGTTGGAGCCAGTGAGCTTAGAGAGATCTACCTGAAAACCGACAACTACATTAATGGAGAATACTTTGCCCGGATTGTTAAGGTACATCTCGTAAATGCTTAGCCATATTCTATGCGAGTAGGACTTATTGCTGCACTAACATGTCTTAGTGGCACTGTACCTTGATTGTTGTAAGTCGCTTTGGATAAAATCGTCAGCTAAATATGTAAATGTGAATGTATATGTACATGTAAAGATGTCAGTCAGGCAGGTAGATAGCATTGACGTCATCATTCAGAAGCAGTGTACTGCTGAATGGTAGACCGAACAATTATACTACTGTGACATTCAAATTCAGATTTGGATCAACTTCTGTAATTATGTGCAATAACATTATATAAAATGTAAATACTTAGACACCAAAAAGTGTTTATCAGTCAAATAATTTGGGTTTGTTGCAAATACCTGAGTGGGTGTTAACTTAATATGCAGGCAGTACTGGTTATGCAAACAAATCCCTGGCCACCTCACCAAGTAACGTGGATTTGCATGTAACTTGCAAACACTGTGATGACCTAATGTGTCAATATTTCTTTCTCCTTCTCCCTCTCTCTCTCTCTCTCTCTCTTTATCATTCTTTGTTTCTCCTTCTCCCTCTCTCCCTCTCTCTCTCTCTCTCTCTCTCTCTCTCTCTCTCTTTATCGTTCTTTGTTTCTCATTCTCTCTCTCTCTCTCTCTCTTTATCGTTCTTTGTTTCTCCTTCTCCCTCTCTCTCTCTCTCTCTCTCTCTCTTTATCGTTCTTTGTTTCTCATTCTCTCTCTCTCTCTCTCTATCTCTCTCTCTGTCCCTGTGCCGTTATCAGGAGGTGTCTCATGATCTGGAGGAGAGTAAGTACCAGTATGCTGAGCCCCGTCTGTCCATCTACGGACGCTCCCCGAAAGAGTGGGAGCATCTGGCCAAGTGGTTCATCCAGCACAAGGTCCACTCCCCCAACATGCGCTGGATCATCCAGGTGCCCAGGATCTAGTAAGTGTGGCCGACCTGCTGGATAACACACACACACACACACACACACACACACACACACACACACATGCACATGCATTCTTGTGGAAGCCTATGTAATATGCCGCATATAAATATTTCTAATACATAATGGGCTCTATCGTGCACACCAGCGCAATTGACTTTGTATACTCGCGCATTTGTCTTTCCTATTTTGCAGTCAGCGCATATTGGAATTTTCCCTCCACAGGTACATGTGCGCCCACGGGGGCGTTTCAGCGAAAAGAGGGGGCGTGTTCCGGCGCAAACGGACCCTGTTGATATTTTGCAGTTTCAGAAAACAATTCCGCCACAGACCAGGAACCTCATGGTCTAAAGTCAGTGGCGCAAATTCAGATGCTATTTTAAGGGCGCATGCATGGCCACAGGCCTGCAGAAATGAATGCTATGCACACCGATCTACAGACACCCTGTGCACAGATGGAAACATTCCATGCCTTGATAATATTTGTCCATTTCCCGGTTTTGTTCATGCATTGGTCAACTAAAAATTTAGTAGCCTATATACCGTTGTTGTTGTAAAGATATTGCATGTAGATGTACATCAACATGCAATATCTTTACAACAACAACCCCTAATTATGACCTATTAATTTGGACAACTTTATACAGCCCTATAAAGGCTAAAGTTACCTTTAGTTTTGTTCCAATTTACCGTTGTGTATGGCTTTAAACATCGTGTGCACTTTAACATCAGCCTATAAGCATTACTCCAGCTGCGCTAAGGTTTTAACAAGCACCACAATTTTGCCTACCTTGTTGTAGCCCATCTGAAATAACTCCAAACTTTGCTTTGTTCCCTCCATCCTTTCGTTGTTTTCAAAAAACGTTTTATATCCATGATGGCCTTGAAGTCTTGAGTTTGTGAATTCGCTTAAATAAGCTTATTATGTGCTGTTAACAAGCAACCATAGACAGTAAAAGAAAGCAGCAAGTAGCCTTGGCTACAATTTCTGTAGTTGCTGCGTCCATTCATTGTTATTCTCTCTCCTGCTCAAACAAAAGTTGTGCGTGCATTAAGTTGAGGATAAAGTGTTTACAAACTCTACTTTACATAAAATATTGTAAATAGCCTATTGTCATGCAGTTAATAGGATACTGTGCCGACTTACTGTGTCAACTTGGAAACTGTTTCTGTTGCCTGATGGTAGGTACAGCCGTAGCTTACACCTGCAGGAGCGCTTGCTTGGGCGCCTGTGTTGCGCAATGCACTTAGATCCTCTCATCTATACGAAGCAGTTCCCATTTCTCCAAACCATACATAATTACAAGGACAAATATTGCTACACGAGGGAAATCAGTGTGATGTGAAAAAATAGGTATAAATCTAGCGTACACATTTCCACGAATCACGGATGTGTTGATGACATAAATTAGGAAATATTAGAGGACTTAATGAGACGTGAAGTTGAACTGCATGCCAATGCCATTTAACCCAAATGCCCCAGCAGCATGGGAGAGGAGAGCTTATCTGACAGATCTGCATTGTCTATACTCTATAGTGAGGTAGATTACATTGCAAAAATATCACCATGCATTCATAACCTCGTGATTCAGTGAGATTGATCCCAAAACATCGGAAAGTGACATTTCTGTATTACATTTTGTCAAGATGAAAAATCAATAGCAAACTGTTCCCAACTGACTATAGCGCTGTGAACCGTTCCTGGCTGCGCCTGGCAATTCCGCCATCATAATAGCAATCCGCTATGGAACAAGCGTGCCTGTTGTTAAAGGGAATGTGAGATGACGCTCTGATTGGTTTATTGCACGTTACGCCCAAACCACACCCATGATTAATGTAGCTACTTCAGACCACCCCATTTTAGATTTGCGTCGGGCGCAACAGTCATTTACCCGCCGGTAAAATAGAAACATCGCCCAAGATCCGCCCACAAAGCGATTTGCGCGAAGTCAATTGTGCTAAAGTGCAAGATATAGCCCAATATGTATAATAGATGTTGGATTGGATAAATATTTCTAATACTTAATGTATGTAATGGAAATTGGTGTGGAAGCCCCTTCATGTTAGTATATGTCATGTAATGTCATTTTGGCACAAAGCACCCATTAAATGCCAGTCTTCAATCATTTGTGTTTTCCTTTCCAGTGACATTTTTAGATCAAAGAAAATAGTTCCCAACTTTGCAAAGATGTTGGAAAACATCTTCCTGCCGCTCTTTGAAGCCACTGTCAATCCTCAGCAGCACAAGGAGATGCATGTATTCCTGAAATATGTGAGTTGTCCGAGTTCTCTGGTAGTCTGTGTTATTGTGAGTCCAGTCTTGGGAGAGCAGCAGAATGCTATGTCACTTCTTTGTAGCAGACAGAGTTCTGATTCAGAACAGAATTCTCAAGTTTGGCTCCGTTTCTGATAGCTAAAAGAAAATATTTGCATAACGTTTTTCCCACAAGTAAGGCCATATGGAAAGTGTTGTTTTCGTTGAGTTTCGCATGTGAGCATGTTTTGGATATGTTTGTATGCAACATTTTTTTGTTTTCATGCTTTAGCACGAGGCAAAGAGCTTCTAATACTCTCCAGGGCTTTGTATCTTACTGTTACTCTCCAGTGACGAGAGAAAGAATATGACTCGGTTTTTAGATGAAAAACATTTGCATGCTGCTTCACCACAAACACTCTCAGACAGCAGTTTTTATGTCTGTGCAAGACGATCTGTGCCAACAGTGGATTAATAATAGATTAAGTGAATTTGATAGATTGACAACAGTCTGTCAACAAAACACTATACGTTAGGATTTTTTTGAGATACAAAGCCATAATTGCTATTCAGTAGATATCTTTGAAACTCTTTTCCCTCCCATAGCTGTCAATTGCATAGGCCTCTGAATGCCCACACCTACACTGTTAATTACAGGGGAAGTGTAGTTCAGATTTAATCCTGTTGCAACACAAAGGTCAAATATCAAATCACAGTGTGTTGCAAATCCAGTCTAATATATCCACATGTTGAAATCCTATACTTCTGTGCCTGTCACGAGGCATTAGGCAAGGTTTTGCTAAAATAACCCTCTAGAAGTATGCCTTAAGAACAAAAACACATTGGATAACACTGGACATTTCCCTGTATCCTGCAGGTAACTGGCTTTGACAGTGTGGATGATGAGTCAAAGCACAGCGATCACATGTTCTCTTACAAAAGCCCCAAACCAGAGCAGTGGACCACAGATGATAACCCCCCCTACAGTTACTACCTCTTCCATATGTACGCCAACATCATGGTGCTCAACAACCTCCGCAAGTGAGTAACATATTCAGGGACAGGGTGAGTGGATGACAGTTATAATGCTAAAGTGACGGTAGTCCATTTGGGGACTTTCTTGACAGAGCAAAACGCCCTGAGAACTGTGTTGTTGTGCGGACATGGTACATTATATACAGATAGATGCATTATTCTTAACCCACTATGAATCAACTAATCCTTTCGTGGAATGAGCACTTGGACACATTAGCTCCGTATCTAAATAAAGTATAGTAAAAACAGTTTGACTCTTATCATACTCTGTATTATCCTATTGTATGTTGTGAGATTATGACCACATAAAACCACAAAACATCAATTCTGCCTTGATCATCATTTATTTAACTTCATTCCCTCAGTCGTTAAAGACTTGAACACAACTACCCGTCATTCAGTTGTGCTTCAGTGTAAGTTCACCCCTGGTTAGAACGGTTCTCTCCAGCTGCTGAGAGTTGTGTGGCTGGTCTTGTCTTGCTGCTTCCTAGGGAACGTGGCCTGAGCACCTTCCAGTTCCGGCCCCATTGTGGCGAGGCAGGGTCCATCACCCACCTGGTGTCTGCCTTCCTCACCGCCGATAACATCTCCCACGGACTCAACCTCAAGAAGGTGAGCGGTCGTGAACAGGTGAACAAAGGTGTGCACGCCGTATGGCTCCCAAGGAAGATTCTGGAGATCGAAACGTTGCTACAGCACACAAAAGTGCTGTGCAACAGAACAGAAAATAATATAATTTGGAGCCATACAGTGTGCAGATATTCTTTCTTTTTTATGATCTATAGTTCTAATGTCTTGCACCTGAAGTGTTTTTTTGGATGTTCGCATACTTGCTCTGTTGGTCATTAGCCGCAATTTTTCACACAGATATCTGTTTCTCGAGGTCACCGAGTACTGTCGGGGGAAAAAAAGGATGCTACCTAGCTTGAGCTGCTGCAGCCAACAGCTAGAGCAGCCAGGCAGCTACAATGCCCCTTACAATGCATCTTTTGCCCCCAGAGTGCAGCACTGTGGCAAATATGGCTTCAGAATTAAAAGTTAGTTATTTTTTGCAATGGTGAGGTATGAACCGTAATGATGTTATGAAAGGGTAATGACAATAGATTAAATAATTTCACCTACACTCATTTGTTTTGTACAGCATGGAGAGTGACACTTCAGCTACGGATATGAAATAATTAATAAAATAAATCTAAATAATAAATCTAAATAAATCTAAATATAAATGTATAAATAAATAATTTATCTCTCTCCCTATGGCCTTTAAAGTACTCTAAAACAGATGTGCACTGAAAGAATGACTAATAGGCAGACTATATATGCAACATATATCTTCTCTATTATATCAGCCTTCATTCATGTGCCTCTGCCTCTTATCCCATCCCACGTCCTGCCATACCACCCCCTCTCCTATCACCCCTGTAGGGGATGCTACAGTATGAATACAGTACAATAGATGGGGTGTGTGAGCAGGAAGTCATTGCGTAATCTCGGCCTGTGTGCACAGTTCCTGTGAGGCATTCCAGAACCCCAGCCAGAGACCTATCTAACAACGGAACACATGAACCGTGCATGTGCACCTGCATTGTGTAAAGATAAAACACCTCTCAGACCAAGTACTGTAGACCAAAGTCCTTATTTATGAGCCATTACAGAGCTTGTAGGGGCTTGCGCTATGCTATAATCTTCTCAAAGTACGTTTGTTAGAGCCAGTTTATCCTTTAGTTGTTGTTTACTATGTCGTCTCCCACTATTGGTTCCACTGCTAGTGGAAACAATAGTCAGCAGGAACATTTTTTTTTTAGGCCATGATATTTCATGCTATTTCATGCCATTTTACATAAGAGGATATACAAGTAGGACCTTCATTTACGTTGATTTGTACTCATACACTGTCATGGATAGTTTTCAGTTGAAGTTTAGAAGGATAGGGAATCCTATTAAAGTTGGATTTTTTTATTATGATTTTGTACATTTGAATGTGCGTCAAGCAACCCCTCATCTGACTGGCGTGGTGGCCTGAAAAGTTTGGTAAAACAAGCTGCCATTACAGCATTTGTGTCTTTGTTTTCCCAGAGTCCCGTGCTGCAGTACCTGTACTACCTAGCCCAGGTGCCCATCGCCATGTCGCCCCTGAGCAACAACAGCCTGTTCCTAGAGTACTCCAAGAACCCACTCAGAGAGTTCCTCCAGAAAGGCCTGTCTGTGTCCCTGTCCACCGACGACCCAATGCAGTTCCACTACACCAAGGTGAGCCTCACAACTGGACTCTCCCTCAATACTGGCATCAGGGACACATCCAGTATTATTGTTCAATAGAAAGTCCTCACTAATGCTGAGGACTATAGGATACTACAGTCTAAAGAATACCAGAGCCATATAAAGGTAGAGTTGCGACAACTCCATTGACGCTAATGTTCCATTTTTTTCCAACAATGGCAGCTAATGGAAGCCTCAAATAGTTCCCGGAAGTTAACAATTAATAATAGCAGCAGTGCAGTTACAGCAGTATAGACTGTTTGTAGCCAACATTTCAGACTCAGATGTACATTCCTTTGTCTCATCCGAATAATAATAATAATAACAGTAATAGTAGTAAAGTAAATAGTAGGCTATCAATAGCCTAATTATAATAATAAACAATTGATGAATCGACTATGACTTTTCTGCTGCTCAGTCTTTATCAGTTCCTCATCAAATAAATTAAAAGAGGCTAAAAGCCCAATAAATGTGCCACAATAATAGCCGAATATAAGATAACCCTTGCCTATCCTATTTCAATTAGGCAGCACTACACCACCACGAACAAGCTGTCATTACGTTTTTGCGTATAGTAGGCCTACAACTTTTATGACGTTGCTTCCCCAAAACAATTCCTCCATAACTGTGTATTTAATCGTTTGATATGTGGATAACTTTCAGTGGACTAAACTAAAGGTAAAGATTTTGTTATCACAAGGCTAGCTGGTTCGTTATATGGCGAAGCATATAGCCAACTTTGTTTGCAGCAGTGAAGCTGAGTTTGTTGTTAACATTGTTGTTAACTGTCAGGGAATTTAACCCCAACATATAGATACAAGAACCACAACACGTAGTATGGCTTTGCCCACAAACTCTGGTACCAAGAGGAGAGCCTGCTAATGTAAGGAAGAATTCCTCACACCATCAGTCTCTCACTCTGCAGCCCAAAAGCTGTGTCTTTTATTGTACAGATGCACACAGAAAATAGGAAGCAAGACATAGCGACTTCATTGTGACATACTCTTATCTCACCCACACAGACAGGGTGCAGTTCCTGTCTGTCTGGGTGCACACTTAACTTGTACTCTCTGTTCTTAGAACTCAGCACAACAACATTTAACTTGAACTCTCTGTTCTTAGAACTCAGCACAACAATATTTCTGCTTACACAAATGGTTATACAATGATAATAATAATTTCCTTACAGTAACGTAAACGTTTCTTCAATTAGCCTAATATGCATGAGAACCTATATAGATTTGAGGGAGCTGCAGCTGTTAGCATCAGCACGGTCATATTAACACAGCAGGCACTAGCCCAGTGAAGGATCGTGTAAACCCCATCCCCAGAAACCAGTTTCAATCCAAGCTTGCGCTGATCAGTGGCGATTCTGGACATTTTTAACAAGGGTGGCACTAGTGAGGCACTGATTAATTCAAGGGTGGCATGAGGCAAAACATCAAGATAAACAGAAACAGGCTCAAGATGTGAAATTAGCACAAATACATTAGGGAAACCAGACACAATCACCATACTCATAAATTAAAATATAATCCATTTTATTCTATTCTATTAAATGAAGATATACAAATATACTCATCCAAGACATTTTCCCCCACAATAACTTATATCTATGCGCATCTATTTTTGTAGCTGTTAAAAGAATTTGACCTGCTTTTTTGTCTATTTGTTTATTTTCTTTAAAGTTCAAGAAACTTGAGGGTGGTATGAAGAAGTGTATTGTGTATGTGAGCAATTTCATCTTCCTAAATCTCAATATTATGATCATAACAAGTGTGGGCAAAATTATTTATTATATTTTCACGTGGGGTAACTTGTTGCAGGGCAACCACATAACCGGTTCCATGTCTTCCGATTGGATGATTAATGATCAGTTTAAGAAACTTGAGGTTGGTATGAAGGAGTGTATTGTGTATGTGAGCAAACATTGTTCACGTTGCACAAGGGGCAACTTGTTGCAGGGCAAGTGTATTGTATGTGTGAGCAACCTACATGTTACTTATCTGCCTGAATCTCAATATTCTGATCACAACAACTCTGGGCAAATTACAAGTCAGCACCAGTGCTGCATTCATTGTTTTGCACTTTTATAATCACATCACCAAAAGTAGGTTATTGGTTTTACCAAAAGTATTTGGCAGTATTTTTAAACTACAAACCTATAAAGTATTTTGATACAAAATATGATGCCATTTTTCCCTAACTAAATCAAATACAAATTTGTATTTTAAATACATGTATCAGACATGCCTATCCCTGCCTGTTGGCTGCAGCAACTCAAGCTAGGTAGTACTGATTGTTTTGTGTTTGTTTTGTGTTATGTTAGTTTTGATCCAATTTGACAGCTTTGCTATGTTGCCCACCCAAAATTTCTACCAGCCCACCCAAATATAGTAGCCTAGCCTAGGTTAGAACCAGCCCTGCCCTGCATGGAGACATATTTTACGATAATAATGGAGAAAATGTTGGCAAAACTTCGGAATCGGAATCTCCTACCCTCATTCATCTACAGTATACAGTACCCACATTCTGCGTTCAATCCAGCGAGACAAGTGACATCGCCATAGGCACGATATTTAGTCTCTAATTTACCTCTGTTAGGCCTACAAAAGGTTGCGTAAAGGAGTATTTCCTGATCGGGGAGACCTTTCGGTCCGCGGTTCTATAATATCATTCAATTGTGCCGCAAATTAACAGACAGAAGTGGGGCGTAATTTAAATTCATGGCTCCGTAGACCAGCAATCTACTTGTCGAGGAGGCTCATAGTTTGAGAAACGCTGCAGATCATAGACAGAGAAAGCTCTGGGAACAAAACACAGGTATATGATTTTGTTGTCACGCGCTACTATGGAAAATGAACTTTATAAAAGACCGGCTCGGCCAAAAAAAGAAAAAAGTATGCCAGATGGCCAGTCCAGCCCTGCATTCAGGAATTATTTAAGCAAAAGTGGAACGTGCGCAATATTTTATTTCTCCCAAATAAAACTCGACAAATAAAACAGGCATGGGGGACGAAAGAAACATACAGTTTAGCCTAAGCTATGTAAACTTCCCATAATTTCAATATTTTACAACAAATGCTTGACTAGCCTACAGTTAACACTTAATGGCCTATCAAATGTCGGCGACTTAAGTGTGTGATTACATAAATAGGCACTGGCAGATGCAATAGGTAAATAGATATCTTTGCGTGTTAGTACAAGCAGTAGCCTGTATGCCAATAAAGGCAAGCGTGTTTGCCACTTACATTTCTGACGTCTGATACTTCAAACTGCTGCAAGTGCATCATGAAAGGTCCTGCCTTAGACCATGTTAATGGCCAATCGTAGACTAGGATTTGGGGGTGGCACCTGGGGTGGCCAATCGAATCTCAAGGGTGGCCCTCTGGCTCAGCCCCTGGGCCTACCATGCGCAAAAGCGCCACTCGCGCCTAGGCTATTTAATTGTATAGCCTTGTTAGGCTGTGTGCAGGGTGTGCCAACTGTTTTTATGAGATAGAGAGACCCCCTTAAAGACAAAAAGATCATTCTAGCACTGCGTGTGACCATTATGTGCAGTTTGAATTGTTTTGGGGCAGGTCCGGCAGTTGTGTGAGAACTTCTCTGAGCCTCTGAGCTGTTAGATAGATAGATAGATAGATAAATAGATACTTTATTGATCACCAAGGGTGTGTGTTCACAGGAAGCTTTGATGGAGGAGTATGCCATCGCTGCCCAGCTGTGGAAGCTCAGCACCTGCGACGTGTGTGAGATCGCCAGGAACAGCGTACTGCAGAGTGGCCTCTCACACCAGGTAACACATACCCACTCACACACACATACTTCCTCATTTTTATTTTGATGATGAAATAGATCCTCAGTATGAGTGTTGTTTCTTTCAGTGGATATTCTTTTAGTCCAATAATATAGTTAGTCCAATAACATAGATAATCTACTGCAGCACAATTTGCCTGTATTTGCATCATGGAGTTTGGGGCTATAGTGATGTAGAGGTGTGGACAAGAAAACTTCTAATTCTACTGTTAATGCCAACACTGTTGCTGTCCACCCCACTGCTACATAATTTGACTGCTCACATTATAGTTTTTCTCGATCGCTTTAACACTTGTGTCCACTCATCACGTGACATCACGTTTTCAAAACAATTAACACGACACGCAGGTCTAAACAACACACTCTGGCCAAAATGACACATTTTGCTTGCAAAAGGCTCTTACTCTCTCAAAACATTTAAAAGATGCAGCAAAAGCCAATTCTGCCTTCCAAAGACACATCTTGTCGTCAAATCACACAGTGATTTCAAGCAGTCATTACACTAGACACACTGGACAACAAAATGTAAAACATAGTTCTCAAAATGAGGAGTTTCAGACTTTTTTTGCTGTCTGTGCCATTTCTTTTTCATGTTTCTGGTTTCACCCTAGATGTAACTGTCATTGACATGTAAGACCTACAGTAAGCACCTAGACAAGACAAATTTCATTGAACTACAACTTGTAATTTTTCATTGAAATAGACCTACAGTAAACATTTTGTCAGCATTTGTACTGTTTTCTTCACCAAATAGGCAATACAGTACTTCTCTCTAAATGTGCCTTAAATCTATACTTGCAAATAGCAACACAGAACAGACGTGGTATCTCTTATTGATAATGAATGATTGCTGATTGAAGAATTGTGCAAAGGAGATTCACAAAGTTGTATCAGAGATTCAGACTTATGCAAGGAATCTCTACCACTTGTTTCCTTTTGATTAGCATAGGGAAACCAATCAAGTTTGGGATCTTTGAATGACATCTGTGTTAACTGTTTTGCAAAAGGGTGTGAGAAATGTGTGAACCCAATGAAAACGTGTTAGCTCATTTGCAAGAGATGACTCATGCTGTGCAAAGAAGGTGTTAATGAAGACCAAGTGGATCCCAGTTTCTGTAAGCAGGTCAAAGCAATAAAGAGAAAAACTGTAAGATGCCAATCAACGGTGCATGTGTTTTTGCGTGGCAAGTCATACACTAACCACCACCTCTGTCTGTATCTATCTGTTCAGGACAAGAAGCACTTCCTGGGTGAGAACTACTTGGAGGATGGCCCTGAGGGCAACGACATCAGACGGACCAACGTGGCACAGATCCGCATGGCCTACCGACACGAGACGCTGTGCAATGAGCTCTGCTTCCTGGTGGAGGCGGTCAAGGCAGAGGACCAGGCAGCGGCACAGTGACCAGCTTCGTGATCTGAAGAGGGTAGGAGGAGATTGGGGTGGGGAGGCAGGGGTACAGGGGGGTCTCTACGGCTTTAGATAGCACAAGCAGTCCACCCAGTCACCTACGACCTTCATTACCCACCTGACCATTGCCTTATACACCAAATATGGCTGCCTTCATGTCCAAAAGCATGAAAGGTAGAAAGCGAGTAAATCTGTACCAGAGAAACAGTTGCGATGCACCCAACAAGAGATGGCCAAGTTACACAAAGCCATTACATACTGTAATATGAAGCTGCTGTTGATCACCTGTTGTGACAGTTTTTAGGAAAAAGAAGTGACAAGATACTGTCTACGGTGTCCTTTTTACAGGAGAAATTGGTTTAGGTTTTAGATTTCTTTTTTTACTTGATGTATTCATAACTTGGGCTACCTGAATAGATGTTCTTATTGCTTTTTTTTTTTATTGCTGTGATAGTTTATAGCAAAACACTTTATTTGCACGGGCTTGTTGCATGGATAAAGGGATTTTTCATAGAGCCTGGAAAACATGATCCCTACCTTGATGAACCAGTTTATTTAGGAACTGCTGATGTCAAAGTTACTATTTACTCAGGACAGGCAGAGGTGGAGCCTCTATTCTACAGCAGATTTTCTACATATAACCTGCCCCACCTCCCCATCACTCTGCAGTTTCACCCTACACAGCTTCCTTACACTTATGCTGATAAAATGTATTTCACTGTATACGAACTGCTTGTTTAGTACTTTGCTCCTTGGTAGGAAAAGGAAGTGAGTGATTTAGGCGTTGAGGTGATGTTACCAGAGAAACCAAGAGAATGCCTGAACAGCACATGTGATGCCTCCACTCTGTGTATCTAATTCAGCTTTCTCACTGTTTGTCTCACGCCACTTGGACCTAGATAGGAACCCAATGATTACTGTAGGTTCTCTTTCTCTATGAATGTATGGGCGTGTGTATTTGCTATTTCTGTTTGTCAAACTGTTCCTGTTCATGTTTTCTTTTTCTAAATAAAGATTCAGAACATTATTCAGTGTTTAGCATTCTCTATCCAATTAATTTATTAACATGCCTACTTTGAACTATTGGGAAAGGTTTCACAAGGTATTTAGAACTAGCAAACGTAATTATTTTAATAAGAGAAGATAAATAAGGAGCTGAGAGAAGTGCCCTCGCGTTAAAAAAAATGTGTGTAAAAAGGATAGTATTTTATTTGTGTTAAACAGTACCACCTACTGGGCATTAGCCAATTATGCAATTTACAGAGATGACATGAAAATGCTTCATACAAAAACAGCCAAATATCCTCATCTACCCTGCTACAAGCCTCATACATTTACATCTATTTACTTTATCATCTGGACAAGCAGCCGTGCCCACAACCAAAGTCTGAGTATTAACATAAGGTCAATAATGACAAATGATGGGATAGGTGTAAACTTCTACACATCAATCTTGTGGACATACTAAACTCAGATGACAAAGAATCTGAGTCTCTGAACTCCACCCTCAAGGTTTTAATTATTAATAACAATAATAACAACAACAGGGTATTTTTTAGATCCTAATCAAAATAATCAAGTATAATGCTACATAAATAAATAATTATAATGCTGCATAAAACATCAAGCATGTGTAGAATTTTTTGTTTTAAAAAAAAATAGCTACAACAAAGCCCAGCTTTTATTGAATTACAGTGTTGTTTTACTCTGACTTGGACACAAGAGGTTTGCAGTCATAGAAGAGCTAGCAAGCAAAAAAAAAAACTGCCAAGAGCAAGCGTGAATGAGCAGGCCAATTATGTTGAATTTGTATGGGGATGTGTGTTAGAGCCTGAGCTGAATAGCTGACCTCCTTGCTAACACAACATCCCAAAAAACACAGAAATTGAATAGAGATCAAAACATATTGTTGGGTTGTTACGGCAACCCCTGATGTCTAAAGTGGCAGAGCAATCACCCAACAAGAGGACTAAAGGCAGCAGTGGAAAAAATATCCAGCAAAAGAAAACAGAGGTTTTAAATGTGATGTCTCAGATGATTTCATGTCACAGTAATTCAAACAATCAACACAGACCTGTCAAATATCAAACACGCCGCAAATATGCAGTGACCATAAAATCAGTGTATGAGACAAGTGCAATTAAGTTAGTCATTTTTTCAAATGATACATTTATAAATCAAGCTTAAAGCTGTAGATTTTTGACAGTTTGTACTTATTTCTATTCTTTCACAACTTTCTGTGATGCATATTTATTATTTTTTCTTAGAAAATTGAATACTTGAAGTAGAAATCCAAAAAGCTGGCCCATGGCCAAAACCATCACTGGTTAATGCCTCCAAACATCCAAAGGCTTATTTGATTTAATGAAATAAATAAACCTTAAAAAACTCCAAAAAAAGAAATTAAGATAATTATATTTGTCCATATGGTTGCCATTGAGAGGAGGGAGAGGAAGATTAAGTTGTTTGTTAGTGTGTGTGGTAGGTTAAGGCCTGTGAGGATGGCCTGCCTCATCAGCCAGGTTTAGGATGTAGCCAGCGATGTCCTCCTCCGTAGGAGCATCGGACATCACCCATGATTCATTGGCAGCGGTCACCTGCAGGCGGCAGATGGGGCAGTTTCTGTTGTGACCACTCCTACGGAGGCAAAGATCAAGAACAAGATCAAGAAACTTTGAGTCCAAAGGTCATATAATCACACCAAAAGAAACCTGTTTGTCAACATTTCTAAGTCACAAAACACACAGTTCAAGACACACCGTGTGAATGTGTGTGCTATGTATGTTTCTCTCTAACAAAACCCACCAGGGGTGATCACTTAACACGGGGCTTAAAGCAGAGAACATTTCTTTGCCTGACAAAACCGTTACATATGATGATTTGTTTTCAATATAACAACCTGGCCAGCCCCTGAATTCAGGCACAGAGCCTAAGAAGTTTAAGCCCTGCCGGCATTACAGTCAAGACGCAACATAAACCTTTCCAGGGCAAATTTCTCCTCAGGTCACAGAACAACTGAAGGCGCTCTACATAAATCTACTGTTAAAAAGGCTGAACAATGCACACATGCATGAATTCCCATTTTTTTAACTGCTTACACTGCTTACACAAGCTGTGTTAGCTCGTCACACAAGTTTCTCAGCATGTCTTTCACACACCATAACCCCACAACAAATCTGCAGAACCATACACTAATTCCCAGTGTTTGACTTCAATTTCCTAAAACACATTTTGCAAAACACTACACACAATTTTCTACCTAACATACATAAATCTAACAGGAAGTAAAGTGATTTTGTTTTTCAAACACAACCTATCAAAATGCCACACTTATTGGCATTGACACTCACCACTTATTCCCACTCAGTCCTGAATGTACAAACACTCTTAGATTACTTTACTGAACACCATCCGATCATTGCCTTAGTACAGGCCTGTTCCTATAAGATTTCCCGTTGAAATGTTGCAGATACTTTGAAATGAAAATTAATTGGACTTTAGCGTAATGTTCTAAAAAAATGTCGACTTTACGTAAAACTTGTATTTTGTCCCCACGTTACCATTAGCTCAATGTTGTTTTCTGTGCCTCCGGAACGCACATGTTTGTTTCTGCAGTTGAAACGGTCTGCTCCCTCCCCACCCGCATGCACAAACACACACACACACACACACACACACACACAGTAATATATTTTCTTTGGAAATAGCAAAATAATTTGATAGTAGTCAGTAATTTCATTCTTTGGAAATATAGTAATTTCTGTCAGCTTTTAAAAACTCCATGTACATCTGGTGGCCATTGTATTTTGCTTCCTTTTTCGTGTTGGCTGTAAAATACTGTATTCACAACAGTAAATGAATAGGGAAAAATCACTTTTTGGTTTCAATATTGCTTACATGTTTACTGTGTATTTCAACTTATCTCTGTAGATGACTTTCACTCGTGTATGGAAATATACATAAGCCCATGACAGACAGAAGAGCTTTTAGGTTTTGAGCAACAGTGTGTACATGATGTATCCAAAATGTCATATTATGACAAAAGTGTTTATAATGTGAGGCGAATGTTTGCTTTAGAGATGTGTTTTTTTGCTCCATTTCGCTGGAGATTTGAGGCATTTTGCATTTTGTGTAAGCAATTGTGGATTTTGTGTGTAGAGTTTTGAAAAAGACACAGAGTTTTGAAAATGTGTG
This sequence comes from Alosa pseudoharengus, assembly GCF_046254945.1. Classification (NCBI taxonomy): domain Eukaryota; kingdom Metazoa; phylum Chordata; class Actinopteri; order Clupeiformes; family Clupeidae; genus Alosa; species Alosa pseudoharengus. The sequence goes on along the minus strand of NW_027468565.1, from coordinate 37,241,313 downwards.
TAAACAGTTGTAAAAAAAACTAAATATCCTCAATGCAATCTCTCTTTTCCCCAGGCCCTGTATCTCTGAGCTTCTGCATCTGGTCTTACCATTTATCTACGCATTTCTGTCAGACAGAATTTGATTGATTTATTTATTTTTTATTTGCTAGGAACAATGCTCATTAATTCACAGACAAAATGCTGTAAATAAAGCCAGAGTTAGCAGCTGTGTGTGCTAATTTTCATCCGTTGTCCCTAGCCAGTTAAAAGGCAGCCTTGTGTTTTCTGTCTTACCATCTATCTATGCACTTCTGACAGAAGCTGTGCGCACACGGCAGGATAAGGTCAGCTTTGCTGTCCATACAGATACAGCACTCCTCTTCATCGGTCAGCTGCTTCACCCTGGAGCCCAGTGGGAAAACAAAGAGCATGTAATCCACTAGAACAGTGCCGGGGCACACTAGCGTGCTGTGAGAGATCATCAGGTGTGCTGCAGAAAATTACCCAAATGTCACTCACTGGTCCAAAAAAGCAACTATTGCATTAAAGAATTTATAACCACATGCTCTCATCGATTGTATGATTGCACTATTTGTGGTATGCAGGCATTGTACAACGGGGGCCCCATATCCAGTATTCACAGAATCATCACATATCCAGTTCATAACAAAAATGTAATTAGATATAGTCTAGAGGCAGAGGGCGCTTGTTTTATTGAGCAGGTCTTGCATAGAAGCCATAATAAGGCCATATCTGTGTATTATTTGAAATTTTAGGCTATGGTATGTTTTTTTTTTTCTTCACACAGGATGTTAGTGTGCCATGGGACATTTTAAGTGTCAAAAGTGAAAAAAGATTGAAAAACACTGCACTAGAACACAAGCACACACAACAGGTAAAATACAGCTAAGGAGACACATACTGGGCTGGTGAATTGTTTATGCACAAGCACAACTACAGACATTTTCAGGGCCCTCTTTTGGTTGGCCTACCTGCCCATCCACATGCTGGCCTGGCACGAGTCCGTGGAGGCGAGCTGACCCGAGGGGCCCTCTGCGCCCGCCTCCCCGGAGAAGACCTCCGCCGCCTGGCTGGTGATGTCTTTATACAGATGGATGAACTGGTACAAGTTCATGATGCGGGAGGCCTCCACCATGCCATTCTCTTTGTTGATCTGAGGGAGAAAGCAGCACAGAGACAATGCTATTGTAGAACAGATTAACAACACGGTAAATTCACCTCTTATGAACATTTCATGTTTAAAGAAGCACTATGCAGGTCTGGTTATTCCTTCGCTGTTCCTGGGTTTTCGGCAGATTTGGGCTCACATTTTTCACTACACAGCTCCCCCTGCAGCTTAGGTAGCAGGTGACTGCTACGCTAAACCCCCACTAGCTAGCTGTCAAGAAACCAAGCTAAACACATACAAGGCTCACAATAAAACGGTCGAGCAAACACATTGTTCAAGAGACTGTCAAACCACATTACAAAGATGAAGTTCACCCAAGGGTAGGCTACTTACAATGTCAACAGCAACAAAGCCAAGTCGGTGTCCGTTTTGCAGTCTTCTTCGAAACTACAATCTGACTACATTTTCGAGGCACGATTGGATACTTCCGCTGAGTCACATCCAGATTTACCCAGACCGGGTCCAGAAAGTTGCTTATTCGTTTTTTTCCGCAGAGAAGCGATAGGGGGAAACGAAGCACTCACCAAACGACCCAGAAAGTGTTGTAGAACCATCAGAACGACTCTGAACCTGGATAATTAAGGTCATTTTTGCTAAAATTGTTGCATAGTGCTTCTTTAATTACATCCTCTATATTATACAGTACGAATACTCAGTACACAGGAACTCGAAAGGAGGCAGTAAGTGAAAAATGACAGAACATAGAGGAAATTGAAAATCTAATGGGGAATTTGTCAAGTTTATTTATGCAGTATACGCATTAGGAATGCACCGATACCACTTTCCTAAGACCAAATACATTTTGGTAAATTTGTGTACCAAGTGGTTATACCAAGAGCCAATAAGCCACTTTTCTACCAGAAAAATAACAACTACCATCAAAGTGCAATGAACTGGACTGATTTTATTTTCATCAGATGTACTCTGGTTACAAAAGTGGCACCTTGCATGTTATCAGAGAATTTCTGAGTACTAATGAGTACTAATTCAGTGTGGGAATGATCAATCAATGTGCATAACAAAGCTGTCAGACAGAAAGGGTACAGAGCAAAAGAAAATACATGGGCAAGATCAACCAGCATGATTATTCTGTGCCCTTCATCCCTGTAAGCGGTGCTGAGGTGCGAACGCTGGTGGTCCCCATGAACTGACCTTTGTGCACACTATCCTCACAGCCACCTTCCACAGGGCCGTGGCGTCAGAACCTGGCTGCACTTCAAACAGGAGGTGCTTCTGCTGTCCTGCAGCCAACTTGGCGGTCCTGTGGGGGCAGACTGACGTCCATAAACACATCCAACTCGAGTCTCTACACACTGCGACATCATTACATATACGAACACCTTCAGACAGGCCAACTGTCATGTTTATTTTTATTTTTTTTATTGTACTTCAAATAGTGGTTTGACTGAAATAAATGTAAGGCTCAACTCACCTGCTATCATGGACAAACCTGATGGACCTATGCCATTTTGCTATCAATGTTTCTTGTGAATGTATTGTATTATTATTATTTTATTAGTATATGTATTATTGTACATGGCTTGAAATCACTCTGAATAAAATGAATAATATACACAATTAATGGCATCAGTTTCATCTGATAGGCTACTGATTTGGTAGTGTTGTGAAGATCCTCTTACACTTCATTTAGCTCGGCCACCCGACCCAGGAACTCCTCGTAGGTGAGGTAGCCGCTCTCGCGCACCAGACCGGCGTGCTTGAGCACCTTCTCAGGCAGCCTGCCCGCCTGTCCGGTGAACTGTTGGCCCATGGTGGTCCCAAGAGGACAACGGAATCCCAAAGAGAACAGGCCTCATTCAGCAGTTTCTTTAAGCACAAGCAAAGCAGAAGAACAGAACACTGCTGAGCTTCGCAAAGTATGTGGTTTTAGCCGTTCACTGAACCCTAGTTCAACTTATGCGGCCTATTGATGAGCATCTAGTGGTGAGCTTTGACCACAAGACTACAAAATAGTAATGACAATAGATTGTGTAGCTTTTCAACGATATAGGCTACCAGTATTCGTTAGCCAGTGGGCCTAGACCTAACTTGCCTGACGTTAGCTAATTACGTAACACACCACATGGTGTTCATCACTACTCATAGACCAGTCTTGTGTGTAAAATACAACAAACTACACATGAGCACAAAGATTGAGTTCATAAGTTATAAGTGGGATCCTGGCCTGTATTTTCAGGTTTAGCCTAACACTTCGCTTTTAACGTTACCTAAAACCTCCCACATACTGTCATTGTACGGTTAATATTTAGCCTAACTCATTCTTACAAAAAAACTAAATAGCACTCAATTTGGAGATAAACTTGACGCCGTTAGGTTACGTAACACAGCAAGCTAGCACACGTTAGCAGTTAGAGACCGACCGACGAGAACGAGAACTGTCATCCAAAGACTAGATCTACATCTGAACAGAGATTATCACATTCAGGGCTCAAGATAGTTCTATGGACATTGCGTATTGCTAATGGATAATGCTACAGCTGGAGGAGGGAGGTTACTTAGTTAGTAGCAAGTTTTCTAAATGGTTTATCAACAGTTAGCAGCTAGAGACCGACCGACGAGAACTGTCATCCAAGAACAGTCTTATTGACATTTCAACACAGACTACATCTAAAAAGAGATGATCACATTCAGGGCTCAAGATAGTTCTATGGACATTGCGTAGTGCTAATGGATAACGCTACAGCTGGAGGGAGGGAGGGTTACTTAGCAGCTAGTAGCAAGTTTTCTAAATGGTCTATCAAAAGTGATGCAAGTTAGATGCTAGCTTGAAGCCAAACCAAGGAAATAATCTAGAGGAGTGATGGCTTACTTAGCAGTATGTGCGGTCATATAACTTACCTTACATTAGTGATCATCAACAGACAGTGGAACAGAGGTATTCTATCTGGATAGTTTTGGATTCTGTAGTAGTGGTGTTTACTTTTTAGCCGTGCTTCGCCGTTCAGTATTTTAGTGGACTGACAACGTAAGAATTCAGTACCGCCACCTACTGAGTAGTGTGTGGAGAGCACTAGCTGCTACTGTGTTTCCTAGCCTCTAGCAAGGCCTCCTGCATTATCTCACTTGGCCTAGTTGGATTTGTCTTAATTGAACAATATTGATGGGTTTCATCAGGTCCCTTTCCACAGGTGTATTAATCAAGCACCATGCAGTCTGCATTGATAATCAAGGTGCTTGATTTTATACACCTGTGGAAAGGGACCTGATGAAACCCATGAATATTAGACAACGCAGTTCATAGATGTATTGTTTCCATATTTATTCCCTGAAATTTAAATACATAAAATGAAGACATGGCCTATTCTAGATTAGGCCTAGAGTAATATTCATGTCATCTCACTTTGTTTTATTTCAGGATGAAATATATTCTGTTGAGTACCCTGTTGTGATTTTTTATTAAAACAAATCTAATTTATTAAATCTAAATCTGTCAACAGCTTCAAAATGCTGAACTAGACAGATACCGTAGGCACATAATACATACAGATAACTCCTGATTGAATCTGCGGTACAACCTGCTGCTCTTAGCCTATTAAGAGAGATACATTTCATTTCAGTTTTTCAATCAAATTATTCAATGAGTTGAAAACTTCCAGTGTCAATCCTCTTCCAACTGTTCCACAACCTTGCGTAACTTATCCACAAGCACTGTGAATAAATGACATAAACACTATGAATTAGTGATCCACGTAAAGTCAGCAACTTAAGATACAACTAATGTTTCATAATGCATGCCTTAATTCCTAATTGGCCTAGCTATTATGCATCTATTAAAATAGTGTTAGAGGTCTGTAATATATGGTTACAAGGATACAAGGAAGTTTATTGTCACATGCATATAGTTACTGGATGTAAGAAATGCAGTGAAATTATGTCTGTTGTCAGCCTATTTGTGCATTTATGGGGGGGGGGGGGTAAAAAGTGCAGTAGAAGAGGGGTTTAGTAGATTAAGTGGCAAGGGCTGCATAAGAAAGGTTATATACTAGGATAATATATTTTATGCCACTAACTTAAGTAGCAACAGAGAAAAGTAAAAAAAACAAAATCTTTCTATTTCACTGAAAATGTTCAAGGTTACAGCCATGCCAGACTTGAGGCAACAGAGAGAAATACCTCCAGCTGTTGGTCTCTGGAAGTCATCATAGCAACGACAAGCATCGATTAGCTCTCCTAACTGACGGGGGCAGTCTTCGGGTAAGGGCTCCATGGCTTTCTCCTCACAAACTTTTTGATAGACAAACTTTTGATCACAGCCTATGTCGATAAAGGTAAGAGTTTTTGAACATTCTAACAAAAAGGTGCTAAAATTCCATGTTGAATTCAGTGAACCCAGATGAACCCAGATATTCTTTAGAACGTTCATTTCCAACATTTCCGCCACACCGGTGTGACAGTACACACTGGGTTAAGAATGGTGAACCTTATGGTTATGGTTATGGTTACGCTTCTGTCCAAAGCTGCAAGAACTGACCAGATAGAATGAACAATGATGATAGCCTACATCATGGAATTACATCATCAAACAACAAAAAAGCTAATCATAATGTTTCAAACATCATCACATTAAAAATGTCAACACAATTAAAGCAGTTATTCACATATACCTTTAAAAGGAGCACATCGAGTTGCAATTTCCCACAGCACAATGCCAAAACTGTACATTAAAAGACATACATACATAACTCAGTTAGTAGTAGAAGAATAACGAGAGGATGTTCATGTGAGAGGAGAGGACGCTTGAATACTTACCTGTATATCTCACAGGCTTTATCATAGGGGTGATTGATGCTCTGCAGTTGCTGAGGGGAGCTGTAGCACAAAGTGCTGAACTTCCCACTGTTATTTTTCCTCAGCGACGTCTCTGTTTTAGCAAGCTCAAAGCCTCCAAGCTTGACAAACCAGAAAACACAATTATAAATAAGCATGATGTTTGTGTGTGTAAGTGTGTGTGGGGGGTACAATTTGGAATAATTAACTACACCCTTAGCGTAACTATCAGAAATGTTGACAGGACAACATGAACACAGTGAATATGTTCAGCACAAAATAACTGTTCTTAAGCAAAGGAAAAATCAAGTCCTACATACCTTAACTCTGTATCCTGCAGCAACCAGAAACTTGTTACAGTTGATGCATCCATGAACTTTGAACTTTTCCTCCGACTGGTGCAATCTGCATTGAGGAAAATAGCATATCTAAAATATATTACTAGAAATTACACATGGTTCTCAAAAGAGGAAGTATGTTCATATGGAATTACCACCACCAGAGGTAGAACATTTAATAAGTAATGACTGTGTGTGTGTGTGTGTGTGTGTATTTGAAGTGGATATGGGTGGTCACCTGTAGAGCCCTTGTGCGGCATCAAGACACATCCGGGATTTTCTGTCCCAGGGTAGTTTGTAGTTGCCATCCAGCACTTGTTTTAATGAGCCTTTTTCACAGTACTCCATGACAATCAAGAAGTTGGGATTGGGACCTTTAAAACCAAAGGTTGGACACAGAGAATAAAATGGATGGCACCGCCACAGTTATACCAGACAGTGTTTCCCACAGAATTGGATTCAATTTGTGGCGGTAGCTGACTTGGACAACGGGGGGGGGGGGGGGGGGGTATTAAGATCGTCTTGGTAGTGTATAGGTCTAATTGAGTGCCTGTGCCTTAAGGGAACCCTTGCAATTGTAACACTGTTGAAAGGCTGCTGATGTGTGGATGCAATTCATAACGCAGACATCCCAAGTCTCCCGGAAGTTTCCCGCATATTGATAGCGGCACCCTGACGCCCGCAAATTAGATAAAATCTCCCGGAATCTAGAGTGAGCGATCAAGAGCGCGCATGCGAGACCACGTGTGCATCTGAGTGTAGCGCGCACACGACGGGAGAGAGAGAGGGGTGGTGCGTGTGTGTCAAGGATACAAGGATACAAGGAAGTTTATTGTCACATGCATATAGTTACTGGAAGTAAGAAATGCAGTGAAATTAAGTATGGTGTCAGCCTATTTGTGCATTTATGGGGGGGGGGGGGGTTAAAAGTGCAGTAGAAGAGGGGTTTAGTAGATTAAGTGGCAAGGGCTGCATAAGAAAGGTGGGGGAGGATTGCGATTGGGGGGGGGGGGGGCACCAACAAGGAGCACCCAAGAGCAACAGGGGCAAGGAAAAACTCCCTTACCAAGGAAGAAACCTTGGGCATATCCACGGCTCAAGGGGCTAACCCAACTGCCAAGGGTCTTGGTGTGTGTGTTGGGGGGATGACAAGGGAGATGGGATAGTGTGCTGTGTATGTGGGGAGAGGGCAGTGTGCAATATGTGTGTTGGAGAAGCTTCCTCATGAGACAATGTGCTGTGTATTGGGGGGCGGGGGCAGTGTGCTGTAAGTATGTTGAGGATGTGTGTTGGAGAAGCTTCCTGATGAAATAATGTGCTGTGTATGTAGGGGAGAGGGGGGGGGGGGCAGTGTACTGCAAGTATGATGTATGTGAGTGATGACAGTGAAGATGTGTGTGTGGGCGGGAGGGGAGTGGAGCAGTGACTGTGTGTGTGTGTGTGTAGTGTGTGTGTGGGTAGGTGGGGGCAGTATGCTGTAAGTATGTAGAGGATGTGTGTTGGAGAAGATCCTGAAGACAATGTGCTGTGTATGTAGGGTGTCTGAGCGCATCCAAGACAGAGAGCATCCTGATTGGCTTGTTTCGCTAAATCAACCAATCAGTTTTCAGTGTAGGCGGGCTTTTATCTCTTTTCCCCCGAACTTAATGAATCAGTTCAGTGTATAGAAACAGGAGCGTCATGGCAGTCAGTGCCTCAAAAAAAGGAAAATGTAAGACCCATTTCAAAGTGTAGGCTACCCTTGTCTCATAAGAGTAAAACATAATGATAGGCCTAGTCTTGCACACTGCACTGTTTGTAACAGTGACTTTAGCATTGCCCATTTCGGGTTAAATGTTTGCAAAAAACATGTTGAGGTGAGTTTAACAAGTGTCAATTCATGTGCATATTATTCAGGCCTATAGCTTACTAGATAGTTGCCAAGGTTACATGAAAAGACCAAACTAAAGCGCAGCTCAATGGCAATGCAAGGATTTGACCTTATATTTAATTTAAATTAAATTAAATTAAACATAGAATATTAATCTGTGGCGGCCGATTTTTATTTCGTGGCGCCCCGCCACAGATTAGTCAATGTATGGGAAACACTGCACTATGTAATCAACTTACAGTATACACATATTGGTGAATGATACAAACATAAAAATGAAGAGAGCATGTAAAAAGTGTGTGCTTGTGTCACTGTGTGTGTAGGTGGGTGTGGTGGATGTGTGTGTTCTGGAAATGCTTGTGTCAGCATGTATGAATGCTACATCCGTGAAACTAATATAGTAACAGGAACATCAAAATGCAACAAAGAGAGAATACAACTGAAGACAGACAACAGAGAAAAGAGCTGTCAGTGACCCACCGTTTTCATCTTGGACACAAATTCCAAACATTCTGAGGATGTTTGGAGATTCAAAGCGCTTCATGGTCTCCACCTCTTTATTGAAGATACTTCTCACCGTGCTACAGTAACATTGGAAACCACAAGTGATACAGTGACATTTGTGCAACAATTAGTTTCAAGAATACAACCCAAAGTCTCTCACATCATTAACAATGACAGTGTTATTCAGTAAAACATTGTCAACATATATTTAAAAAACAGACTACTGGTACTCATAATGAGACTAGGCTACTCATGTTTAGGCATAATAACTTTAATATCCATGGTGAATTGCTTGCAGTGCAAGTAAAGGATGCATTTATACAGGATGTTCTCATTCTCATCCTATTAGTGTTAGTATGTTGCTCTTACAGGTGAGGTACCCTTCTTCTTATCAGCTGAGACTTCATGACACTGATCCTGTAAACTAGCTTACCTGGCGCTAGTGCTTATGGGGTATGTGTATCTCTTGATGGCCACAGTAAACTTGCTGAACTCTCCTTTGAAGACCTCAGAGGTGGGGGTCGTCATGAAGGGCTTCTTGGGCACGTCAAAGGTCAGCTCTTCCATGCGGATCTCTCTGATGTCCTGCAAGTGGATGCTGGGAGCCCTCACTGAGTGCAGAAACATAGTAGACATCATGGTGACATTAAGAAAATGGCAAAGCACCCTTAATGTTGAAATTACCAGAAAGACTCATTTGAATTGCCATAATAAAAGTGGCAGTAAAGCATTTTAATGTGCCTATGTTCCTAAAGCCACAACATGTGACCTTATCTGTATAGCAAGTCTTGAAATATGGTTGATATCTGACATTTTAAATCACTTCACACATTTTTTTTTTTTAAAAATGCATGTTTGGATTCAGCCATTTAAAGCTGCAGTAGGCAATGGTTTTTTGATCATATTCACTGAAATTGACACTTTGCTCTGACAGAACAACATAAATCAGCCGGTTTTAGAAAAAAACCTGCACTTCTACCTCCACCTAGAGCAGCCTTTCTCAAATTTCTTTGACCTGAGGCCCAGTCATGGCAGACTTTGGGGTCATAGGGCCCACCTACACGTACCCCCCCCCCCCCCCCCCATCAAATTATCATGATGATTATCATTATCACAATTATTATTTTGCTATATTGTTATACATGCACTTCAAAGCAGTCAATGTTTAAAGTGCTAACATTGTTCACAAAAAGTTTGTGAAAACATGCACATCAGTGGACTGCTTTACTAATGTAAGATATAATAATTACAATAGTTAATTGCTTTTGCATGGTTGCATGATGCTTGCATGAGAAATACTTCTCAAAACAACAGCAAATATATGGGTGCTATTGTTTTAGAATGTTTCCCTCATGTAAGCAATGTATCATACACTGGTAGGCAAATGGAGAAAAAATGTACATGCTTTTTAAAGACATTTCATTTGAATGCCTGAGTGTAAGGATTCAGGAAACATAATACCAGCTTTCATGTATGGTAAACAGCGGAGGCGATAAGCGTAAATCTTTGGTCTGGAGATCTTTAATAGGAAGACTAAGGCTACAATAGCTTTTGGCCACGCTATATTCAAATTTGACTACTCAGACTGAGGCCTAATCAATGCTAGGCAGTGTTATCTGTTTCTATGGAAGTTGCAAGAATCCACGTAGTTCTATTAAATGGCGTTAAATAATTAAATAGCCTTCCGACAGGTTGAAGCGGAGCTTTGCTACCAACGTTATCGGGTAGTTTCAGTTTCTGTCGCGCACACGGGCACACGCATGCATTGAATGAACGCTCATACACTTAATTGTACGGCTCTATGTTTAATGACATCGAAATAGCATTTCCTCCTGAAACGTTTGTTTTCTTTTTCTGTCAGTCCGCGGTTTCTTGATCAATTGCGCAGCAAATTATCACACGAAGCACCGGGTCTAATTTCACTCCACGGCTCCGCGGACCAGCAGTCTCCACGTTGCGGACCGGTGCCGGTCCGCGGACCATAGTTTGAGAAACGCTGACCTAGAGCCTGTTATTTGTTTTGCAAAAATCCACAGCTCCCGGTTCTTCTGGTCCAATCAGAGCAGGGCTGTGTGAGATCTGACTGTCAATCACAGTCTGGTGCAGTCTGGTGCACCGTGCACACTGACAAGCACAAACTCGATGAATGGATGCTCCGTGGTAGTGGGGGAGGGGCATGAAAGTTGTAAACATTCAAAATTGTGGCTATGTCCCCTCAATCTGTCAGACTTGCCTACTGCAGCTTTAACACAGCAAACGAAATAGGCTACAAATGCAGAACTTAGGCTAATATTGCCCATGGACTAAAGAATCGTTGGGGACTCACTGACAGCCATGAGAAGAGCTACCGGTTGGCTACATACATATTGCGTTTACAACTTACATGACTTCAGCATTGCTTCAATGTTCTTTACGCCTCTATTCGTCTCGTCCACAATGTCATGCACGGCATGTACGCTTCCTTTCGTTTCCTCAGCCACCTGGAGCACTGCAGGTAAAAAGTGAGGGACATGAGATAGACTGAAGCAGAAAACCAAGTCAATTCTCACACATGAAAGTAATGGTTTACATTTCTGTAGTTCGTGTCGGTCGCTTTCTCTATCATCCTTGTCCTCTATTCTCCGCCTGGCCTCCTCGAACACCACATCCAACTTGTCCTTCTGGTCAGCGGCCAGGGCGAGCGAGAGGAGATGAGCCGCATCGTTCAACCGCTCGTTCAGGATCGCAAACTCATCGCCAAAGTCATATGCTCGAACAATACGCTTCAGGCAGCTGGTGGAGGCATACTTCTTCACCACGTCTAGCGCTGACTCTAGCGTCAGTTTTAGTTCTCGCAGGCCTCTCTCCACAAGCCGAGGCTGGCCACCTAATCCATGTACCTTCACCGCCTCCACCATTTCTGTCAGCGCCGAGACGCGACGTGCCAATCGCTTGGAGCGATGCTTGTTGGCCTTGACTTCACCACAGAGGGAATGGACCTTTTCGGCAATGGCCATTATCGGATCCAACAGGTCCATGACTGCAATAATGAAAACAAAATGGAATATAAAGGTTCCTGTTGAGGGAAACGTATTTAAAAGTCATGTCAGTGTCAGGCATTTTATTATCCCTATCTGAAGAACAAATGTAGGCGCTATTCCTCCGGAGGACAACTTGAGAGAGCCTCTTCAGACTATTGATGTAGACATGCATTGACACTACCCTCCCTCGGGCCTTTGTCTTACCGTCTCACACCCATACCAATCTGAATTATTCAGGCAAGCCAAACTGACAAAAAGCCAAGCAAATAACACATCACTTCTTGAAAAAACACGCCTTAAAACTAAGGGTGATAGAGCCTTCTCTGTTGTTGCCCCCCAACTCTGGAATAGTCTACCTGTACATATTAAGTCCTCTCCAACCATTGACTGCTTTAAGTCTAACTTAAAGACTTCCATTTTTAATCTACCTTAATACCCCCCCCCCACACACACACACACTCTTTATTCTTTATTTTATTTTTGACCAATTTGTTTATTATTTCAATTATTTATTTATTTTCCCCCCATGTTATGTTATTATTGTTGTTGTACCATTGTCATTGTTTTATGTTTGTTTGTAAGCACTTTGGTTCAACTCAGTTGTTTTTAAATGTGCTATAGAAATAAAGTTGACTTATAACCGGGAGTGTCAGGACAAAGTAAACGGCCGTCTATCCTGCTGAGTGGCAGAGGTCACAAGACTTTGTCTTCTGTTCTATTGTCTTATGTCTGTGAATCTTCTTAAATCATTCCATGATGCCTTGACCAATTTGACCTTTCACCTGTTGTTTTAACAGAAGGCTATTGGTGTTCCCGTTGACAGATTGCTTATGGAAATTGAATATGATATCATAGAAAAATAAACGCCCTTTCAAAGAGGAAGGGAGCATGGCCACCCAGGAATAGAGAAATGTAACATTGCAGAATACAGAAAGAGACTAGAACTTTTAGTTTTACGCAAGTTTTGACACATCTATGGATAGAGGCTGCATGACATTTAAATCAGGTTATCAAATGTCTCAGAGTATGAATAGAAGCCACCCTATTTTCAAAGTAAAGACACACCTTGCACTTAACAGAGTGAAAGGTTCATGAAGCAATGCGTGTCAGACAGAAGTGTTATTTGCACTTTAGGGAAGTTCCACAGATAATGCTTTCTTTCTCTTCTCTTTTCCCATAAGAAATGTGCACCATAACTAACATAAAAGTATTTCAAACACAGACTGTTATTTCACTAGTCTAGGCCTACACCCTTTTAGGCAGAATGTGGGTGCTTTGATTTATGAACAACCTTTTTTACCCATGGATCTTTCCTCTAGGCTGTGTTTTTTTAGAATCTGCAATGGCATGCCTTCCAGGAGCTTGCTTTGAGAAAAACGAGTGCCGACAAGTTGAACAGCCATCTCAGAAATCACTAGATTCTCAAAGTCCCTAAAGGACATTGAGCATTTCATTGAATTCACAATGATTTAATTGAACTGTGTTTATTGATTTAACGTGAGCAACAGAATAAAAGTAAAGTTTCAGACAGTTGGGATATATCCTTCCTCAAACCATTTAATTTCAGTGTGTGAGAAAAGAATTCAAAGAGAAAAGCCCAAAGTTGAAGAATGAGAGTGACACAGAAACCAACAGGCACAGTTCTGAATGGTCACCACGCATGAATAGTAGTTTCAATTAATCGTTTTTTACCGTGAGAGTGTGGGTCAGCCAGCCGCCTCAGCCACGGTGCCTGCTTTACCACAACTATGACACTAAACCACGCCTTTGTTTCCAGGTCTCTGACTCCTCCCAAACAGTTCAGCTTCCTTCTTGCACTGCAGTGTACATTCTCTAACAAGGTATCCATGTCTTATTTTGAAGTTGGAGTACAATCTTTATTTTATTTGCACATGTTCCATCATTCTCAGCTTTATTTAATCTAAAAAAGACATTAGACAATGCTTCAGACTGATGTATGAAGACAGTCCATATCCAAGCAATTCATAACTGATAAACTGATAGATAGAACAGCATACTGTATATCACTGCACTTTCCTTTTTAAACACATATAGTAGGCTACATATTTTGGATTATAAAGTTTTTGGCATTTCTGAGAAACTGACATGGGTAATGTGTGAGTTTGAACGGGCTCTTCAGCAGCGTGGTTTGCTGGCTGAAATGGGTAATGTGTGAGTTTGAATGGGCTCTTCAGCAGCATGGCTTGCTGGCTGAAATGGGTAATGTGTGAGTTTGAATGGGCTCTTCAGCAGCGTGGCTTGCTGGCTGAAATTGGTAATGTTATGTGTGAGTTTGAATGGGCTCTTCAGCAGCGTGGCTTGCTGCTCTGCGAGTGCAAGAGGCGTTTGATGATGAAGAGCTGCAGGTATCCGGCAGTGAGGATGACCGCGCTCTGGGCTGCCGACCACCAGCTGACATAGCTGGAGTTGGACACCAGCAGGTAGTAATCCGTGGCTCGTTTCATGCGACCGTAGTTGTAGAATCGCCACATGTGGACAACATATGTCTTCAGTTTGTCGGTACTCACCTGGAGGTTATAAGAACGTATCAGTAGAATGGCATTTATGACTGCATGGTAGTCAACAAAATCTAGAAGGCCTTCGGTTGTAGTCTACACAATAAGTGACATATCACAAGAGAATGAAAGATTTTTATAAATAAAATATCTTTGTTACTTTTTGCATACATTTGTATAAATTTTTTGCATACACTTATTCTCTAAATTCACCTGAATACTGGTGATGGTGCTATTCAGCTGTTCTTCATCTTTCCTCGCTTCCTCATCCTCACTGTCTCCATCCCTCAGGTCTTCATAGTACACTCCAAAGTCCAGGTACACTTGCATATTTGCAAATTTGTTGATGAAGTTCCCAAAGCACATTTGATAGAAACCTGTACAAGGAGGTGAAGGAAGAAAATAGAAATGCAATGCATTCAGTGTAGTTTTCTAAACAAATGCAACAGTAAATAAAATAAAGAGAGTGAAAGAGAAAGAAAGGGAATAAGAAAAATAACAGAATGATAGACCTCTATAGAAATAGAACACAGTGAGTGAATATGAAAATCCCCACAATAATGTTAACACATTAACATACATTGTTAGGACATTGCAGAGATGTGTCTGGAAAACAAACATCCTGACAGTGTGTTAAGTGCTGAATGATGACTGGGCCAATCACTAAAGACATTCAATATCTTCGTCATTGGGGACATTTGGAGGTGCACCCGGTGTGGTTCGGCCCTGTTCAGGTGAAGGTCCATATAAATGCAGCACGGCACTGTTTGGCACAGTTCAATTTCTAATGGAAATGCAGATCAACGCAGTCAAAAGTGCCAATGGAAAATCCCCACCTGTCACTTGGGTCTGGAAGTTGATCTGGCCTGAGGGCTCATCTAGGGTTGCCACCTGTATGCCTTCAGGAGAGAGGACAGCCACATGCAAGCGTCTGTCCGCAGACATCCCACTCACCCACTGCACCTACGAACATACTAAAGATGGTAAATGGTCTGAATTTTTAAAGCGCTTTGCTATACAAACCGCTTTACTGGCACACATTTCTCAGGCAGTTTGGGGTTCAGTGTGGTGCTTATGTAGACTTTAACAGGGACAGGAGGAGCAAGGCTCAAACCAGCTCAGCTAGCCAAACAACTCCTCTACCTCCTTAGCCACTGTCAACCCATGTAAGCATCTGTCCCCAGACATCACGCTCACTCACTGCACCAAGACCAGGCCAGAGCATTGGCACACTGCCCATGGAAGCATGGAAGGTAGTTTCAGAAAAAACTCTATATTTTTGCTGGTACAACACTTTTGTTGCAATCAAGACGTAGCTGCGCATAGAGGAATTAAAAGATAAGCTGATAAGTCCAAGGAGAACAGTCTCTCTGTAGGTCACATGAACTGCATGTCAGATTATTTTAGCTAATGTACACTATACCATTCCATACACTGCCAGCACAATATATTCAGTGTATGAAAGCATGCAGGCAGCATCATGTATCCATAATTAGATTTGCACACAATATGGCTCCTGAATAAGAATGTGTTTATGTTATTTATTTATTTACATTTATTTTACATTATTTATTTTTTTACTTGGGCAACATTTTGATCTCCAGGATCTTTCTCAGGTAAATGTGACGAGAAAACAGACACCCTTTAAACCAGGTGTAATCAGCACAAACTAGTCACACAAAAGCCTGAGAGCTCCTATATGTTGGACTCACCATGTATGTCAGATAGAATCGACCGCTCTGGTGTGCAAAGTGCCAATAACACTGGAGGCCAGATCCGGGTAGGAGGATGGCGAAGTTGTACTGGTCTGCCCCACGGAACAGGGTGCCACTGGGACCGGCTTTAGGTTCCGTCTTCTGGGCCTTGGGCCCCGGGCTCATCAGGAGTAGGACCAGCATCCAGCACCACAAATGCCCTGGCATGGTTCTCACTAACACGCACACACACACACTCCTTCATTCACACACTCATGTGCAGTAATGGACTGATGGAGTCATGCACTGTCACATTGGGTGGCCCTAGTCTGCTTGTGACTTGCTGTTAGTGTACTCCTCTGAGTGTGTGTGTGTGTGAGCACTGGAAATAATTAACTTGCCACAGCAGGTGCTGACCTTCCTTTCTACGTCCTTATGTCCTCCCTGAAGTTCCCACAGCAGACATTCTGTCACAGTGCATTCAGAACAACAACAATAACGCAAAGAAATGTTTTTTTCTCCAGGACTGACAGGAAGATATATATATATACAAACTACATGTTTTGATGTTATTTTGTATATCTCTGATGCATACCTTTAGAAGTATGAAGAGTGGCATGAATGATTTGGTGCAGCTGCACACTAAGTACTTTTCACACACTTGAATTGAAACAATTTAACAGCTGATTTGGCCAACTGAGCTGATTTTGACACAATTACAATGTACAAACTCCTCTTGGGTTCCTATTTGGGTAATGTTTTATTTATTAAAATCTGTAATACAAAACATGACAGACATGTTAGCAAGTCTGCCCTCTATTACGTGACCTGCACCTTGACTGCACACATAGACATCACTGCTACAACGCTCAGATCACTCTCCTTCATTCTCATTGGCTCAGCAGCGAGGTTTCTCCGTTTCTGTTGTGGTTTTGCTGTTGAAGAGCCTCTTGAGGGAGAACAGCTGCAGGTAACCGGACAGGATGATGACCACACTCAGCGCTGCAGACCAATAGCTCACGTAGGTGGAGTTGGACAGGAGGATGTAGTAGTCCGCCCCCTGACGCATGCGGGCAAAGTTGTAGTGACGCCACATGTGGAACACGTAGCTTTGCAGCTTGAGAGAACTTTCCTGTAGGGAGGCAACGGCGGAGTGTTACAGTGTAAACAAATCTCCATAAGAGAATGTTCTAGAAGCAGAGGTTTATAAGACTTGAAGCTCAGCTTAACTTTGTATATCAACATGCTTCGTGGACTTTTCTATTTGTAAACCTTGTGTCACTGGACCATTCAGGGAATTAAAGATGTTTGGGGCTTTCCAGTCAGTACGTCTTAAACAGACAGTTGTACAATTCCACAACCATATTCCATGTAGAGGGAAAATATTGTACAACACACTAGTGATGTTAATTAAGTGACACGCATTAAAAACCGTGTTTGTATACTGACATACTGAAATGATGGTCAATTACAAGTTGTCCATCAGCCTAACCTCAATGGTGGACAGGGTGTTATTTAAGTTTTTCATGTCCTCTTCCTTCTTCTGGTTTTCCTTTTCCTTCTGTTTCTTCTCATGTTCTGAGTCCTCATAGTAGACCCCAAAGTTCAAGAATACCTGCAGGCTGCCAAAGCGGTTGTGGAAGTTGCTGAGGCACATCTGATAAAATCCTAAAATGTGTCATTGAACAGTGACAGGAATTTACATTATTAATGTCAGATTATACTGAGACATTCTACTTAGACAAATACATAGGATCAATCAAAGCACTTCCAATAGAAACAGTATAACACTTTACACATCAGGCTACTTTACACATATTTAGTAGAGAAAAAAAACATTTCAGTAGAGAAAAAAAATCAATGACGCTGATAACACCTACATCTTGGCTTTGATAATCAGTTACAAACATACTGACAGCAGTCTGTAGAATGGACAAGTCTAACAGTAATTTACCGGTCTCTTTGGTCTCAAATTTGATCTCCCCTGTGGCCTCATCAGCCTGCCCGACTAGGTAGCCCGATGGGGAGTTGACGGTCACTGCCAGGTGTCTGTCGTTGGCCACCCCCGTCACCCACTGGACCTGTAGTAGTAAACCAGGACTAGGCGTGAGCAGATCGGAATCGGCTCTCATTTCAGATAGAGAACAATGTTTCTCAGATTGAGGTCGTTATCAGTCACCAACCTTGTGTGTGTGTGTGTGTGTGTGAGACTAACTATGTGTGATGCTAGCATATGGTGGAAATACAGCACAGAGTGACTCATGTTGTTTTTACAGAAGTCAAAGTGCATGAAATACTATTTAAAGGCAGCACCATTCTACTGCTGTAGTGTTCAGTAGAATTTACTTTTAACATTTTCCAAAACAATCCCTTTTAAGTATTCCAAGTGCCATCACCCTAGAATACAATTGAAATATGTGGAATATTTTCATAATAGTGTGAAACATGTGGAATATTTTTTAGTGTCAGTGTAATGCACTGAAAAAAAATAGAATCTTATAAAGAACCACTATCAATCATTAGCCAAAGCCATGCCTGTGTTTCCTCACCATGTGCACTGTGAGATTGCCTGAGAATGTAAAGTGCGTTACAAATAAAATATATTATTATTATTACCATGTAGTTGAAGTAGAACTGCTCTCCCTGGTGAGCCATATGCCAAAAGCACTCCAGGCCAGAGGCGCGCAGCACGATGGCAAAGTCATACTGGTCAGCTCCCCAGAAAAGGTCCTGATCGGAAAAGCCCGGTTGGGGGTCCTTCATCACTCCTCCAGAACCGTGTCTGGGCACCAGCAACAGAACCAGAAAGAACGCTCCCCCTAACATTATTGATTAGGCTTTAAAAAAACAACCCAATGCTAGCTATGAGGCACGTGTGAACTGCAGTTATGGTAATAGTTACAAAAAAAAATACTCCTCGGTACAATCCAGAGGAAGTTGGAGCTTACTCCACTGAGTGTGTAGTTGGTGTGCGTCCCAGAACATATGTATGATTCACTCTCTCTTTAGAGACACATTGGTGTGCAGAGTGTGGGAAGAACCGCTAGGCCACACAGGTGGTAGTCACACACACAAATCCGGTGGGCGTACATGTAGATATAGAATACCCTGCAGTACAACATTTCTATGTTCAATGCACTTTCACTTCTCT
Source organism: Alosa pseudoharengus (assembly GCF_046254945.1). NCBI lineage: Eukaryota > Metazoa > Chordata > Actinopteri > Clupeiformes > Clupeidae > Alosa > Alosa pseudoharengus. Next base: position 37,222,262 of record NW_027468565.1, on the reverse strand, counting down.
CAACAATCTTCTGCATATCTTAAAGGTTGCATTGCATTCTCAGGATTAATTAGTATTGGTGCATCTGTTCATAATGTTACTAGACAACACATAGGCAAGTACATCAACAAGCCAAAGGTCAGTATGTACGAAATAATCTTTAATTCCAACAGACAGACAAGTTTTCTCCAGATACTACACACTCCACCTGATATTATCTTAACAATGTCCTTTGCACCAAAAAAAGGAGTGATTGATGCATGAATGACTGCATGGTTCAGAGTTATGAGAGGTTCATCACATCCTTGGAATATTATTTGAGTAACATTTTTCTGTCATAATAAGACTTTTGATTTTTCAATACATATATGACGCGCATGCACTCAAATAACAGGATTTTAGAGGTCACTATTTTTTAAGCCAGACTAATCGGTCATAGATCAAAACTACTTTTGTACCATGCAGGCCACTGTACTATGAGCCATCAAATGAATAATCCACCTCAGAAGACTATATGAGAAGCAATTACACTGAGCTTTTAAAGATCTCTCATTGTCACTCGTATCCCTGCAGTAAGCCTCGACTTTTCCAGCACCCACAGGAGGTATAGTAATTAAACAGGCTGCACAGACCGCTCTCTGTCCTTTAAACACATATATAGGTGCGTGCTGTAGTGGGTGGGATGGGCCAAAGCCGTTATAATGTGCACATGTACAAGCTGGGCAAAATACAAAAAAAAAAAAAAAAAAAAAAAAGAGTGGTGATAGTATGCCATCACCAAAGCAGATCCGAACCCTGGTTCTGGTTTTGTGTCTGGGTCATTAGAACCCTACAGCAAACCCAGTCTTCAGACATCAACATCCAGCAATTTCGTTCAGTCACTTCACGTGAAACCGAGGCTTTGGCCACTTTCACAATAACACACGGGCGGTGACCGTTCAGAAAGGGAGTGAAACTGGGCCTTGCTGCTGAGCACTGACGACCGATTTTGGCATCCGGCCATCTACCCACCCCCTCCAGCACAGCCTCCTTTCTTTGTCTATGCATTTCATCCTCCTCAACTCTTACTCACTTCCTCTATTCTCCTGAGTACTCACAGTAAAATCACTGTCCAAAGCCCAGCGAGTGTGTCCAGACGGACGCACCACAAACAGCCTGGCTCGGCTCAACTATGACATTCAGTGCATAAACCTTCCCAGCTGTATCATTGACTTTGGACCACCTAAACAATTGAGGAGAGATGCACTTTAAACAAACAAGAGATGACTTGACAATGCTTAAAAAACACATATACATACAAATGACGAGTAAAAAAATAATAAAATAAACAATGGCGACAACAAAGGTCTTCTGTTTGATTGCAGCTTCATATTCCCTTTTAAGACCCAATGGGTGGCAAAGCAGTTCCATAGGAGGGCGGGCTGTACTCGCTAAGGAGCCAGTCAGTCTTGGAGTCATACACAGCACCAAGTAAGCTCCCTTACACAGGAGTTAGTGTGTGTGAGTGTGTGTGTGTGTGTGTGTACTTCTTGGTGCAGTCATGTAGTGTATGCCATATCATAGTGTCTCTTGATTGATTGTGTCTCTTTCACAAGCTCAGCTTCATGACGTGGGAGTGGACCAGTGACGCTGTAGAGCTGTGAGAAAGAGAGCTCTCTGTGTGTGACCACATACACACTGTGTGGGTGATCACGCATCTGTGTGTCTCTGTTTACACATATGTGCCAGTCAGTGCTATTTTAGGATTATTTATGGAGCGCGTCCTCATGATGACCAGAACTCTCCAACACCTGGAATGGACGACTCACAGAAACTCACACCTGAGTCCGCATGTAGTGTGTGCACAGTGTGGTGTAGTGTAGAAGTATATGTAGAAACTAGTGTGTGTGTGTGTGTGTGTGTGTGTGTGTGTGTGTGTGTGTGTTTAGACAGAGAACTCGGGGCCGCTCTTCCGCGTGCGCGTGGCGAGCAAGTGGCGCAGACGCAGGCCAGCGAAGGGGTTGACCCAGACGAGCGAGGGCTGGCCTCCGAACACGGCCCTCATGCCCTCCCAGCGCGTCCTGCGCTCCCACGTGGGCCGCTCGCTCTTCAGGCGCTCGATCTCCTGCGTGGACAGAGGGATGGACACAAGGGTCACAGAAGGGTCATGGTGTTGACGGAGCATCAGAAATGCTCAAAATGTGTTTGAAAAAAATAAAATAAAAGCTTTTTCTTCCTTTTTTTCCATACATTTTCCATAAGCCAAGTGGATATAATAACTCACTGTAAACTGGTATGTTTTGTGAATCCTGCCCAAAAATAAAATCTAATAAAAATGTAAACAAATATATATATAGAGAATTAAAGCTTTGATCTCCGTTTTCCTTTTCAAAGCCAAAATAAAGACTTTGGATGCTGTTTTCTCAGCTATGCACTGGATGGCACCAAAGTACTATATTGTTACAAAAGGTCTATTTCCAGCTGTTAAGAGGGCGTGATCTTGCGAGATCACAAAGTATGCGGTAGTTAAGGTCTCAATTCCAGAGCCCGCAACTCAGCGCAGGTAGCACTCAGAGGCATGGGGGAGGGCTTATTTCACTTGTGACAGACAGCTATGCATTGTACCATACAACGTTGGCCACAACATGAATGTATCAGCGGTCAGACGTCGGATATGCACAGAGTTCTCATTTGTAGCCTTATAGAGAACAAATGACCAGAATTACTAGTACAAATCAAGTTTTCATCAGCAGGGGCATGATGATGATGATGAGTGTCCACTTACGGTCTCGTCGTTACAGATGGAGTGGATCTGAGTGCCGAACATGACGGCAGTGAAGGTGAGGAAGAGGAGCGCCTCCAGGCAGAGGAAGATCATGAGCATGACCGTCACAGGAGGGGAGAAGTCACTGCACTCTAGGGGGCGCCGCAGAGACAAAGACACATTATTCACACATGATCTCAGCTAAAAGAAGAGAAGAGACTGTTATTGTTTATAATTTATTCATTCATACAATTTATTTTAACTTCTCTATTTGATATTCCACTCATGTACATAATATACGTAGGTATACTCATGATGTCAAATCTGAATCAATGCACACTTGATGCTGGGCATTTTTATCCACTTTATGTCACATCTGTACGGCTGAAGTATCACCATCACTGTAATGTCGGGATGAGTACAAAGGATGCTCCTCAAGCTTCAGCAGTCATATACATATCTATATTACATACAGCATATGAGCGATCACAAATTGCAGTGTGCCAGATTAAAAGCCTAGTATGTGGTCATTCTCACCGTTCCACTGAACTCGCACACAGGTGATGAACTGGAACCCACTGAGGGCAAGAGCATGGGCCGAGATCATGGCTATATACATCTAAAGAAACACAAACGCACGCACACAAATTTATCAAAAACATTTTTCCAGGCTGATAGATTATTGTGTGAAGACTTCTGGTGCTTACTTGCTGACCATAAATGAAAAAAATCATTCTACCCTTGTTAAAGACAAAGGAAGAACATTTTCCTTATACCTACAGGTGAACATACAACACCACCATACAGTACAACATGTGCAAACTTACAGTGAAAAGCACAAAGAAGCGCTGATTGTTTTCCCCCACACAGTTGTTGACCCAGGGGCAATGGTGGTCCATCTTACGGATGCATCGCTTACAGATGCTGAGAAGAGCATCAAATAACAACTTTTTAATCCAACACATCACAATCATAATCAGTGAAAGTTATTCCACAGATATTAAAACTATAAACAGAATGATGTCCAAAATCTACCAACTGTCTCCAATGTCTCCATCGCAAACAGTTAAGCCTATATTGCACAATTTCATACAAATAGTAGGCTATTATCACAATTGCTGTAAGGGGAGGGGGGTAGCGTAGAGGGTAGGGTACAGCTGAGAAAGCATGCCATCCTCCCTATTACAAGTTAGTTTACCACCAAAATGACTTTGAAGCTGTTACATTAAGGCAAAACAACTTGCATTTGATGCTTTTAAATGCATTATACTAGTATCTAATTAATAATTTCTTACAGAGAGTTGTGGTTTATATATGTTTATGGTTACTGTTATCATTCCGTTAAATTTTAGTCTAATACTAATTCTGTTATATGTCTATGATGTTTGGTCTATGACTAATTTTGCCTTTTCTATGCTATATGACTACTTTAAGATGTTATTTTTAATGTTAGTGTAATGTTTATTGTTGTCATTGTGAGTCACTTTTGGCATCTGCTATGAACCATAAATAAAAATGAAATAAAGAAAATGGCATGGGTTTGACTCATTTTGGGCTTTGGAGGCCCAACTCAAAACAGCAGTGCCACAAACTCCAGTAGAAAAATGAGCCAAATTTTCTAATGAAACATGAGAACCACTCCCTCCCTCCCACACGGCCAACTGACCTGCAGTGATGGGCCCTCTCTGGCTTGATACTGCAGCACTTGGGGCACTTGTAGATGACCTCGCCGGGCTTCAGTTGCAAGCTATCCATGTACTCCTTTGTGGCATTGCCCTTCGGAACCGCACCCTGCAGGAAGGGCAGAGAAAGAGGCAGATGACTGAGATCATTTTCAACTCTGAGGAGGACCACACCAATCAATAACTTTTTATCCAGACATTCGTCATTATTATTGTAAAGTATTTGGGTCATTTGGATGTGGACAAAAAACACTGTCAGAAATGCAAATGCTTTCAGGACCAGGAGACAAGATGCTTTACACACACTCTCACTCTTACAGTAAACCTATTATTCCTACTCCGTGTCAATGATGTAGTCATCCTTAATTATTTCCCACTCAAGAGAGCTTACTCTTTTCCCAAAGGTAATCAAAGCCACTCAGCTCATCCCATCCCACATTCACTCATCATACACAAATATTGTTCATGTACAGTATGTGAAAAATGCAGCTTATTCCCTTTAACACGCCATGTATTACAAAACCCAACTCTCCCCCTCCCACCACCGACGGAGGACCCAGCAGGCCCTGACTGACCGGGTCAGTGAGCATGGTCCGCAGGTGGGACGCGAGCGCCAACACGGCCAGCCCGTTGAACAGCACCCCGTTGACCACGGCGTACCACATGCTCTTGGCCGGCAGCAGCATGACGAAGGTGACCACGAAGTCGGCGTAGAGTACCAGGAACCACGTGATGAAGGCACACACCATGCCGCAGCCGTCCTGGATGAACCAGAGCTGTGCGGAGTCAGAGGAGATGCCCGCTGGGCCGCCCCCCACCACGGCAGACTCCCCCTGCAGCAGCGGCCTCTGCTGCTGCTGGTCCATCTCACGCAGCCTATGGGATTGCATCGCGACCTGACACGGTCCAGGGGGAGGAGGAGGGGAGGCAACACACCAGAGACTGGATTCATTATCCACCACGGAGAGAGAAAAACAATAAGAACACATAATAGTAAACATTATGTATCACCACAAGTATAAAGACAAACAATATAAAAATACATTTAAAAAAAAAAAAAGAGAGAGAGAGAGAGAGAGAGAGAGAGAGGACCAGGCCACACTCACACACCTTGCTTGTCTCTCCCTAGAATCTTCTGTTAAAGTGTCATACTGTGCTTTTTGCAAGCCCTCACGGGGCTAAGCGGCAGCTGATGCATCTTCAAGCCCAGGAGGTGATTTGGACAACGACAGGAACGTGACACCCTACGGCGAACATTCTGCAAAGACATATGGTATAGCTGTCCATTGTTCTAATCTGTCAAGCGACACAGGGTTATCTGCTGCTCCTATGTGGTTATGGAGGAAGCAAAGGATATAGTCAAGGATAACGAAGATGACAGCGTAAGCTGCACTAGTTAAACGGCTGTTGAGTAGATCTGGGGTGCCTAAAGTCACACACAAGATCTCCCAGTGTCCGATTAACGGATTTAGAAGTCTGTTTACACTCTTAAAAGGTTAACAGCTCTGGCGTCTCAGATTGTGGATGGACAATCAAAGCCCAGTCTGCTGTTGCAGTAGCTAACGACGTGCTTTCTTCATAGCTTGCTCCCAACATTTACCTGGCAAATCAAAGTTAGCAAAGGCAGATCACTAAATCAACAACTTACCTAGCTGCTAAATGTTATGCATTTCAAATACCTGTCTTAGCTATGTTTGCTAGCGAGACAGCTTTATGACCAGCAGATAACGTTTACGTTATAGCTAGCTAAATACATGTTAAGAAAACGATTCACATTCACACCATTGCCAGTCGCGTAACAAACTACACCATGTAACGTAATTCGTACGTAACGTTATTGAAATAGAAAAAATATCTGATTTCACTTTCACTGATCACATTTACTAGAGGCACGAGCTATGGATCATTGCTTATGCTTGCAGCTAGCCATATTTGATATAACTTCAGTAAATAAGGCTAGCAGGCTAGCTGAACACACAACAGTGGTTTTCATTACACACCAAATGTTACTTCAGTGCGTTGTTCGGACAAATGCGTAAATTAATTCTTACCAAATTTAAAAAAAAACCGCCAGTCTTATATTCTCCCTTCAGTGGAATGACATGGTTTTATAACTACCTGCTGAGCTATGCGAGTGCAGCCCGTGCATCACCGACTATCAAAATCATGGAAACGTCGTTTCCGGCAGAACTTCGTTTGTTTCCGCTGTGAAAATCAGTTGCAGCTTCCAAATAACAATAGTGTATGGCAGTGCATACTACACACTGCTCATAAACTGTGATATTGACAGATAAGTAGCAAGTCGTATGCAGTAAATCGTCCATTAGTATGTCATTTCGGATACAGCCATTATGTTCTTCTCATTTTCTCTGTCCCAATAAAGACCTAAGCGTAGGCCTACAAACGCCAGTCGTTCCAAGTGAAAACACAATCCTTTTATTTGTATTAATTATAATAAATAATTAATAAAAAATAATTTAGCTCAACTCTGATTAGCCTCAGGTGAAATGCTCAGGTGAAATGGCAGATCAGTCTTGAGACAAAAGTCATGGTGAATACACATCTTTATTGCTACACAGATACATTTTCTGTGTTTCTGTGAAGCTGTAAGAGAACACAACAGTGAGCAGTAAAGTTGGAAATTCCAGCAAGGTTTTCTAGGCCAGAATCCTAATGAAGATGCAAATAAGCACCAGGACACAACAAAGCAGGTACATCAAGTTGAGAGATCTTGTTTTCTTGAATTTCCCCTAGGGATCAATAAAGTATCTATCTATCTATCTATCTATCTATCTAAGTGTAGACCTATCTTTTCCTCCTAGCAAGTGGAATAATCGCTCAGAGTAGGAGTGCAACTACAGTACAGCAAGTCTTTTTTTTATGTGAGGGAGTGCAATGGTAAGAGGGTGTGTTGTTCAGGTCCTTATACCCCCTTATCTCAAATCTGGTACTACATTATACTCAGTAAAACATATTGTGTAGATGTTTTTAGGTGAGTCATTATGTGCTTATCTATCCAGATAACAGAAACTGCTTACAAGACCTGAAAAACCTCAAAACCCAGCCATAATGAAGTAATGACAATTTACTTGCATGCAATGCAAGCTTGCAATACTGGGATTATTTATTTTACTTGGTTCTACTGCTCTACTGCTTCCAATTTGGTGTTAAAATGGCCTTTCTTGAGGAACAAAGCACTTCGTAGCCGTGTCACTAGGAGTAGATGTGCACTGGGACATTGCTGTCTTGGAAGCTCTTGATGCACAACCGGAACAAAACTGTTGCATTTATAACAGTAGACAAAATGCTGACACAGAAATAAATTACATTTTAAAATGAATGCGAAGACAAGGACTACATTCTAATCACTGGGAAGAAAATGCATAGCAGTTTACTTCTAGAAACATTATGACCAAATAACTTCTGAGGGTTCTCAACTCAACCAAAGTGTTAAAAAGAAAACTAATAGCAAGAAAAGGTTTTTAAATTGAAATCAACTAATAAGAAATATTCAGATGCATGTGCAAATTACACGATAATACCAATCAAGTATCTCAGCTCCTAGAATGATACTATAGTCAGGTCTGTCCTTGGAGTTTACAAGTTTTGTTATCAAAAATAAAGACACAAATACTAATTCCAAGAACATTTCCCTTTTCAACTTGTGGTGATATGATAAATGATAAAACAGTTGGAACTTAAAAGTGCTGAAAGTGAAGCCCTCTATCAAGTCTCTCTCTCTCTCTCTTTCTCTCTCTCTTTCAGTCTCTCTCTCTCTCTTTCTCTCTCTCTTTCTCTCTCAGTCTCTCTCAGTCTCTCTCTCTCTCTCTTTCTCTCTCAGTCTCTCTCTCTCTCTTTCTCTCTCTCTTTCTCTCTCAGTCTCTCTCAGTCTCTCTCTCTCTCTCTTTCTCTCTCAGTCTCTCTCTCTTTCTCTCTCTCGTAAATATGCCATCCTTTTGCCCATTACTTAGTATGGAAATCCCTTAGGTGCTCAGCGTTAATCACTTAAGCCAAGACCAGTACTCGTGCTGGGCCATTGTGGCGTCCTACTGCATCAGGTGACCTTCATACACCGCTCCCTGCAATGCCTCAACCAGGGGTGGTCCTCTGACATCAGGTCTCAGACCAGAGCTCAGGAAGGACCAAGTGGGGGCAGAGGGCTCAAAAGGTTTTCCCAGTCATTTAGAGGTCAAAGGTCATCCATCTCCTTTAACGCTGCTTCTGTCTCTGGGGACCCATTGGTCCTGTGCTGCAGGTCCTCCTCCTCCTCCTCCTCCTCCTCCTCCTCATCCAGGGCCTCCCTCGTATCCCCGTTGACCGGCGGTAGGTCGGGTAGGGCCTCCCTCGTGTCCCCGTTGACCGGCGGTAGGTCCGGTGGGGCCTCATGTGACTGGTCAGGTGATGCTTCAGAGAGGTCGGTAGGAGTGGGGCTTGGGTGGTCAGGCAGAGAGGGGTCCTTGGAGAGGTCCTGGTGGATGGTGTGGCAGCGGGTCAGGCTGCTCCTGCTGGTACCATTGTCCGGTGGGGGAGTGGAGGACTGGCTGCAGTCAGCGAGGCCCCCAGCACCCGTGGCCGTTGGGGTGCTGGTCTCCACCGTCTCTCCCCTCTGCAGTTTCCTCTTGTCTGCCTGTGAAAATGTTTGGGGATGACTTAGTACAGCAAGTGGATATGCGCTTCTTTAAAAGTACAAGACATGGTATTTCAGCTCAACAGCCAATAAAATCATGGACTATGTTATTTAAGGGGAAACTGGCAGATAGATCTCTGTTTCAAGTCACCGACTACTAACCCCCCCTCCCCGAAAATAATCGGTGCTGCCTAGCTCAGGTTGCTGCAACCAACAGCAAGAGCTGCCAGGCAGCTACAGTGCTACACTCTGGGGGCATGTTCATGGGGCAGCTACAGTGCTACACTCTGGGGGCATGTTCATGGGGCAGCTACAGTGCTACATTCTGGGGGCATGAACATGGGGCAGCTACAGTGCTACACTCTGAGGGTATGATTTCAAGGATTTTAAGGAGTGTAGCACTCTAGCTGTCTGATTGCTCTAACCGTTGGCTGCAGCAAGTCAAGCAAGTTAGTACTCGGTGACTGAGAAACGAAGATCTATGTGAAAAATCACCGTAATTCTCCTTTAATATAAAAACCTTAAAATACATTATACATTTGCATAAGCAAAAAGCAAATATATATATATATATATATATATCATCCACTGAAGTCAATGCTTTGCATGTATCAGGATGTGTGAGAGGAGAGTACCCTGTTTAAAAGAGGGGAGTTGATTATGGATCTGGTCCGGTCTAGGGATACAGCCTTCGGAGTCCTGCAGCAGAACCACAGAGCACAGATCACACTGATGTAGACCACATGCACAACATGCATGCACACGACTTATCTAATTACATTTCTGAGAAGTACTGTATGCTCTGATACAGTGACTTTATAGTGTCTATAAAGTCAACACTAGAGGGTGCTACTGAGTCCCTTAAGCTTTCTGCCTCTGCGTGTGTAGTGCAGGTACCTGCGTAAAGACTGAAGCAGGTCTTGCCTCCTGTTGTTTGCATCTTCTTGCTGTTTCAGTCTGTGCACCAATGATTGCGCTACATCATATAAAAGAGAGGAACACTGAATAATGTATCCATAATCCAAACACATGCGTCTCAAATTCTACTAATTTTCTGTGAAACTGCTTATAACTACTTTCTCTACAACAATGATTCTTACACATAATGAGGTAATGGCCTTTAACTGTGTGGTGTAATCCTTACCCAAAGTTCCCTTGGGCAGTTTTCCTGGGTCTGCAGCTTCAGGGGCATGGCCTGAAGCTCTCTGCAGCATCTTCAGGATCTCTGTGCTCTGTGATAACGAGAAGAGTCACAGTATTGCTATTAGTATCTATTAAGTTAAGTTAGTTTTAGTAGAGGCTCAGATTAACGCCAGATAGTCACGGAAGTCTGCTGTAAAGACCTAAGTGATATAGAGCCAGTGGAGCAAAGGAAAGTGACACTAGTGTAACCATGCCATGAGCATACAGTATAATGGATATTCATTTCACACAAACTATGGGCAGCCGTGGCCTACTGGTTAGCGCTTCGGATTTGTAACCGGAGGGTTGCCGGTTCGGATCCCGACCAGTAGGCACGGCTGAAGTGCCCTTGAGCAAGGCACCTAACCCCTCACTGCTCCCCGAGCGCCGCTGTTGTTGCAGGCAGCTCACTGTGCCGGGATTAGTGTGTGCTTCACCTCACTGTGTGCTGAGTGTGTTTCACTAATTCACGGATTGGGATAAATGCAGAGACCAAATTTCCCTCACGGGATCAAAAGAGTATATATACTTATACTTATACCAATTACAGTATGCATCCGTGGTATGTTTACTTGTCATAGTGTTCAAGAAAACTCACGACATTTGCTGCAATGAATATGCAACTTGCTGATTATTGAGGTGTGATTTGAATTTTCACGACATGTAATCAGAGTCAGCATGACCATTCCCAACTAAGTTACCTAAGTTATGGATATATAAATTACTGGACATACGATACACTATCATTATGACATCTGACAAGACATGTATGTTTATGACATGGTTCTTCCACAAAACTGAGAATTATAGCACTGAAAGAACCGTGTCATAAACATGCCTGACTAATTCTGTTGAGTGTTGCAGAATCTGTCTTATGGTTGTGTGTTGAGTGTTGCAGAATCTGTCTTATGGTTGTGTGTTGAGTGTTGCAGAATCTGTCTTATGGTTGTGTGTTGAGTGTTGCAGAATCTGTCTTATGGTTGTGTGTTGAGTGTTGCAGAATCTGTCTTATGGTTGTGTGTTGAGTGTTGCAGAATCTGTCTTATGGTTGTGTGTTGAGTGTTGCAGAATCTGTCTTATGGTTGTGTGTTGAGTGTTGCAGAATCTGTCTTATGGTTGTGTGTCGAGTGTTGCAGAATCTGTCTTATGGTTGTGTGTTGACCGTCATGTCCTGGGCTCACCTTGCCCCCGATCTCCTCAGCGCAGTCCAGCGGAGTCCTCTGCCTCTTGTTCCTCAGGTGCACCCACGCCCCCTCCTGCAGGAGCAGCTCCACCAGGCTCTGGTGACCCCCGCGCACCGCCTCGTGCAGGGCCGTGTTGCCATGGTTATTCACCAGGTTGACGGACGCACAGCTCTGGTGGGTGCAAAGGCGACATGGGCACACTGGCTAATACAAACATATGTTCATATGTGCCTGCAGACAAGCTACCCTTCTCTTTCTCTGGCATATTTTGTTCAGTTAAACATTCCATCCTTTGTGATCACACTGACACCATCTACGACATCAGGTTTGACTTCTGAAGAGGTGAGGATTCTTTTATTAGATAGATAGATAGATACTTTATTGATCCCCAAGGGGAAATTCAAGTTTTTTTTTTAATTACCAGGCAACACACCAGTTACAACTAGTCTCTCATTCATGGCAGAACTGAAGAAATTTTCAGAAATTCTGTTTTACACGCTCCCATAATCTGGTCCCATTGGAGTGAATGGGTAAAAACATGTAATAGTATATGATCTGAATCACATTAAAGGTAAAGTGAAGTGAGCGGGATTTAGTAGATGCTCTTATCGAAAGGGACTCGCAATGCTGGGTTTGGAAATCGAGCCGGGGCCGATCATTTGTCAGGTGGCAATGCTACCCCTGCTCCACCACTCTGCTATAGTAGTCACTGTGGCCGTCACCATCCCCTCACCTTCAGCAGGTTTGTGGCTGTGTCCAAGTGTCCCTTACCTTCAGCAGGTTTGTGGCTGTGTCCAAGTGTCCCTTACCTTCAGCAGGTTTGTGGCTGTGTCCAAGTGTCCCTTACCTTCAGCAGGTTTGTGGCTGTGTCCAAGTGTCCCTTACCTTCAGCAGGTTTGTGGCTGTGTCCAAGTGTCCCTTACCTTCAGCAGGTTTGTGGCTGTGTCTAAGTGTCCCTTACCTTCAGCAGGTTTGTGGCTGTGTCCAAGTGTCCCTTAAGGCACGCGTGGATCAGGGCCGTGTTCCCATACTGGTCCTTCTTGTTCACCTTGGCGTTACACTCCAGGAGAGAGGCTAAAACCTAAAACCACATCACAGGACCGAATGGGATTTTACTGTGTTTACAAACATGCGATTGAAAATTGATTGTCCAAAACACACACACACACACACACACACACACCTCTGACACAAGGTAGGTGCCATAATTATTTCAAGCTGAATGCTAAATACAGTGTGTGTGTGTGTGTGTGTGTGTGTGTGTGTGTGTGTGTGTGTTTGTTAGTTTTAGTGACTTAATGAGTCTGAGAGGGAGAGAGTGTTGATGTAATCTCTGCTGTAAATCCTCTTGCTTAAAAGCCCTGAAAATATGTCATCTCTTTTTGGCAGGGAGTTGATTGTAGGTCATTACCCACATGAAATAGAAGAGAGGGCTGAGCTGACTAAACATTGTCAAGTTATTGTCGTACTATAAACAGACAGCTCTCCACACTTTTTGGACCAGTTACACTGACCTCACTGGTTGGAATAGTTTGGCAACACACCACACTAAAGTTATTAGAGCACTGCTGACTGAGTCGATTGGACCAGTGTACAGACTGCACACAATAGCTCCACATAACTACAATCTATTTATTAAAGTGCAGTAACGATATTGACCTCACTGAGTTTTCAAAAACACTGGAGACAAAGAACCCTTTGTACCAGACTTCTAAGAGGATAACCTAGCACCTTTTTTTTTCAAAAAGTTCTGAGATGAGTTCATCAGACGATCAGCAATGAAAACAATGTAACAAACATTCATTCAAGTTCTAAGAAAGTAAAATAAGGGATTGTTCTTTGACTCTTCTGGCCATGCCTCACCTGTGCATGGCTGTTCTGGCAGGCCAGGTGAAGCGGCGTGGCTCCCTGGCTGTTGCGGGCGTTGATGTTGGCACCATGGCGGGTGAGCAGGGAGACCAAGGCACCGTGCCCATGCAGCGCGGCAACATGCAGCGGAGTGAAGCCGTCCACGCTGCTGCTGTTCACACCCACGCCACTGCTCTGCAGACTCACTAGCTTCTGTGTGTGCACGCACAAGCACACACACACACACACACACACGCACACACACGCACACACGCACACACACAGATTTACAAAACAATACCCACACACACATGAGTATGTGTCCACACAGAAATGTACGAGTCCCACCCAGAGCCACAGAAAAACACTCTTAAAGCCCTATTTTGATCTCATAACACATGGTCTGAAACGTATGGTTTAAGCCATTTAAGGCGTATCCAGTCCACTTTTGCTAGTTTGACGTTGAAAAAGTAATCAGACGCCAGGTGCATGGTTCAAAAGGGTGGTTCTTATGTTTCTTAATTAATCATGGGTATGTTTTGGGCGTTACGCCAATTAAACCAATGACAGTGACACCAGCTATTCCCTTTCACACCAGCAGTCTTTGCATTGTGTTGCCAGAGACTCGTTTCTAAGGTTTCGCCACTAAGCAGTGACAGAGCGCCCTCAAAATAACAGTGAAATACGCCACATTTGACTTTAGACCAGGGTTTTCTTGGTCAGTGGCGTTATCATTTTCAGTGGTATCCAAATAGCAATTTATGTGCCTGACCACACCTCGGTTTTTTCAGCGATACGCCCGTGAGTAAACACAGTTCACATAGAATTGGCGCCTGGTGGAATAATGACAAAATGTGCCGACCTCAAACTAGGAAAAAAACACTGGTGTCGTGCCTGACACCTACATGCGCAGGGTGTAGAGTAGGGCCCTTAGACTCCTACCCCTACATGCGCAGGGTGTACAGTAGGGCCCTTAGACTCCTACCCCTACATGCGCAGGGTGTAGAGTAGGGCCCTTAGACTCCTACCCATACATGTGCAGGGTGTAGAGTAGGGCCCTTAGACTCCTACCCCTACATGCGCAGGGTGTAGAGTAGGGCCCTTAGACTCCTACCCCTACATGCGCAGGGTGTAGAGTAGGGCCCTTAGACTCCTACCCCTACATGCACAGGGTGTACAGTAGGGCCCTTAGACTCCTACCCCTACATGCGCAGGGTGTAGAGTAGGGCCCTTAGACTCCTACCCCTACATGTTCATAAAGATAAGCAAACATATACACACCCATGCCACTGCTCTGCAGGCTAACCACTTACTGCACACAGCACAAAAACCACTGGCCCACTGAGCCCAATACACACACACACATAGATTAATTAACAGGTATAAACAAATGCACAAAAAATATATAACCAACTGACCGACCTTGAAATTTTGATATGTTTTTTCTAGCAATGATTAGGATGTTTATATACATATGAAAAATGACAAAGTGACCTAGATAAGTATGTTTACCTACTGATCTGAAACATTTGTCAGTTTCTCTGTGTGTGTTTTAAACGGCTGTGTACAAAACACCACCATATGCTATGATTAAATAAGTGTTTGCAAGCATGTGAGTATGTATGAGCATCTGTGTGTGTGTGTGAGTGTGTGTGAGTAATGCTTTTGGGAGGTACCTTCTGTGTGGGTTCACACTGCGGGCATTGGCACAAAGGGTGGCATAGCTCTGCCTGGACTGGTGCCACGGCCAGCTCGTCTTCCTCTGGCTCCTCATCCAGCCACTCCAGCAGGTAGCGCACCTGAAACACACACACACATACACACAAACACACATGCACATCCGCACACACACACACACACACACACACACACACACACACACACACACACACACACACAAACACACATGCACATCCGCACACACACACACACACGGTTTCACACTGTAATGGTAATACAAGGTTGGTTTGGCAACAAAAAAACACCAGAGTTGAGGAAAAGAGGATTCTGGGTAAATAGCAGAAATTTGTCTAGGGATCAGAGAAATGAAGTCTCAGCCAGTCAGGAGTTGAGTCAGAAGTCTCAGAGAGCTTTATTCACAGAATCCGGAGACTTACGTCGTGTAGCTAACAGACGCAGTCTGATGTTACAAGCAAGGACACACTTCTTATACCCTCGACAAGACAGACAAGATAACATTAATGGTACACAAACCATTTTACGACCTGGTTACTCAAGAAGTTAACAATATCTATAAGGTTGTATCCCCTAACGACCGACATCTGTGGAATCCAGCCAAGATTGACCCCAAGACAGTAAATAAGGCCTGGGGCAGCAGCCCGCCGGAGCAGAGGCCTGGCTGTCCTTCTCTAAGGCACACACAAGCAGCATGGTTTCACAAACACCTTGAACATGGCATTCCACAGATGTTGGACATAAATCTCTCCTTCTACTTTCTGCAGCATTTCCATCTTTAACATGTTCATAGACCACACCAAAAGAGTAAATGGATTAATATAGCATACGTAAGGGATAATGTATAGAACGCTGGTCATTATCGGGAAATAGGTCCCGATAGGGCGAACCGGACTTGTTTCTTGTTCCACCCTGAAGGGACCTATTTCCCGATAACAGGGTATATGCAGGAATCATAGAGTTGAATTTACTACTTTTTACTACCTTTTTTACTACCTCCACAATATTTTTTACTACCAACACGACATCAAGCAGTAGCCCTTTTTTTTTTGGGGGGGGGGGGGGGGTGGTACCACTTACTACTTGCTATAAGGTATAAATCATAAATATTAGGTACACTAATAATTTCTAATTGTGATCATTAAGTATGGTCATTGTCAATGACAATGTTTTTTTGTAGTGTCGAGGAGTTCAGTTTCAGTTGTCCTTACCTTAACCCTAGCTCTTGAGTTATCCTAACCAGCCCTTAGCCCTAATAAGGTGAATGATAACCTTGGCACAAATGACGCTAAAACACCAAACATGTGTGGTGAAAAATGAAGAACAAACACCGACTACCCCGGCCACCCCCCCTACCCCCCCCCCCAAAAAAAACAACAACTCCAGTCTAAGGATAGGCCCAGAAATCTATTTATATGGATAAAGCCATTATTATTGGTATGGTATTGTTGTTGCACATTTGACACAAAGCAGTCCGTGAAAACATGCACATCAGTGGACTGCTTTACTGATGCAAAATTGAAAACTATTATTTCATTGCATTACTCAGCATGGATGCACGATGC
Source organism: Alosa pseudoharengus (assembly GCF_046254945.1). NCBI lineage: Eukaryota > Metazoa > Chordata > Actinopteri > Clupeiformes > Clupeidae > Alosa > Alosa pseudoharengus. The sequence continues at coordinate 37,205,757 of NW_027468565.1, read as the reverse complement.
TTGCATGATAAATACTTCCCAAAACAACAGTTAGGTAGGTAGGTAAGGATGCCATTTAGGAGTGTAAATCAAGTTTAATCACAATTTGATAAAATATAGATTCTTTAAGCCATTGATTTGATTCTTTTCAATACTTCAAAATGTGTAGCAATGCGATTCGATGCATTACTGGTCTGTTGTCGATAGGAAATTATAGATTTTGGTTAGTTTTCATGGATTCAAATGCCAATATTATAGGCTAAATTATAGGCCAAATACTGAACATTGACTGTGGAATCAAGTAGGTTACAGAGTTTCTTTTCCCCCCTAAAACCTCTTGTCACTAGCTAGATGCTTTCAAATTTAACATGGTTTTAAACTCATATGTTGCAGTTTTCTGTCACTGCAATAAAACTAGCCTATTTGGAATATTTTGTAGGCCTGCTGTTCCTTTTATGAGAACAATTTAACTGATCAAGTTTTCATAGGCTATTGAATGATTTAAATGTGAATGCCATAAACTTAATTCGCCATCAACTTTAGCGTGGTTCTTCACGCAGTTGTCATCTAAATGCAGTGTTTTGTAGGCTATTCAAAGAATTTCACGTTCATCACTCAGTTGTGGTGTAGGTCTGTCTTGAGTGATCGCTGTCCCTTTAAATGTCTGGGACTTTAAATAACGGGACTTTTAAACTGCATGCTGTTTTTGTTGATGCACCGTCTTTGATTCAGTTTTCTACCGTTTTAATAAATGACACGCGCACTTGCGTGGTTAAAACTTAAAACTAAGGAATTGTTTTCACTCGTTTTCTTGCAATTACGTAACATTAGATACTAGGTCTAGGTTACGTTAAAAAAATGTTGTCGGTTACTATGTCAGTGACTAGTTCGAACTTTGTTACTGATGGGATAGGTGGAATTTTATTGCACGGTTCTGGATGATCACAGTCAGATGGCAGCGCTACCGTCAGCTGAACGAAAGCTTACCAAGTCCACAGTTGTTAAAACTTCCAGCTGAAGTAGCCTAGTGTAAACTGAGAGAGTTGCCTCCTAACGGAGTGAGTGTAGCCTATATTTTTTTAGCTGCTATCAGAGTGATAGGCTAGCCTAGGCCTACATCTACCGCTCCTTTGCTACATGAACAAATATTATTAGATGAGTGACAGAAGCACCGGACACCGGACCAGCAGGCCCATATGATAAACGCTGCTCTGGTAGCCTGCGGTAGGGCCTAGATAGATGACGTGAAAAACGCGAGAGTCGCCGAAAAGCATCCCTGCATCCCTGGCCCCTAAAAAACTCTTCGGATCTGCACGATTCATATAAGTCGCCCAAAGCAACGTGAAGGAGTCACCGAAAAGCGCGTTGTTTGTATCCCTGTAATATCAACTGAAGCAAAAAGGCGAAAATTTTGTTTGTTGGCGTCGCTGATAGGCTGTCAACCACGGAACTCTACACAGTTTACTTCTCCGACTCACTCAGGTCCTGTTAGCACGTATATATTTTTTAATTAGGCAAGATGCAGTTAAAACATGTAGACACAAATATTAAGCAAAAAATGTAAAATCATATATTGAGGTGGTGATGAAAAATTTACTACCAATTCAACTTGCATTTATTACCTTTTACTACCTTTCAAGGGCCTTAATTTTGGTAGATTCTATTTACTACCTTTTACTACCTTTTACTACCGCGCGGACACCGTGGATAATGACCGGCGTTCTATATATCATCCCTTACTTACACGGCTACTTGCCAAAACGAAACAATAAACTCCCCACGATATGACTCTTTAGCCCACATAGCCTAGGCTATAACCTATTTGTTACCGTTGCATCGTGGCTTTTGGTGAGAAATAAATAGTTCGCAACAGCACAGGCTGAACTTGAATCAAACATTCTTTAGAACACAGCTGATCAACCGTCTGCTTTCACTTTTGAATGAAGTTCCAGTCCTTGCGCAGTAATATGAAAGACGTGAATTAGAAGCACAAAGCTCATTTTCCTTGACAGCGGTCTGTTATACTTAGCAACGGTCTGTTAATGAGAATTAGCAGACCACCGAACGTTGGGAAGGCCCATTTAAGTGAATGGAGCATTCTGCAGCACTCTGAAGAGCCGTGTAATAAACATATATGGCAATCATCGTTAAGGCCAACATTTCTTACTACAATACTCACCATCTCCACATCCCCGTCTGCCACAGCTCTCAGCAGTTTCTCCACCTGCCAATCAAAATGAGTTACCATATGAGAAAAGGAGCTGGAGCTGCCCTCAAGTGTATGACAACACTAAAATTTATGATAACACTAGTGTTACAGCCATACCAAAACATGGAAAAGAGGACAAAAAGGAATTAATGACAAAAGTGAGAGAGAACCACAATGTGCGAGCCCTTTTATGACATACAGACATACTGAAACTCTCAGAAATAAATACAAAGCCAAGACCCCACTGTTCTAAGCTAAGAGAGACGGACGCGGTCAGGGAGAGGTCTTGGCGGTCTTCCTCAACTCTCGGTCACGCGTGCAAAGACCACACTGTTCTAAGCTAAGAGAGACGGACGAGGTCAGGGAGAGGTCTTGGCGGTCTTCCTCACCTCTCGGTCACGCGTGCAAAGACCACACTGTTCTAAGCTAAGAGAGACGGACGCGGTCAGGGAGAGGTCTTGGCGGTCTTCCTCACCTCTCGGTCACGCGTGCGGTCCGGCTCTGGGCGGGGCTCCAAACTCAGAGACGAGGAGCTGGAGATGGACGAGCGCCGGCTACTGCAGTCAGATGGCTGAGGAGAGCGACTGGGGGACTGGGGGAGAGAGAGAGAGAGAAGGATAAAAAAGAGAGAGAGAGAGAGAGGGAGGGAGAGAGAGAGAGAGGGAGGGAGAAGGATAAGAAAGAGAGAGAGAGAGAGGGAGAGAGAGCGAGAGAGAGAGAGAAAGATAAGAAAGAGAGAGAGAGAGAGAGAGAGAGAGAGGGAGGGAGGGAGAGAGAGAGAGAGGGAGAGAGAGGGAGGGAGAAGGATAAGAAAGAGAGAGAGAGAGAGAGAGGGAGAGAGAGCGAGAGAGAGAAGGATAAGAAAGAGAGAGAGAGAGAGAGAGAGAGAGGGAGAGAGAGCGAGAGAGAGAAAGATAAGAGAGAGAGAGAAAGAGAGAGAGAGCGAGAGAGAGAAGGATAAGAAAGAGAGAGAGAGAGGGAGGGAGAGAGAGAGAGAAGGAGAGAGAGGGAGAGAGAGCGAGAGAGAGAAGGATAAGAAAGAGAGAGAGAGAGAGAGAGAGGGAGAGAGAGCGAGCAAGAGAGAGAAGGATAAGAGAGAGAGGGAGGGAGGGAGAGAGAGTGAGAAAGAGAGAGAGAGAGAGAGAGAGAGAGAGAGAGGGAGGGAGAGAGAGAGAGCGCAATCATTAGTATGGCATGCTGTGCACATTACACTGCAATTAGAGGTGATGTATATGGCATAAGCATTAGCCTACTTGTTAACTTCAACAAGGCTGTGCTATTATGAAAATCTACCCTCTGCACAAGCAAAGTAATTGTGATTCTGGAAAACAAAATGAAAGCCTACTGTATACATGTATGTAAATGATGGAAAGAAGAAAGCCACATAAGAGGAAAGCAGTTGATAAACAGAGGTGAACAGTAAACATCTCTCTCTCTCTCTCTCTCTCTCTCTCTCTCTCTCTCTCTCTCTCTCTCTCTCTCTCTCTCTCTCTCTCTCTCTCTCTCTCTCTCTCTCTCACACACACACCTCCATGCTGCCATCCTTCTTCTGGTTGCCATTATGTGTGTGTTCCAACAGGGCCAGGATCTGGGGTAACAAGGATCAACACATTAGTACAATGTACCTCACTCCAAACATTTCCCTTCGGCTAACTGAAGGGTCAACATTAAGTTTTTGGGAGGAAGAGGGGGCTCCATGGCCTGACCTTGGAGTTGAGGGCGCACTGGAGCGGCGTGTCCTTGGCCTTGTTCTGGATGGCGGTGGAGGCTCCGTTCTCCAGCAGCACCTCGATGATGCCCTCGTAGCCCCAGCGCGCCGCAATGTGCAGCGCAGTGTCCCTTTTGTCGTTCTGGATGTTGAGGCGGCAGTTGTGCAAGTCGTAGTACACCAGCGCCTTCACACACTGCCATACAGACACGGCAGAGGAATATCAACGCAACAGTCACACACACACACACACACACACACACACACACACACACACACACACACACACACACACACACACACACACACACACAAATGTCAAATGCAAGGTTAAGTTTCAAAACTAAACTATGTCACAGTCCAAAAGTAACTGCACTCCACTGAACTAAAAGTGATTGCAGACAGAGCTAGCTCAGCCAGCTCATTTGATGCATATTATAAAAAGACAAATACAGGGAACAACAGTGAAATCACACCACTCCTTTGATGCCAGCTCATGACACACCTGTCACAGATCATGACACAGCTGTGGAGAGGAACCATACTAAATAAAAACAGAAGTGCAGAATTGAAAGTGAGACTCACATCCTCGTGGCCGTGCATGCAGGCCAGGTGTAGCGGGGTATTCCCATTGTTGTCCTGAGCGTCTGTGTTGGCCTTATAGTGCAAAAGCAGCAGCTGGAAAAAGAAAGAGAGAGAGAGAGAGAAAGAAAGAAAGAAAGAAAGAGAGAGAGAGGAGGCACCAGATGAGTGAGGACAGCAGAGAAATACAGGAAGAAGAGGAGGAAGAAGAAGAAAAGGAAGAGGAAGAGGAAGAGGAAGAGGAAGAGGAAGAGGAAAGGTAAGCAAAAAGATCAGAGAAGATTGAGCAACACAAAGAGAAATAACAGTCCACCTATCATAAATCATTAACCCATCAATTAAAATCATGAACCAGTAAAAGAAAATGCCTTGTCATATTGTGTTGCTGCTGAACTGCAGTGTGTGTGTGTATGTTACAAGATGAAGCAGGTAAGTGACGTTGCTCACCGTAACTCCCTGGTAGCCCTTTTGGCAGGAGAGGTGCAGGGGGGTGAGGGCATGGTAGTCCGTGGCGTTGACCACCGCCCCCTTGGACACTAGCAGATCAATCAGTGAAGACTGACCTGCAGACAGCGAGGATGCATTAGGCATGACTAATCAATCACCCAATCATTCAGAAGATGCCTGAGTTAACATTTCATCACTCTTATAGACCCCTGACGATTTACTCCAGAATTGTAATACTGCTAGATCAATTCCAAAGACACACACACACACACACACACACACACACACACACACACACACACACACACACACACACACACACACACACACACACACACACACACACACACACACACACACACACACACACACACACACACACACACACACACACACACACACACACACACACACACACACACACACACACACACACACACACACACACACACACACACACACACACACACACACACACACACACACACACACACACACACACACACACACACACACACACACACACACACACACACACACACACACACACACCGCAGAAAGCAGCAACATGAAGAGGAGTGTAGCCCCGGTCATCTCGGGAGAAAGGGGTGATAATGGAGGGGTCATTCAGTCTCCTACAGAATGAAAAACAAACAGGGAATAACTTTATCAATGTAATAATAGCATGAATCTTAACTTTCTCCTATTCAAAGGGGGATTATTTAAAAATCCAAAGTCTGGGTAGCCACATGCCCCTCAAGCTTCAGTAGGCATGACTCCGCTGGTTATGTGATACGCTGTAGTTACATCAGCCTAGTGAATACGTATGGTCACGCAGTGAGCAGAATCCCATGTGAGGTGCGCCGGCGGTGTACTCACCCTGACAGGCGGAGCTCGCAGCTGTCGCAGGAGCAGAGAGGGTGGCACATCTTGACCCCATCCTCCTCCCTCTCGCTCTCGCTCAGCAGACGCTGCACCTCCACCTCGTTGCCACTGGCAACGTGCTGCACACACACGGCCAACACACACACACACACACACACACACACACACACACACATCGCCAGCCTTGTAAGTTTGAGGGTGCTGTTGAAGGACAGATATGCTGACATTTCTAAAACAAGCAGGCCTTAAGGCCTATTCACACCGATAACGATAACGATAACTATAACCATAACGATAAAAACGTTCACACTGAACAACGATAAACAAAGTGTCTCCTTGTCTTAATGAATGTGACGGCTAAAATTTGATGTGTTCTGATTGGCTATTAGCTTTTTATAGTTCTCAAAATCGCTCTGAAAGTGATCCCGAACGATATCAGTCTTCATGTCGTTATCGTTATAGTTTATGTGTGAACGTCGTCATTCATATTAACGAGAACTATATTTGTTTATAGTTATCGTTATCGTTCTTGGTGTGAATGGGCCCTTACATGCTGCATGTCTCTTCACACACTTGACTGATGTGATTGATATGATTACAAGTCCAGACCCTTTTGTTAGACTTACAGCCTTAAATCCAACTGTTAATAGATGACTACATCAAATGTGCTGAGTAGCTTACCCTAGAAATCCCTGTCTACGGGTCCGGGGTCAGTTTTGAGACATGAGGGTAGAAACAGGAAGCTCACCTCAAACAGATAGTCTATGGATGTAGCAGCATTCTGGGAGAGCAGATTCATCTTCTGCCTGATGAACAGCTTGTTATTCAGATCCCCAGGGCCCTGAAAAACAGATATTATAATATACATTTATGTACCAAAGGTAGATATCATTATATACATTTATGTACCAAAGGTAGATATCATTATATACACGTATGACTTGGGTTAATATCTGCACTACCTTATCAACTAATCACATTGCACTGTCAGACAGTGCTTCTCTTTCCCTTTGACCCTAGTCCTCTCTTCCCTCTCTCCATCTCTCTGGGTCTCTATCCCTGTGCTCACCGTGAGGCCCTGGCTGAGGTTGCCCTGGCTGATGTACTCCACGGCCGCCTCAAACGACGTCAGGCAGTAGCTCAGGTCATCCTTGGTGGAGTTACAGAAGTGAAAGTTCTTGATGTAGCTCAGATTGGCCATCCTGAGAGAAGATAATAATATAGCACTGTTAGAAAACAGATGGGATTCAGGACAGGCTACAAATGAGAACAAATGTAGAAATGACGGTTTATCAATGACTGATAACAGAGTTCTAAACTGCAACCCCACAGTCATCACTCTGACTGTTGGGTCTTACAGAGATCTTTAGTTAAAAACAAAGAGACCCTTTGTTACTTTGATACTTTGACTGCTGTCTGTTATAACAATTGAGTAATTGTTCATCAGCACTCTTCTCCCACTGCTATCAAGCGTGTGCACATGCACACACACACACACACACATGCGCGCACACACAGTTCTACATGACAATCATGTGTTAGGGCAAGAGCTCACCAGTTTGGGATTTCTGTTTTCAGCAGCAGGTAGAGGATGACCGAGAGCAGATCATCTGCACAGATGGCATCTAGGCTTACTGCAGTGGAAAATACCCAGAAAGAGATGGACACCAGTTACTCCATTTGCATAAGACGCAGCTCTCGGCACACAAACACAAACACAGCAAGAGTCTGGTTCAGTGGAAGAGTCTGTTAAGGTTACATAACAACACAAGCAATGCCTTCCTCTGAAACAGAGTAGATCCTGTGTGTGCTTATGTGTGTGTGTGTGTGTGTATGTACTGTATGTGTAGATGTACTGTATGTGTGTATATCTTAGCTGTATCTCCAAGAGGGTCTTATACTGGCCATCTCTGTCCCTTTTAGTTATGGGCGTAATGGGTAAATTGCTGTTTGACTAACAGACATTAAGGCAGAATTGCTCTGCTCAACATGCACAGAACAGTCTTGTTATCACACCCACACAAGGCCACAGTATACTGAACAGCCTTGCTGTACACACTGAGGAAGTTGTTAAGTGGATCTATTTGTGTGTGTGTGTGTGTGTGTGTGTGTGTGTGTGTGTGTGTGTGTGTGTGTGTGTGAGTGGACTGAAGGTAATTCAGTTGCAGCATGTTTTAAAGAGGCTGCTGTGTGAGTAGCAGAGCCCTTTGATGGACTTGTGACACACAAACCCAGAACTGGGCAACGTGCCACTGCACTCTTTACCCAGTAGAAAAGCACATTTAAAACTAAAGGTGCTATGGCAATTCACTGAATCAAGGAAAGAATGTTCAAGAACAAAAGCCCCCCCACCACCACACACACACACACACACACACACGCACACACACGCACACACACACACACACACCCACACAACACCTGCAAACATACACAGATACAGGCAGATAGACACATTTAGACAGACGGGCAAACAAGACACAGACACACACACACACACACACACACCTGTAGGGCTGGGGGACTGCATGATGGTGAGGGCCACCTTCCTCAGGCAGAGGAGTTTGTGCAGAGGGGATGTGCAGTGGTTGAGCTGACTCAGCTCACGCTTCGCTCGTGAGATATTTATACTGGAGAGAGGGAGGGAGAGAGTGAGAGAGAGAGAAAGAGAGAGAGAGACAGAGAGAGAGAGAGAGAGAGAGAGAGAGGAAGAGAAAGAGAGAGACAGAGGAAGAGAAAGAGAGAGAGAGAAAGAAAGAGAGATAGAGGAAGAGAAAGAGACAGAGAGTGAGAGAGACAGATGAGGGAAAAATAAATGGTGGGTGAGAGACTACATATGTAGTGTTGATTTACAAAAGAGAGTTATAGTTAATTGAATTACTTGGCAGATGACTTACAGAGACAGACAGGATGAATAAACTAGAAAATGTAATATCGAGGAAATTACCAGTGCATGAAAATGCAAAACATACTGTATATTAACATAAAATGCAAAACAAACTTTTATTTGGAAACAGTTGTGGGCAGAGGAAACAGTTGGCAGGAGTCATAGTTGATAACAACTGATAGTTGAAATGGCTGAACAGTTAGTTGAGTAGTTTAAATAGTTAAATTATTTAATAGTGAATTATTGTAGTGAGGACATTTATTTTGAAACAGTTGTGGGCAGAGAAAATAGTTGAACAGGATCTTCTTAAGAGAAGATTAAGAGAGCCAGATTGTATGCTTAAAGCCTGAGACAGGGTATATAGTTTAAAAGTTAAATGTATATAGTGTAATGGATGTTGATAGACAGAAAGTTAAATGGGTGTTGATAGGCAGATTCAATGCAAAGTCTATGGGGAAAAATAAGCTTGTTTTTTTATTAATATCTCAAAAAGTAATTTTCAAGAAGAAGAAGAAGAAGAAGAAGAAGAAGAAGAAGAAGAAGAAGAAGAAGAAGAAGAAGAAGAAGAAGAAGAAGAAGAAGAAGAAGAAGAAGAAGAAGAAGAAGAAGAAGAAGAAGAAGAAGAAGAAGAAGAAGAAGACTTGACTGGATTTTCATGCACTTTAATAATTTGTACATCACATGCTACACTCTAACATCTCTGGTATCCACCGCAGACACAATCTGAGGAGTGTTTGTGGCACACAGTGGCTAACAGACTTCTCTGGAAAGGGGAAGTGAGCTGGTTTTCTGAGACGCTCTCTCACCTAAACTCAGATTTGATACCGAGGTCTTTCTGCTGCAGATCCTGCAGTCCTCGCGTGGTTTTGTTGAACGCAGCATCCTGTTCACAAACAAACAATAAGATACATTAATATGGGATACTTAAGAACAACAACAAAGTGAACTGCTAAAGCAAGATTCTCTCTGAACACTGCCATCAGAGAAGCTACAGTTATGTTGTTTCTTAACAACCATAATGGTCCATAAAGTTAATTTTAAATGCTCAAAACAAAGGCCAGAGAGGAATTGTGAATGTCAGTACCTGACTTGCTTCAAGACTTCCCACGTAATTAAAGATGAACTCATGGATACCATGATGTATGTACATCTGAGAAGGAGGGGAGACACCATGTTAAATCCACACAAAAAAACATGTGACTGCATTATCAGGGTCACAGCATCCAGATCCAGGACCTTTGCTCGGTTTTACAGTAATTTGCAGGCCTCCAGGCATGTTTACAGCAGTGTATACGTCTTTGGGCCAATGTACCACACACATGGTGAAGAGTCCATAAAGACGCTGTTAAAACTGAAGAAATGCAGTTTGAAGAGCTTTGGTGCAACTGCCCTTGGAGACGTGAATCATTTCCAGAACCCACCCCGCTCATAGACTGTATATATAGAACTATACTATATAGAACTATACAGTCTATGAGCCGCTTCACCAACTCACTTGCTGTCACTCTTCGCCATCCTATCTAAAAAAAACATTTTTAAAAATGAAGAAATGTTTTCTGTGAGTCTGTGAGGCCCTCACCTCCACCGCTTGCTTCAGAAGGGTCATTTGGAGCTCCTGTTTGGCGAGCACTTTCTGAAACCCACACAGTCAACTCCATTACACTCATCTCAGAGCAGGAGAGTAAAGATGATGATGATGAAGATGATGAGGGTGGTGATGAAGATTATGCACAACACCACTTTTTGAGCAATGTTGCTGAGCAATGTTGCTGCGTATTGTTGTTCTGACAGGTGCTACAAGGGAATTATTTTCTTTCTTTCTTTAATCATCAGAACACATGGAACCGGTTATGTGATTGCCCAGCAACATCCCTCAAATATAATCACCTCATTATACCAAGTAATGAAAGATGTACTACAGCTTCACCTACCAGACGTGAGTCCCTCAACAAGCACTGAAGGCATTTTGTGTACAGCGCGTTCACCGAGTCCTGCAGGTAAGGGGACAGATGCCACCGAAACCAGGTTAGTAAAATCATGTGGCATTAAGGGTCATTCACACCAATAACGATAAATATAACTATAACCATAACGATAAAAGCGTTCACACTGAACAACGATAAACAAAGTCTCTCCTTGTGTTAATGAATATGACAGCTAAAATTGGATGGGTTCTGATCGGCTATTAGCTTTTTATCGTTCTCAAAATCACTCTGAAAGTGATCCCCAACAATATTGTTCTTCATGTCGTTATCGTTGTAGTTTATGTGTGAACGTCGTCATTCATATTAACGAGAACGATATTTGTTTATAGTTATCGTTATCGTTCTTGGTGTGAATGACCCTTTAGAGAAAAAAAATGTGAATATAATGGATAGCGTGGATAAATGTCTTCCCTCCTACCCCCAAAAAACTATTTCCATTCTGCAAAATGTCTTCTAATTTGCTATTAACTGTTCCTAACTTGCATAAGATAACAGTTGTACGTTTGTATCATGTATCGTTATTAAATGGTTTTGTACTGCTGTATTCTTACAATGTGGTAGCGTAGTCCCTTCCTCTCCTGTTCCTTGAAGCTGTGGCCGAAGCTGGCAATGAACTTGTCCAGTCTCTCTGTATGGCGACCCAGAAACTCCTTAACGTCTTCCACATTCTTCAAACAGTACTGTGCCTGTGTCTGGACAGCACTCGTGTCTGACATAAACACACACACACACACACACACACACACACACACACACACACACACACACACACACACATTACCTTGCAAAATATAAAATGGGGAATTCAAACTATATAACAATACCAAGTGCCAACATTTGTCATGTCTCTTTCCTGTGGTTCTGTAACAGGCCTTGCGGCCCAGGCGCTGAGGAGCGTGGCTGGGCATGGCTGGGCCTACCTGGCCTCTGGTGGGCCTCCAGGGGCCGGGCAATGCACAGGATGCTGTAGGCCTGCTCCTTCTCATTGTAGAAGGTCTCCTCAAAGAGGATGGACACAGAGGCTGTGCACTGAAACCCTGCTCCCAGTGTCACCTGGTTGTCCTGGATGGACACTTCCTGAGGTTGCAGGAAAGGGGGGGGGGGGGGCAACAGAATTATAATGGGCTCCTGGAATACTGGTAATACTCGAATCCTTATACGAATCATGCCACAAAATCACTACAAACAAAAACACTTTACCATAAACCTATAATCTATACGACCATTTCCCACACATGGATTAAGTTCTCTATTGAAGGTCTCTTTGAAATCCCCTCAAAATCCCCTCTATACAAATTTTAGTAATTAGGTAATCAGATGTTTCTGGTACAATCACCATGTGAACATCACAATAGCAATACAATATATGTGACAAACAGAACATGTTGATGATGGCGGTGACTTGATGACAGCTAGACAGTCTATGAAAAAGACAGTCTCAGAAAAGCAAGGTAACAAAATAACAAAAAGGCAGATCTTAGAGGAACTAAGAGAGGCTGCCTTACCTTCCCATCGAGGGTCTGGTACCCCTGCTCTGAGGGCTGTAGAACGTACCCCTCAAACTGGGCTGCTGTGTATGTACTGACATGCAGACTTCCCTGACACGGCACCAGGATCTACCACAGCAAACAATCAATGACAAATAAACAATGACAATAACACAAATTATGAAATCCATCACGCAGACTAGATGTTTACAACTACACAATCACACAATCAAGGACCTAGAATATAAAGATACACACAAAATGTCATGGGGTTTTTTTTCCCTTTTTTTTTTAAACAACTTCCAACTGCCCTTTGGATGTTTTTAGATATATAGATAGATAGACAGATAGATAGATAGATAGATAGATAGATACTTTATTGATCCCCAGTGGAAATTCAAGAATCTGTCTGATTTATCTGTCTGATTGTCAGCTGTGTCAAACCCGTATCCACAAGGGCAGAGTTTAGCAGAGTCACACTGGGACTCAGGGCCCTGGGCCTGGGCGATGGGCCTCAGACAGGGCCTCTCTTTCATAGCATTAGTCACCACAACCATCACATGGGGACGGGGAGGACTGCTGTCTGACCTGCTTACACTCTTCCCCTCCACCCACTACATTAACAACTAGGCCAAAGTCAGACCTCAAACCAAGAGTAGAAAAAGAATGAATCAATATACAGACACAGAGAGAAAGGGACAGAGAGAGAGAAAGAGAAATGGACAGAGAGAGAGAAAGAGAGAGAGAGATTGCCCACTCACAATTCCATGCACCTCTGCCACGCGGCTGCACAGGTCTGGCCTCTGTTTCTCTAGCGCCTTGTAGAAAGGGTTCCTCAGCAGGTTCTCATCATACACAGCCATAGGGAACTCACACTCAGTGTCCTGTGAGAGAGAGAGAGAGAGAGAGAGAGAGAGAGAGAGAGAGAGAGAGAGAGAGAGAGAGAGAGAGATTGAGAGAGAGAGAGAGAGAGAGAGAGAGAGAGAGCCAGAGAAGAGAAAGTGAAAAAGAGGTGGATGGAGGGGGAGATTTGGATTAATGACAGAATGGGGGGATTTGAGTGGGTGGGACGGAATGGCAGGAGAGAAAGATAGAGAGAGGGAGTGAATGAGTTGGGGCGGAGGGAGACAGCAAGTATGCAGTCAGGGAGGAGGAGAGAAAAGGAGGACATGCGCATGAGAAAGAAAGAAAAAAAGAGTGTGAGAGAGAAAATGAGGGAGAATGTTGCAGAGCAGATAATCAGATTAAAAAGATTACCAGACATTTTGGAATTTCACAGAACCGATAAGTGTATGAGATATGTGTGCTCATATTTGTTCAACCTCCCATGGCAAAGCCTGTGAGTTTTCCAACACAAACTTACATATCAATTTCACCCCCCATCAACCACAAGTACCACCACACAAAGCAAACCATGATATCCAAAAGCTTGTAACATTAGAATGCCCAACAAACTCTGATGTCCCAGCTGTAAATAGGCGTGAGTATTACGCAAGTGTACGTGTGTTGGAGGGAGGGTTGATGAGAGGTTGTCAGGGCTCAACTAGCCCTCATATCATAACCAGTAAACAAGCCAGTTGAGCACAGGCTCCTCATCTGCTACCATCCACAGCGCACATCAAAACATGCTGGCCCTCCCGTCCCAAACAACAACGATGTTGTTCCATCCGCAGCCAGTGCTGCTCTCTGGCCAGCTGCTCCTCAGCTGAGCTCGTTAGCATCCCTCGGAAATGAAATTAGACTGGCGTGGTCCAGTGTACAGTAGCCAACAACAACAGCACAAACAGCAGCAGCAGCATTATGCCTATGCACAGAGCATCATCTGAAGGATCTGAAGCGCAAAAGACCCTATGAAGAGACATGAGAACTTCGGTCATCTTCCACACAGCATGAAAACAGTAACTACTGTTCTAAGTAAAGTCAGTCAAAGAGATCAAATGCTGTTATCCAGAATAAACCCATCATGAAGTCAAAGAACTTAACAGACCATACAGATCACAGTACAGAACAGACCATACAGTCAGCACTTTACAGCATTAAATGACACAACATTGTTGACACTCTTGAAATAACTTCACTACAAACTGTAAGCAGAAGTGGCAGAATACTGCTAGTGAAAAAAAGCACTTTCGGGGAAATATCAAATCTGCATGCTTTACGAGACAACATCTTTTTACAGATCGGTGTCATTGATTGCACCATGTTTCCTCTTTTAAGCCAAGACACAGAATAAATGAAGCACAAAGACACTCAAAGACTCAACTGGACATGTGTAACTCATGGGATAACCAATGTCCTGATTTCCAAATAAAAATGGTCAAGGCCAAGATAACTGACTGCTAGATGAGATGAAGAGGCTAAACCCATAGACTGTATAAAATAAACCGTGTAAAGCACTCACAGCATAGACACTGGGGTCAAACTGAGATTGTAATATTCAGAATTGTTGGTAAATTCAGGAATCTGCTAATATCCCTATAATGTTTACAGTTACAATAGTTACTCTTATGCTGTATGAAATTCTCCTCAAGTTCTGTGCAGTGGGACTTTCAATCCCAAGTCAACATCGGACTTTCTGCCGGCTAAGACGATAATGGACACCGCAACAGGTGCACTGCTAAAATCTTTTAAGTCCACTTCCCCGAAGCATTTGAAAGATTTCTGCCGACATAAGTCTCTTTACCGTGATCTAGAAGTAAGGGTTCATTGAGGCAACATTTAAACATTTTAACATCTTGAATTTCCCCTGGGGATCAATAAAGTATCTATCTATCTATCTATCTATCTATCTATCTATCTAAAGCAAATACCAATTAAAAAACGTGCTTACAAGGTCAGAGGTGCTCTTTGATAGTGGACAGCACTGTGTCTCACTATAACCATCCCTAATAACCAGAATTCGTATAACACAGACAAAAAACTAACATCGCATAAAAAAAATATTTCATACATCACTTGAACTGAATGAGGCTTAGAAGATCATATCATAGCGTCTTTAAGTGTCTTGAAAAGCACTATAAAAAGGTAGTGTATTATTATTATTATTATTATCATTATTATTATTATTATTAACTTTTGCCCTTTCAGCATGAAAACATCATGACCCACAGAACCAGCGATATATATTAATACAAAAATAATCCACTGTTTGCTGCATCCAGTCAGGTCCCAGCTTGCACCACTCCCCCACAAACGCAGCCTCCATGAACGGTCTAGCAGAGCCGACTCTAGATCCTTCCTGGAGAATAGTTCCTCTCATTACTCACTTCTTGAAAGCGGCTAAAGAAGGCCTGTGCCAGGCAAAGCAGCTGCATCTTCACAAAGTTGAACCGGTTGATCAGGAAAGAGAGCTTCATCATCATAGCTGGGGATGGAGGTGGCTCTTCGGCAAGAGTGACTGAGGACAGGTGGATGGAAGGAGTTGGACATACAGTGGAGATGTCCACGTTGGAGACTGACCATGGAGAGAAGTCAGGGGAGCATCAGTGGTGCAGGATGGCACGCCACCCCACCACACCCCACCCCTCCCCTATCCACGCTATCATACCCCAGCAGCAGTCTTCATCTCTCACAAGGTCAGGGATGCATGACGGCCTGAAACCCTCAAGAATGCAACCATGTGATCTAGTCCAGCAGAGCAGACTGAACCCAGTTGGGGGAAAGTCCTCACTCGTGATGAGAAATAGAGAGGGAGAGAGAGAAGAGAGAGAATGATAAAGAGGGAGAGAGAGAAGAGAGAGAATGATAAAGAGGGAGAGAGAGAAGAGAGAGAATGATAGAGAGGGAGAGAGAGAAGAGAGAGAATGATAAAGAGGGAGAGAGAGAATGATAAAGAGGGAGAGAGAGAAGAGAGAGAATGATAGAGAGGGAGAGAGAGAAGAGAGAGAATGATAAAGAGGGAGAGAGAGAAAAGAGAGAATGATAAAGAGGGAGAGAGAGAAGAGAGAGAATGATAAAGAGGGAGAGAGAAGAGAGAATGATAGAATGCAGGGAGGAAAGAGAGAGAAGGCGGACCAAGAATGCCTATCCAGACTATCCACAGAGGTCAAAACCCCTGCCTCTCTCTCTCTCTCTCTCTCTCTCTCTCTCTCTCTCTCTCTCTCTCTCTCTCACAGACTTTATTAGCCTAGGCCAGGCCTAATTAGGTGGCAAAAGATGATGTGTGGTCCTAAACAATAAATATAATTATCTCCAAAACATAACTCTTACAAAAAAAACTACTTCTTGCCAATATGAGATGACACTTGGCCCTAGCGTGTGAAGAAAAAGTGGTTCACTTGGCAGACCTTGTTGAAAACTTTTGAGCAGGCCATACCATACAGCCTACAAATGGAACTACAGGGAACTGGTCAGTGGGGATGTTTGCAACACTCCAGATGAGAGGCACTGCATTAGTTATGTTTTGTTAACCGTTTGTCAACACTGTTTTTTCCTTTACCAGTTGCTCAGGCTTACCATGGCAAGTAGAAAAGCAATGTTAACACCTCCACTTGCATTTAACATTACTCTTCACTGTCAACACAGTAAAGCTCTACAACAGGTGATCCATAGAAAATGCTTTAATGTTTAACTCCTTTAAAATGCGTAAACTGTGCACGCACAAAAATGCTGACGCCACAGCAATAACTAGGGCAGGAAATTGGGTGGGCAGTGGTGTGTAGAGAACCAGCCTATGTAGAGAGTGCAGTGGTGTGTAGAGAATGTAGCCTACAGAAGCAGCGATACGGTTACCACAAAAAATATATATTGCAGAGGTAACGCAACGGTTTATTTTATGACTAATTTCCTTTTGGGGATGAATAAAGAATATATCTATCTGTCTATATTGATCTATCCATTTGACCAAACAAGTCGTTACCAAGCGGGCAAACCCTGTCAATATGACGCCAGTTCTAAAATGTCAGATGGTCAACTTCAGGGGCCAGTTAAACTAAATGTAGCATACACAGCTACCACTACATAAACAAGCAATGGCAACAGACGCGCATGAAATTTCATCAAAATATATAGGTGCCTTTAGTTACGGATAGTGAAAGCAGAGCAGAGTGGGTTACGAGGTAGACTGGTAAAAAGTTGTAACTTAGCTATCGATATACTAGCAACAATTAAGAGCTCACCACCATGGGGTTATGTAGTAGGGCTGGTAGCATTAGAGCAAGATTCACCGTTTGCCAACGGAAATGGTCTTGGCCAGAACACACAAGTCGGCGTATCGCCAATATTCACGGAATCTGTTTAGATAGGTTATTTCTCGGTTGTCATAGGCAAGTTGGTTGGTCCTGTGCCTGTGCCCTGGTCAACAACAGCTATCGCAAAGCACACGCTCGCTAGCTTGCTATCCCAACCGGGATTATTTGTTATACGAACAGTACGTCTATGAACTAGAATTCTGATGTTTACAAACACATAAAAGAGCCACGGACGACTTACCGAGTAAGTTATTGACATGGAGGTCGCATGATAAAATCAAATGCTTTCCAGAAGAGGAGAGTAAACATCAGTCTCTTGCGAATCAACGTCAGCACCCGGCCTGAAAATGGTGAGGTGTGTATTCGTATGAGGGTTCGCTAGCCAATGGTGTTCAGCATCGGATGAGCAAAGCTCATTTACTTAGCCAATCATGACACTGTTTTGTAGATACAAAACACATCGCTGAACAGACACATTTTTAGAATTGCTAAAGCAGATTACCATCAATCAGAGTTCAAAATTAGAGCAAAAACAATCCAGATCAAGTATGCCATGAATTTATTGTAAGTAGCCTAATAAAAAGGCTAATTCCACACAGAGCTATGCAGCAATAACATCTCATTTGAATAAAAATAAAGGAAAATCTGAAATCAAAATGACCTTTGTCTCATTTCCTGATATCTGACCTTTCTGGTAGCCCAGACAACCATACATAAAAATGTTAAAATATATTCAGATACAAAAATATATTTCTGTAACATAAGACAAACCAACCTTTGTAAATCAGGTAGGCCTAAGTTATTCCTACCAGTAAAAGTATTGTTACAAAATGCTGTAATGTGCAGACTAACAATAAACATAGAAATTACACAACTTTCAGAAAATGTTCAGAAATAAAAAAAACTGTGGGAGACACACAATTGATAAAATGGCACATATTGGAACAGTGCCCCACACAGTGCAGGGGGTATCCAAGAATATGCTTTAGTGATAAAGCTGGCTAAGTAAACTCAGAGTAAGTGGTAAACCGCTTAATAGAAGAGCCCTAGGTTTCATTCTCCTTTCCAAACAAAGCCAGAGCCCATCCTTTAGGAAGTTTACCATTTGACTTAACTTAGCCAGGTTTATCACTAACAACTCCTCTGGTTGCATATGGAGAGGCTAGTGATGGGCAAATGAAGCTATTGGTGAAGCATTGAACCACAATTCGAAAATGGGTTCATTGCTCGAAGCTTCAGTAACAGCGACCTCTCCTGGTGAAGTGCCAAGGCTCCATCTACATTATCCCGGCTAGATAGTGGACAGGAAGCTTTGTGAAATAAATCTAGTGCACGCACCTAACCACCCCACCCCCACACATACTTACCGGTAATGCACATGTATAGTAAGATCAGAATAAAGTTTCCCCACACCTTCCTAGATGCTTCCATAGTAATAAAAAGAAATCGATACGAACAAACTAATGCTCTAGATTTAGAGGGGCAGAGTTGAGCCACTCCAGCAAACTGGAAGAGCAAACTTACTTTCATTATCAAACTAAACATCTAAAACCACATAACACATACTTCTTCCTAAAGTTAAAACACACACACACACACACACACACACACACACCAACAAGTGAATACATTGGTCTAATTTCTAGTATTCTTGTAGTTGTTGTGGTCGACCAGGCAAGCTCAGACCAGAACAGTATTCCGCTCCCTCAGCACAAACTAAGATAAACAGACCTACTGAGCAGCAGAAATCTCCTCATCAGTTCTTGGCTGTGGTGTGCTGTTCTCGTCATGTTTCCAGTCTTGAACACTAGGGCTATCAGAAGAACTGTGATAAAACCAAAAAAACATAATCAGTTAAATACATTTAATGCTGAAATCCACAAACTACCCAGTGAGGACCAGTTACCTTGAAAAAGTAATCTGATTGATTACTCCTTTAAAAAGTAACTTAGTAACTTTACTGATTACTTGATTTTAAAAGTAACTAAGTTAGATTACAAGTTACTTTATTAGCCTAGTTACTTTCAGCAGCTGCAGACAACACCCCCACCGCCTCAACATAAAAATGATAACCGGTTTTGCCAATACTCACTATACTGGAAGTGCATTTTAACAGTAATGCCAACAATGTATATGTGGCGCCATAGAAGGTTGTGGCTGTTGTTAAGTACTTTGTTTCTTGTTTTGGTCAGACCCCCCATTCTTATTTTTGGTCTTTTAGAATTAAGACTCACAATATGCAGTACCGGAAAGTGTCATGGGGTGGCGCTGTGAGATAACGCGGGTATTAGGTAGCCACTAGCCAGCAGCAAGTCTCGGTTAGTTATTCGAAGCCAACGAGACGAACGAGTATCAAGCCACTCATGCACTTTTGTTTTGATGCTTTATTTGATTTCAGGTGAGTCCGAAATCACAGGAAGGATATATAATTAATTTGTTAGTAATGTGTGTAATGTGTGAGCAGATGATACACGCTGTAAAATGTGTTCACTCGTTAAATACATGTTTATTTGTAATCGATGCTAGCTATCTGCTCGAACCAGTAACTAGCCATCATAGCCTGATGTGAACGAGTAGGCTGGTTGGGATATTTGCGGGTGATTATGCGAACGAGAATGTTAATGCCTTGCTGTTTGTAATGCGAGTTAATGTTGATGTAAAACAATAAGTCTCGGTTAGTTATTCGAAGCCAACGAGACGAACGAGTATCAAGCCACTCATGCACTTTTGTTTTGATGCTTTATTTGATTTCAGATCAAACTTTAAAAAAATAAAATATGTGGCACTGAAGAATATTGTCTCTTCTCTGCGTGTGCAACATATTTTTGGCGAGCCAGAGCCAGCAGAAGACTTCTGAGTACTTGAGGAGACGGTATCCGGACGGACACTCCTGCTTAGAGAAGAAATCGGAAGATATGGAGGAATTACAAGACACTGTGAGCACAAAGCTACTGACACTGCAAACTCCTGATCTCATCAAAGTGTGCTATCACATTAAATGCAGCAAACCTGTGGGTGGATTTGAAGGACAGTCTAGGCGTGCATTGACAAGAATGGTGGAGAGGAGTTTGGATGAGATTGAGGCAAGTGAAGAAGATGCTGAGACGTTCTTACAATTCCTCAGAGACCTCTTGTCATTTATGGAGACATTGCAAGAAAAGCCAAATAAAACACCTTCAGACCCCAAAGACAAGAGCAGACAACAAGAGCTGGAGCAGTTAAAAAAAGAATATGCACAGCTGCAACAAGCACAGTCAGCAGCACAACGCACTCTGGAGGTACAGATAGAGGCCTTAGAGGAAAAGCTGAAGCTGAAAGACCCCACAGCCCCAGTGACTGGTCCGGTGCCTGAGGTTACCCTCAGAAAGGAATTCAGAATCTTTGGACAGATCGGAGAAGCCGGCCAGAAAGAAAAACTCTCCTACACAAGCCTCACCAACCAGATCGAGTCAGGTCTAAAGAAGGGCTACACTGAGACGGAAATCATTGAGGCTGTCATAAGGGCAGTGAGTCCTGGCCTTCACTTGAGAGAGCTACTGGAGATTAAGCGAAACATGACACTTCAGTCATTGAAGACCATATTGAAGGGGCATTACAAGATTGATTCATCGTCAGATCTGCTGCATAGGCTAATGAACATTACTCAAGAACCCAAAGAGTCGGCCCAGAACTTCTTGTTCAGGGCAATAGAATTGAGGGAGAAATTACTGCGCACATCAGATGATGATGAGGTTGATGAGCAATTTAGTCTAGAATTAATACAAAAGAAATTCCTTCGCTCTGTAGAGACTGGACTTCTAAGTGACTCAGTTAAATTTCAGATAAAGCCTTATCTCAGCAATCCCAACATTACAGATGAGGAGCTGATAGAGAAATTAGGTGAAGCTGCAAATTTAGAGTTTGAAAGACAAAACAAGCTGAAAAAAACAGTTGTACCAAGACCCCTCAAACTGAATGAAATACAGACAGGGACACATGATCCAGAAGAAGAAGCAGTGGGGAAGGAGACAGCTACATCACGGGAGAAGAAAAAGCAGGGACAGTGCAAATGGGCTGACATGGATATCACCAAAGCGATTGAGGACCTCAGAGCAGATATGAAGGAAATGACGAAGATGTTCTGTGAGACAATTCAGGCAACCAAGACAGTCACATATGCAAACGTGACACCACTGCCAGCTGAGAGGCGGCCGAGGGGATGCAGACCATGCCAAGATGCGCAGAGAGGTGAGACATGTAGTCACTGCTATCGTTGTGGGCAAGATGGGCATCTCTCTCGGGGATGCAGACAAAGAAGACCAGCACAGGGAAACGAGAGGGGGCTGCTGAACCGGGACCCCCAGTAGCCCACTCCCCCTCCTGGTCCCATGGAAGTTCAGCGTTCCTACAGGCCTCACAACCACCCCAAGCTAAGCATAACAGTAACGAGTGTGATATGCATAATGACACTGTTGAAAGCACCATTGCCGGCAATGCCAGCCGCCTTTCCCCTCAGCATCAAGCCAGACTCCTGGATCTTATCGGAAAGAGATGCCTGGTTCATTGCCAGCTGGATGATGTCATTGTGGAAGCCTTATGGGACACCGGGGCCCAGGCTAGCATTATAAATGATGGTTGGAGGAAGGAACATCTACCCACCAGCATTGTCAGACCAATTGAAGAGCTCCTGGGGCCGGGAACACTAACTGGATTAGCTGCAAATCAGACAGAGATCCCGTTTGATGGCTGGGTGGAGGTGAGATTTTGTTTGAGCAGTGAACCTCACACCAGGGAAACACTGCAGGTGCCCATGCTGGTGACAAGTGACTCGAATGTAGCAGAAAATCCAATCATTGGATTTAATGTTATTGAGGAGCTGATTAACAGATGGGACAAACAGCGATCAAAGCTGAATTCAGTTCAGGTTGTAAGCCAGGCCTTCTCAGTGTCTGCTAAAACAGCAAGGTCAATGATAAACCTCATGCAGACTGCAGATACAGATGGAAACGTGGGGACAGCATGGACCAGCAAGAAAAGTGTACACCTGGCTGCTGAGCAGATAACCACCATCTATGCTCGGGCACGTGTCGGTGAACAGTCCTTAGGTGAGAATCTGCTATTTGTGCCATGTATGTCCACACAAATGCCAGAGGGTTTAGTCATGCAAGAAGGCCTTGTTAGAGTAACAGGTGAGAGAATGATCTATGTGCCTGTGTCCATTGCTAATACCAACATGCATCGAGTGACCCTTGGCCCACGCCTGATGTTGGGCCACCTTCAATTGATAAAGACAACTTACCCAGCTACAACGGAGCTCAGCCAAAGAGATAAAACTCAGAGCGAGCTGGCAGCTCACTGGACACAGCCCACAATACAGCAATGCGAGGTAGCCCTCACCACAACAGGCTCACCACACCCTCAGACACCACGGCCAACCCAATATGACCCACCTGTTAAGCTAGACCATCTTAGTGAAACACAACAACAAACAGTGAGACAGCTGTTGAGAGAGGAATGCAATGCATTTGCTTTTGATGACCATGATGTTGGCTGTATCCCCTCCCTCAATATGCACATCACATTGCATGACAAGACACCTGTACGGAGGACATACATGTCAGTGCCAAAGCCCCTCCATCAGGAAGTTAAGGAATATCTCCAAGACTTACTGAATCGTGGATGGATAAGCAAGTCCAGATCACCCTACTCCTCTCCTATTGTCTGTGTTAGGAAGAAGGATGGTAGTCTGAGGCTATGCTGTGATTACCGGGAACTCAATCGCAAGTCAGTGCCTGACCGACACCCTATCCCAAGGATCCAGGATATGCTTGATTCCCTTCGTGGCAGCTCCTGGTTCTCTGTGCTGGACCAGGGGAAGGCCTACCACCAGGGCTTTCTGGAGGCAGAGAGCAGGCCACTAACAGCCTTTATAACACCGTGGGGGCTGTACCAGTGGAACAGAATCCCATTTGGCCTCAGTTCAGCCCCTGCCGAATTTCAAAGGAACATGGAAGACTGCTTAGAAGGCCTGCGGGATGTTATCTGCCAGCCATATTTAGATGATAACTTAGTCCATAGTACCTCTTTCAATGATCATGTCAGTCATATCAGAACAGTTTTGCAAAGGTATCAGCAACACGGGGTCAAGCTCAGTCCACACAAATGTGAAATATTCAGAAGAAAAGTACGGTTCCTGGGACGGATGGTGTCAGAAGACGGGTATTCAATGGATCCAGCTGAGATAGCTCCTGTTCAGGCCCTGAAGCATCGAACGCCACGCACTGTGGGAGAACTTAGGAGGATGATGGGATTCCTCTCCTACTACAGGACATATATTCCCAATTTCTCTAGAGTAGCACAACCCTTATATCAGCTGTTGGCTGTACCCCCCAGTGAGTTTTCACCTCCCAAGCAAAATAAAAACAAGAAAAGACTCTGCACAAAGGCAAGGGGTCACATACCACCCGGTACCCCTATCAGCTGGACTCAAATCCACCAAAATGCATTAAACACACTAATAGACCACTTGACAGAGCCCCCTATCCTTGCTTACCCAGATTTTACACAACCATTTGTACTTCACTGTGATGCATCACAGGAAGGTCTAGGCTGTGTGTTATATCAGAGACAGGCAGGGGAGATGTCAGTGATTGCATATGGTTCCAGAACTCTCACACCCCCGGAGAAAAACTATCATATGCATTCCGGAAAATTAGAGTTCCTGGCACTTAAGTGGGCCATTTGTGAACGCTTTAGGGATTATTTGTTTCATGCCCCACATTTTGTAGTTTACACGGATAATAATCCCTTAACATATGTCCTGACAACTGCAAAATTAAATGCCACAGGCCATAGGTGGGTTGCCGAGCTGGCCGATTTTAATTTCACGATCAAATATCGGCCCGGAAAACAAAATGCAGACGCAGATGGCCTCTCCCGCATGCCATTGGACTTCGATGAGTTTGTGAGGCAGTGCACAGAAGAGGTGAGCCACAGTGTCACCAGTGCATCTATGCAGGGAGTGATAATGAAATCCAGTGATCCCCCACTCTGGGCAAACATGGTGAGTCTACAGGCCATAGACCTTCTTAGAGACACTGACATACAGTCCCCTAGCCAGTCTTTTTCACCAGTGCAGATAAGGGCAAGTCAAGAGAGAGATGCCGTTATCAGCCGGCTTCTGCAGTACAAAAGCGGCGGTCACAGGCCACCTAGACAGACCCTCAGGATAGAGCACCCAGATGTGAAACTCTTGCTCAAACAGTGGGACAAACTTTATGTGAATGATAAAGGAATCCTGTATAGGAGAGTAGGAAACAGAGAGCAGCTCCTGCTACCACAAGAACACCGCATGGTGGTTTTCAGGGAATTACATAAAGAGATGGGGCATCTTGGGGTTGATAGAACACTGGCCTTAATCAGAGATAGGTTCTATTGGCCCAGAATGCAAAAGGATACTGAACACTTTGTCACGAGCGAATGTGAGTGCTTAAAAAGGAAAAAACCAAACAAAGTGACCCGCGCACCTCTGATGTCAATAAAGACAACACATCCATTTCAGCTAGTCTCAGTAGATTTTCTCCACCTGGAAACATGCAAACAGGGGTATGAATACATACTAGTCGTAATGGACCACTTTACACGGTTCGCCCAGGCTTATGCCACAAAGAATAAGTCTGCTAAGACTGTAGTGCAATGCCTGTTTAATGATTTCACATTGAAGTTTGGGTTCCCAGAGAAGATCCATCACGACATGGGGAGAGAGTTTGAAAACCAGTTGTTTGCTGACTTGCAGAAGGCGTCTGGTATGCGTGGTTCTCACACGACCCCCTATCATCCGATGGGAAATGGGCAAGTGGAGAGATTCAATAGGACCCTCTTATCCATGCTCAGGACACTGAATGATGATGAGAAAACAGACTGGAAACGTTCACTGCCAAAGGTAGTCCATGCGTACAATTGTACGCGCAGTGAAGCAACTGGGTTTTCCCCTTATTTCTTGTTGTTTGGTCGCTCTCCTCGTCTTCCTATTGACTTCATGTTCAACCTGCCAGCCAAAGAGAAACAGCAAAGCCATGCAGACTATGTCGCAGACTGGCAAGCGCGTATGCATGAGGCCTATGAAATTGCATCAAAAACAGCAGAGAAAGAGGCTTTGCGAGGAAAAAGATACTACGATAGGAAGGCTCAGGGTGTTGAACTCCAAGTTGGCAGCAGGGTCCTTCTTCGTAACCTGAGTGAGAGAGGAGGGCCGGGTAAACTCCGGTCATACTGGGAAAACACGGTGTACAAGATTTTGAGCAGAAAGGGCGCTGACAGCCCTGTGTATGAAATCAGACCGGAGACTGGTGGAAAAACCCGTGTAGTGCATAGGAATCTTCTTCTGCCATGCGACTGTTTACCTGTGGAAGAACCGCTGATGAAGAGGAAACATGTCACACAAAAGAGAGCAAAGATGCCACTTGGGAACAGACAGCAAACAACACCATCAGCCTGGGACACAGATGGAGACGATGAGGGTGAGAGTTATGTCCTGACCTACAATCCTCCATTGCCTAGAGAGGACGGTGATCGGCTCATCACTCTGAATGCAGAAGCAGAGCCCTTTGAACCAGCACAAGCAGTGGATTTAGACCATGGTCTCTCTGGGGAAGATGAATTGGAGGCTGAGAGAACAGTAGTGGAGGATGTCTTACAGCAGAATGAAGAAGCCATCGAAGAAGAATTAGACTACGAGGATGTGCAGCAGAGACATCAGGAAGCGGAGGAAGATGCCACGGAAGAAGAATCGGACTACGAGGATGTGCAGCAGTCACCACAGAGGTCTCCGTACCCCCAGAGGGAACGGCGCCAGCCCAAGATACTTACTTACAATGAGTTTGGAGAACCCACTGTGATATCAAGAAACACAGCAGTGAAAGGAATAAGTTTGACTCCTTCTTGTCGTCAGTTTCTGTGGAGACCCTGGACTGTTGAGAGACATTGAAATGAGTTATATACACACATAGCAGTCATTGGACTTAAATGAAAAAAAAAAATGAAAAAAAAAAACACAAGGCACAAACACTGTCTGCTCGGAGATGGGTTAATGTATTATTATGATATGATGTGTTGAATATGTACATTATGTGATTTTTTCTTTTGAAAACCAGCTAAATGGCAAGGTAGTACAAACTAATTACTTTGTATTCCATTTCGGTGGAAAGTAATTCATACTAGGGCTTAGGTTTATTACTAACCTGTTCAGCAATGTTGTAGAGATAATTGAAATTCTTTTAATTATTGGAAATGTCAGGAGACATTTTAAAAAGTGGGGGAGGGTGTGGCGCCATAGAAGGTTGTGGCTGTTGTTAAGTACTTTGTTTCTTGTTTTGGTCAGACCCCCCATTCTTATTTTTGGTCTTTTAGAATTAAGACTCACAATATGCAGTACCGGAAAGTGTCATGGGGTGGCGCTGTGAGATAACGCGGGTATTAGGTAGCCACTAGCCAGCAGCAAGTCTCGGTTAGTTATTCGAAGCCAACGAGACGAACGAGTATCAAGCCACTCATGCACTTTTGTTTTGATGCTTTATTTGATTTCAGGTGAGTCCGAAATCACAGGAAGGATATATAATTAATTTGTTAGTAATGTGTGTAATGTGTGAGCAGATGATACACGCTGTAAAATGTGTTCACTCGTTAAATACATGTTTATTTGTAATCGATGCTAGCTATCTGCTCGAACCAGTAACTAGCCATCATAGCCTGATGTGAACGAGTAGGCTGGTTGGGATATTTGCGGGTGATTATGCGAACGAGAATGTTAATGCCTTGCTGTTTGTAATGCGAGTTAATGTTGATGTAAAACAATAAGTCTCGGTTAGTTATTCGAAGCCAACGAGACGAACGAGTATCAAGCCACTCATGCACTTTTGTTTTGATGCTTTATTTGATTTCAGATCAAACTTTAAAAAAATAAAATATGTGGCACTGAAGAATATTGTCTCTTCTCTGCGTGTGCAACATATAGCAGACATCCCAACCCAACTTACTTAGATACTGAAATGCAGATGTTTGTTCAATAATGTTTAGTCAGTACACCAAATAAGGAAGGCCTATTGATAGAAATTGTGATAGTAAAATATGTAGATTTTGGTAGTTTGGCCTTTTCATGTAGCCTTGGCAACTAGCCATCTAGTATAGGCCTGAGTAGGTAATATGCAAATGAAATTACACTTGTTAAACTCACCTCAACAAGTCTTTTGCAATCATTTAACCCGCCGTGAGCAATGCTAAAGTCACTGTTACAAACAGTGCAGTGTGCAATACTATCATTATGTTTTACTCTTATGAGACAATTGGGTACACTTTTGTGTAGT
This sequence comes from Alosa pseudoharengus, assembly GCF_046254945.1. Taxonomy (NCBI): domain Eukaryota; kingdom Metazoa; phylum Chordata; class Actinopteri; order Clupeiformes; family Clupeidae; genus Alosa; species Alosa pseudoharengus. The sequence goes on along the minus strand of NW_027468565.1, from coordinate 37,178,059 downwards.
CTGATGTGACATGGGTCTTAAATGTTCCTTTTTGAGGGGTACTGACTCTGCCATGACGCTCCTGTACCTAGATACACTAACTGAATTGATTAATTAAGTTCGAGAGAAAAGAGATATAAGCCCACCTACACTGAAAACTGATTGGTTGATTTAGCAAAACAGACCAGGATGCTCTGTCTTGGATGCGCTTGCAGGCCCACACGCACCACTCCTCTCTCTCTAATAAATGCTACTATCTTCTCTGATTGGCTATTGGGGTGGCTATTAACTTTGTATAACAGGCTACCTTTGAGTAGTTCCAAAAAAAAATGAATCACTGTTCCATATCAATGCGCTTATGAATGGTAACCAAAGCACTTTATTGTGAAGCACTTTGGTGCGGCTCAGCCGCCTGTAAATGCGCTATAGAAATAATATTAGACTTGACTTGACATAACAACAGTAGTAAAGTAGCCTAATTAACGGTTGATTGACAAGTCATGGACAGCGGAAAATATATCAGAAAAACGATGTACAAAATAGATGATTTTGTTGGCAGCCTTAAGCACATTTTCGCACAAATTCATCTAAAAGCACTAAATCTGGCACAGATGTATAGGCTTAGGTAGCTTAGGTATGGCCGCTGTCCAAAAACGCAGTTTTTGCTGTAGTATGGTAGCCTGGGTGCCATTCCGAACTTAGTCCCGGCAACAACATTTGAGGTCGGGAAGTTCGGTCTGGCATTGCTTGGAGCAAGTATGCTCGCCCTAGATCGGGCGGACCAATCAAATCGGGCTTTACGATGATGGACAGGTGAGCAACAGCGCCTGGTCTATCACGTCATATGAGCACGCTTAGATTAGTCTTATGTTTGAAACAAAAACGCTGTGGCTAGAAGGATACATGGCTTTTAAGACCCCATATGGAAAATGCATATTATTTAATGAGGTTTTATCACTGAAAACGATATCACTTTCACTTTCATCAAGGGAAAACAGCGCTGTTGCATTGCGACATGTTATTTTTAAAAACGGAGGGGATATAGGCTATCAGTTTTTTCCTAATAGCCTAACCTACCCTACTACGTATCTCTTAGATTTCGCTAATGAGTGTTGTAGGCTAGGAGTTATTGACGGCACTAACTTTTACAAAAGACCAGAAAACAATGTTAAGGCATTTCTGGAGAAGAAGGATGGTTCGTGTGTTTTCTTCCTACCTCACTGTAAGCTATTTCGTTGCTCTGATTGGTTAGGTCTATCCAATTGAGTGCAGAGGCATTCCCCCCCCTGTATCGGTTGAAACACGCCCCGTAATTATGTCCCAATGGAGCAGTATCAGACTCATATTCTGACTAGAATTGATATGACTACGTCAGGCTAGTAGTATGGGGCATTTACACCCCCATTGTTCGTACACACCTATCGTGCAAATTAATCTACAAGCACCAAATTTGGCATGGATGCAGCTGAGGACATACTGAAATGATTTAGCCAGGGTGCCTGAGCCAATGGTACCTGAGACGGCGGCCAATGGTACCTGAGAAAAATGGCGGCCAAATCCAATATGGCCGTCGCCTGAAAGGGATACAAATACAAACTTGATGTCTATTTCACCTTTTTGACCATGGGAAACCTATAGGAATACTTACATTTATGATTGGGTATATCAGGACCACCAAATTCAGGTTTACCACAACAAGGTTATTCTCAATGGTGATTCATTTCCTTATAAAAGTGAAATGCTTTCAATTTTTTTCAAATACATTTCAAAGTGTAATCATATAAGAAAGAATAAGACACAATTATTATTGCAAGGAAATATTTATATTATCAAGTCAAGTCAAGTCAAATGTATTATCCCACAGAGGGAAATTAAGTTGCAGCCAGGTATCAAGAAACACAACCAACGACACAACACACAAGATAATAAATTACAATGGAGACAGTATTACAACACAAATTGACAAGGACCAGTACATTACAGTTTTGTCTCGATCGTTTTGATACCTGTGTCAACTATGACATCACATTCTCAAAACAGTTAACACCTGTGTCTGAACAAAAGCACTCTGGACAAAATGACACATTTTACTTGCAAAAGGCTGTTACTCTCTCAAAACACTTAAAACATGCAGCAAAAGCAAATCTTGCCTTCAAACACTAAAACTTGTTGCCAATTCAAAAACACTCTTTAATCAATCATTACACACTGGGCAACAAAATGCAAAATCTAGTTCTCAAAATGAGCATTTTTGCTATGTCTGTTTCATTACTTTCTAATTTTTCTGGTCAGAAAAAAACTCTGAAAAGACAAAATGTACTGAATAAAAAAACAAATTATTCATTCCTCCCAAGATGTAACTGTCATTGACATGTAAGACATACAGCAAACACCTAGCAAGATACTGTAAATTTCATTGAACTAAAACTTTCATCGAAATAGACATACAGTAAAGACCTTTTGTACTGTTTTCTCCACCAAATAGGCAATACAGTACTTTGTCTAAATGTGCATTAGATCCATACTTGCAAATAGCAACACAGAACAGACATTTCTTATGTAGAATGAATGATTGCTGATTGAAGAATTGTGCAAAGGAGTTTCACACAGGTGTATCAGAAATTCATACTTATGCAAGGAATCTATACCACCTGTGAAAAGATGTTTTCCTTTTGTTTAGCATGGGAAAACCAATAGTTTGGGGCTTTTGAATGACACCTGTGTTAACTGTTTTGCAAAAGGGTGTGAGAAATGTGTGAACCCAATGAAAATGTGTGAACACATTCGCAAGAGATGACTTCTGCTGTGCAAAAAAAGTAGTCATGAATACCAAGTGGGTTCTAGTTTATTTAAGCAGGTAAAAGCAATCGAGAAAAACTGTAAATAAAATACAAGATCACTACATGGTGAGGCCAGGATAAGCAACAGCCCAAAAGTCCAGTGTTCAAAGAAGTAGAAGATTGAAAAGGTGACATAATTTGAACAAATTCAGCATGTTAATGGCTGAGTACATACAAAAGAGAGTTGGTAACGTTTAGTCCTATGTGTGGGAACTCTACACCTTCTACCTGAAGGTATATGCACAAACTCTATAGAGGGGAATGTCATCACAGTACAAAATTGCCAGAGCCTTCCTGATGACATGACGGTCAAATCAGTCACGGAGTGGAGTCTGATTCACCCCTATAACCTTGCCAGCAACACTGACAAGTTGACCCAGCTTGTTTCGCACGCAAGGTAAAGGTTACCAAACAATACAATAAAGTCAGTACTACTGACTCAATAAAAGATTTATAAAACAGTGTCATCATTTTTCTGCATACATTAAATGTATTGCATTTAAAATATGCATTTTTCTTAAAAAGTAGAGGACCTTCTAGGACTGTTGGACCTTCTTATATATAGCCTCTGCATTAGTCTGGGAACACAATTTGTTATCCAGTACCGTTCCGAGATATTTGTAGCTGTCCACTATAGTTCCACCTCCATCTTCATCCTTCCTGGTCATCTTCATCTTTCACTGTTGCTGTCCATCTTGCTCACAAGCATGGAGTAGCACTAAACAGCTACTCCACCACAGTTCATGCAGTCAACTAGTATCTTAGTAGAGTCAACTAGTGCAGTCAACTAGTATCTCAATATCTTCTCAACATTGCCCAAATCTATGCTGGAATTCTGACTCTCCCTCATATATGCCTTCCTTAAATTCTCAATTAGAAAATTGGTGGGAATATTTGGAACATATGAATTATCATTTGCTTTCTAACTGGGGGTCTAAACATAGGCAATCAAACATGTAAGCATTCCAATGTGTTTGTCATGGTAAAAACAATAGGTTGAAAACATTCATCTGTAGCTTATTTGGTTCAAAAGTCAAAACCCTTTGTCATACAGTAGCCAGATTGGACTTGGGGACATTGAGGGTCCACATATACCCAATCATGAATATAAATATTTTTGTATTTCCCATAGCCAGAAAAGGCGAAATATTTATCAATTTACATTTGTATCTCATCTGGTTCAAAATATGCAGCCTAATCCCTTTTCAGATGGCCGCCATATTGGATTTGGCAGCCATCTTGGTCTCAGGGATCACTGGCTCAGGCACCCTGGCTAAATCATTTCAGTATGCCCTCAGCTGCATCTGTGCCAAATTTGGTGCTTGTGGATAAATTGGCGAAAAACAATGGGTTGTAAGGCCCCATACTACAGTCAAACCTGCTTTTTGGAATTGGAGGAACTAGATGTACCGCAGAGCTCTACAAAATATGACCGCCGCCCAGTCCAGCACATGTTTTCCACAAAAATAAGTCACGCTGAAAGGCATATTTGTTTCTAACTGTCTCACTGAATTGCATTATGCACACTCAATTCTCACTGGTATCTGCTAGACCAGGGATTCCCAAACTGTGGTACGCGTACCCCTGGTGGTACGCGAGCTGCCACTAGGGGGTACGCGAGATGAAAAGGGCAATGGCGGAAAGGAGTTAAAAATGATTAATTAATTAATACTCTAATTAATTAATAAATAATACATAATACATCGGGTTATAATGATATGGAAACGTGAAATTAAAGGAAATCATTTGTAAACTCTATAATAGGCTATGTCTTCATTAAAAAAAGAAGCTACACACAATACATTTCCTGCGGGCAGCCAAAATATCTGGCGCGTAGTTTCGTTGAAGTATAGGCTAGGTAGAACGCTGCGTAAACATGGAAAAGTGGCTAAAAACTGGTACAGGTTAGAAATCTAGACGCGTCCCTTGCTGCCAGGGCTAGTCTAGCAACTCTCCGTTGGCTTGTGAGCTCCAGATCTCCAGACTTCGTCGGGCCAATGAAATCGTGTATAGAGTCGGTAGGTGGGCTTAACATAATGATTGATGGCAGAGTTGCAACGGTTTGGCTTGAATTCCCTGCTACTTGAAAACAAATAAGATGGATGTTGCTGTTGGCGAACAGTGTGACACGAGTTAAGCTTTTATTAAGTTGAGCCAACTAGCTCAACTAGCTCCGCTGGTGGGAAACGCATGGGACTCATAGCGCTGCCGCTGTCCTATTGCGTGCAGAGGGAATTTGAAAGACAACTGATTATCCCGCCCCTCGGACTGAGCACTGCGAACGGTGAGTGTCCAGACCCTACATGTAAATGTGGGTCTGGCTTGCCAGGCTAGGTACACTGTCCAAAAGGCCTGATTAAAGTGATCGAAGAGGAGAAGTAAGAGAAACAGAGCAGGACACAGGTAACGATGGGATGGGGGCAGACTAATGAAGGTGGAAATGGAGCGCAGGGGAATAAAAGAAAGAACGAGACAGAAAAGACTGCGCGAAGAAAACAAAAGTATGATGAGGCATACAGTATAGTTCTAGGCTTCACGTGGATTGGGAGACAGACTGCCCAAAGCCACAGTGCGTAGTCTGCAGTGAGATGCTACCTAACCATTCTAATGTGGTTCTCCACAGTTTTTTTTTAACGTGAGAGCTCATAGACCAGTTGTACATTTTGATTATGTTATCATGTAGGGCGGCTAATTAAACAACGATGCCTGGAATGCGTCAATAGAATGTGTTACTTTGTTATGTGTTGGATGGTGGGGGTACGCGAGCCGAGTCAGGATGTAGAAGGTGGTCCGCGGGGAAAAAAGTTTGGGAACCGCTGTGCTAGACAACAAGTACCAAAACATGATTAGTTCATAGATTTCACATGTAAAATACATTTTATACAACCCCACCCCCATCTTGCCTGTTCATAATTCTGAGAAATTCTTGAATTGTGTGCATGTGTGCGTGCACATGTTTATGTTTATGTGTGTGTGGGTGGGTAGGTGTGTGTGCATGCATGTGCATGTGCTTGTGTGTTTTGCCATGTGCATGCATGCGTATATATGTCTACTGTGTGAGTATGTGTCATACGTAGGATTACTGTGAATGTATGTGTGTGCGTGTGTATCTGTTTATGCACATGTGTGCATATGGAATGGGTTTACATGACCCCTGGAGACAAACATACGCAAAAATTGGTCATCCTAGGCCCTACGGTTCTCAAGATATTCACAGAAAACTGTGTCTGCCCTACCCTCCTTTCGGGGGGTCCAGTCCAGCGGGGGGGCTACAGATCAAAACGAAAAGCGATGGTTCCATGCTATCCATGTGGGGTTATATGCCCACCAAGTTTCGTGTACCCCGGTCTTTCAGTGTCCCGGGAATCCTTGTTGGTGTACGGTCACTAAATGTACAGATAAATTATTTTATTGTAAGGCCCCCCATGAACGAAAGTCCACGAAACTTGGCATGCATTCGGAGGGTGTCATTATGATCCTACACTTTCAATTTCGTGCAGTTTTGACCATGTCAGCCAGAGATATTGTGATGAAAACACCTAAAGTTTTGCTTTTTAATTTTTAACTAGGTGGCGCTATACAAGAAATAAGTGGTAATGGGATAGGTTGATATGCCCCCTTAAGACCAACATACAAAAAAGGTGGACCTCCTAGGCCCTACGGTTCTCGAGATATTCACAGAAAACTGTCTCCGGCCACCTACAGGCCAGTTGGTGTATAGTAACATAAATTAATTTATTGTGTGGCCCCCCATGAACGGAATTTCGTGCAGTTTTGACTATGTTAGGTCACAGATACCTGCGATTACAACACCTCATTTTTACTTTTTTGAAATGAGTGGTTATGGAATGGGTTGACATGGCCCTTTGAGATCAACACACAAAAAAATTGTCCTCCTAAACCCTACGGTTCTCGAGATATTCACAGAAAACTGTGTCTGCCCTACCCTCCTTTCAGTCCAGCGGGGGGGGCTACAGATCAAAACTAAAAAAGGAGGTTCCATGCTATCCATGTGGGGTTACATGCCAACAGTGTTGGGAGTAATGCGTTACAAAAGTAATGTAATTACTGTAATATATTGCTGTTTGCGGTAACGGGTAATGTAAGGCATTACAAAAGAAAAATTGGGTAATATTTACTCGGTACAAACTTCAGTAACGCGCGTTACAATGCATTTTAACCCAAAATTAAGCGCTTGTTTTGGTTTGATACATATTCGCAAACACCATGCGAGAACAACAGACGAGGAAAAATCCGCGCAAAATAGTATAGAACGTATCTCCTGATACTGGTTGAAGATGACTGTGGCTGCAGCAGACTCAAAGTCGGACTCTATTTGCGGGATGGACATACGCTCATTATTTTTAGCTTGTCAGAGACAAGGATATGAAGAACATAATAGTTAGTGCACTTTGTGTGCGAAACCGAGAGATCTCACTATGCCTTGCGAAATAGCACAAGTAATTTAATGAAACATCTAAAGTGGTGCCACGCTAATCTTTTTTATTCTTGATAAAACACAAACTATGTTCTTCTAGTGCATGTCAGCTTTGAGCTGTGAACTTGAATTAAAGAGAATAAAGGGATAGAAATGGAGAAAAAGATTGTGTAGCCTGGCAGTGCCACCGCTCCCACCACGCGCATCACGCACTTTGCGTAGGGCAACAAAAGGACAAAGGGGGCACCCAAATGTAACCAATGAATAGTAGCTTTACTGCAAACTGCGTTTCACTCTTCATCAATAACGTTTACAATGTCAGAATGCACTAACACCATGGTACATGGAAGTTTGATACTTTTTGGGTTCTCTCAATCTCCACCACGTAGTTCTAGTAGAATGGAATTGGTGGGTCTTCAATAATTCGTTTCCCAAGCATTTAGGCTACATGAAGCACATGATATGCCAAGTCGACAAAAAAATCCATTCAGATAGCTAGGTGGATACCAGGCTCATAATTCACGTTTATTTGCAAAACGAAATGTGAAGCAACATGTCATTGCATACTTTCCAAAGCAATGAAGGCTGCTTAAAACAACTTAACATTGTGAATATTATTGTTAATATTGTGCTATCAATGTAACTCAACAAACAAGGCTTGTAAACGAGCTGGCAAAAGGGCATTATGAGAACGTAAAGATCAATGCTCTTAAAGTGACCGTGAACCATTTATAAGAAAACAGCATTTCTTCAGAAATTAATGTTAAAAAACACACAGTAATGGTCTGTATAATAGGCCGTTAAATTTTTCTTTAGGTGTTTGAGTTATCATTTAAATGTCACTCACTCAAAGCCACTCACTTAGGGCACCAAAATGGCCAATAGGCCACCATCTTGACATGTCTTTATTAAGCTTTGATTTACAATAGGCTCTCTATTGAGCAGGCCTAGGCCTTAAAGTTACAGTATTTATATCACAATTTACCAGACTTTGACCTTTTGTCGTTTTTAACAAAATTCTGACTATGATTGTTCCTTGTTTTGCATCATGAGCACTGCGCCTATTGCATTCTTACTGTATGTTGTTAGCCTTAAGCCTAGCTCAGTCATTATACTATACCACATCTCTCTCCATTGGAAGAGCAATGAGCTGCATTGAGCGTAATAAACTGCATTTAGAATGGCAAAGCCATATTTCTAGATATTTTGGTGAAAGTAACTTAAAAGTAATGCAATAGTAGTGTAATGCCTTACAATTCAGAGACAGTAATATTATAATGTAACAAATTACTTTGAAATGACAGTAATAAGTAATGCATAGTACATTACGATTTTGAAGTAACTTGCCCAACACTGCATGCCAACCAAGTTTCGTGTACCCCGGTCTTACAGTGTCCCGGGAATCCTTGACGGAAATTTGGACATGCGGACACGCTGCGCGGCGGTCATAATAAGGGGTCCAGATATACTGACTCATAAATATAAACATTCCTATGTGTTTCCCATGATCAATTAAGCTGAAAAAGACATCAAGTTTGTATTTGTAGCTCATGTGTTTCAAAAGTTAATAGTCAGAACCCTTTTCGAGCAGCGGCCATATTGGATTTGGCCACCATCTTGGCCCCAAGGGTCGCTGGCTCCGGCACCCTTGCTAAATCATTTCAGTATGACCTGAGCTACATCTGTGCCAAATTTAATGATTTAGATGAATTTATGTGCTTAAGGCCCCCAACTATTATCAATTTTAATGTTCTGGGGGGTTTAACATTCAAACAATTATTTATTTCAATCATTATTTCCATCCGTGAGGCCCTGGCTGAGGTTGCCATGGCTGATGTACTCCACGGCCGCCTCAAACGACGTCAGGCAGTAGCTCAGGTCATCCTTGGTGGAGTTACAGAAGTGAAAGTTCTTGATGTAGCTCAGATTGGCCATCCTGAGAGAAGATAATAATATAGCACTGTTAGAAAACAGATGGGATTCAGGACAGGCTACAAATGAGAACAAATGTAGAAATGACGGTTTATCAATGACTTCTGATAACAGAGTTCTAAACTGCAACACCACAGTCATCACTCTGACTGTGTTGGGTCTTACAGAGATCTTTAGTTAAAAAAAGAGATCCTTTGTTACGAAAGTGACTGCTGTCTGTTATAACAATTGAGTAATTGTTCATCTCCTCTTCTCCCACTGCTATCAAGCGCTTGCACTAACGCACACACACACACACACACACACACACACACACACACACACACACACACACACACACACACACACCACACACACAGTTCTACATGACAATAATGTGATAGGGCAAGAGCTCACCAGTTTGGGATTTCTGTCTTCAGCAGCAGATAGAGGATGACCGAGAGCAGATCATCTGCACAGATGGCATCTAGGCTTACTGCAGTGGAAAATACCCAGCAGGACATGGACACCAGTTACTCCATTTGCATAAGACGCAGCTCTCGGCACACAAACACGGCAAGAGTCTGGTTCAGTGGAAGAGTCTGTTAAGGTTACATAACAACACAAGCAATGCCTTCCTCTGAAACACAGTAGATCCTGTGTGTGCTTACAGTATGTGTGTGTTTGTGTGTGTGTTTGTGTGTGTGTGTGTACTTGTGTGTGTGTGTGCGCGCGCGTGTGCTTGTGTGTGTGTGTGTTTGTGTGTGTGTGTGTATGCTTGTGTATGCTTGTGTGTGAGAACCAGTGTTGTAGTACTCGAGTCCAGGACTCGGACTCGAGTCATGAGCTAAATTTAGAGACTCGTGACTTGACTTGGACTTGGACTTGAGCACTGAATGACTCGAACTTGGACTCGTACATTCAGACCATACAGATTTGGAAATTGAGACGAGGACTCGACTTTTTTTTGCAATGTCATTAGGCTATAATTGGAATATGTCTTTAGAATATTATATGATTTTGCAATGGAATGTTACTGCTTTATGTCATACATCACACGTCACGCCATGTTCCTACGGACGTTAACTTTAATGACGCCAAATGCCTGTAGACATGAATGCCCCGAAGGTTGTCCGTTTTGCATTTAATAGTAACTCAACTCGGACTTGACTCGGATGAGTAGTAGACTCGACTCAGACTTGACTTGATTTTTTTTTTTAGGACTTGGACTTGAGCACTGGAGACTCAAACCTGGACTCAGACTGGAGGCATAGTGACTTGACTACAACACTGGTGAGAACCCACCCACACAAGGACACAGTATACTGAACAGCCTCGCTATACACACTGAGGCAACTGGGCAACGTGCCACTGCACTCTTTACCCAGTAGAAAAGCACAAAACTAAAAGGTGCTATGGCAATTCACTGAATCAAGGAAAGAATGTTCAAGAACAAAAGCCCCCCCCCCCCCCCCCCCCCACCACACACACACACACACACACACACACACACACACACACACACACACAACACCTGCAAACATACACAGAGACAGGCAGATAGACACATTTAGACAGACGGGCAAACAAGACACAGACACACACACCTGTAGGGCTGGGGGACTGCATGATGGTGAGGGCCACCTTCCTCAGGCAGAGGAGTTTGTGCAGAGGGGATGTGCAGTGGTTGAGCTGACTCAGCTCACGCTTCGCTCGTGGGATATTTATACTGGAGAGAGGGAGGGAGAGAGAGAGGGAGAGAGAGAGAGAGAAAGAGAGAAAGAGAGACAGAGGAAGAGAAATAGAGACAGAGTGAGAGAGACAGATGAGGGGAAAACTAGATGTACCGCGTAGCGGTACAAAATATGACCGCCGCTCAGTCCTGCACATCCATTCCGCGAAAATAAATCATATTAATGAATTTGTCTCCATCTTCTACTCCATTCCCCACTCTTGAAACTTTTGTGTATGCTTGTTTGAAATGTGTGTTTGCACACATTCCGCACACAAAGTAGCCTACTGGCGCTGCAAAGGTGAATAGATTTGTTTCTGGGCCAAAAAATCTGTAACATTGTTATAAAACCTTTAAAATCTCTAAACAATCACAAGTAGGGCAGTTCATCACAGTCCATCCATTCCACTGGACTGATGAAAGGTACACCTGTAGGCTACATTGTATTTGGGAAAAGCAGAAGGTAGCAGCATAATGTATTTATTTATTTATTATTAAACAAAACAATCCCTGTCAGTTCCATGCAGTTTTCAACAGCTATCAAGAAGAGAGGTCATGTCATGGATTTTTGTGAATGTTTCTTCTTCTACATATGCATAAGTTTAGTCATCTAGTTCAAATGATATTCAGCTTTATTGTCAATGCACAAATGAAATACCAGTAGTCTAAAACAAAATGCCGTTTTTCCCAGTGGTGCAAATAACTGACATGTCCAAAGGGCCTTCATGAAATGCGTTGCGAGACTGTTCATACACATTTTAACGGGCAAAGTTGAAGAGCTACTCTCCGTTATTGTTTGTGCAAATAATATGCTGATTCATGTTCCCTTGCATTTTGCAACCATGAGGTCAATGGTTAAGCTCAATCTTTTGACGCAATCTTTTGATTTTCACCCAGCCTAGTCCATGGTAGGCGCCCGATAGAAATATTGTTTAATTTTGCGATTGAGATATCCACGCACTGGCGCCCCCCCTGCGACGTGTTCGCCCCCCGGTTTTAGAGCTATTCTAAATGCAAAAATGCATAGAGGGAGTTATGACAAAACCGTGACTGTTAACAAACTATAAGCTATATAAGGTAGGCCCTATGCTAGGCCTATTACACAACACAAATTGTCGCTGGGCTATGCTGGCGACCCAAATAAAATCTCCGTTGGAACCAATGGCTTACACCTTACAGTATCAAGCTGCCACCTCTTGGCGAAAAAGTTAATAGTTTTGCATATCAGTAGTAATACATTTCACGTAGCTGTGAATCACGGAAAGGGCGAATGAAGTGGACACTTCTAAACGGAACCCAACCCACTGTACAGTAGCTCAAGGTCTGTGGCTAAAGCAGCCATAATGAAAGCGTTATCATTGTTTGGATACTTCACACACACGTGTTTTTTTAATCGCATAGACTACAACTACCAAGCTGGAATCAAAGCACATCGACTCCCCTCTCACACCCTAAACACGCACTTCGAACAAACAAAAAGCGCCTCAGTCTCACGGAATAGCCATAGGCAAAACTGTATCTGACCCTTGTAACGTTGGTACTAAATCATTCATCGCAAAGAATGATTTTTGTAGCACGTGCAACAAATATGTGTAGGTACAGCCCTGCCCTGAATACATCTCAACGTGCGCTCTAAAACATCTGGTTTAAATGGAGATTGTAGATCATCACGGGATCATAGACAGGTTATCTTTCAGGTAGCCTATATATTTTCCATTAAAAACCATCACGTAGCGAACGTGTTGTGGCTAACTCACTTAGCTCCTGTTAGTAGCCTAGGTTATGGTCATAAGCAAATGAGATGACAGTCGAAAGATACAATTAGTGCTGTTATCGATTTGCTTGGTAGCTTATAAACGCATTTATGGTTTTCTACAAATACATCAATAATCAAATTGGCCTCCATCACTCAACCATGCTAACGGTAACATTATTTTACCTACGTTCTGCTATTGATAGGATTAACGTAGCCTACCTGCAGTAAAAAACAAGCATGTCCGATAAACATTCTCAGATTTATTTCGGCTTCAAGAGGAAATGGGAATTACATGTCATGCAGAAATCATCCTACCCTTAGGGCTCTTACAGAGTCAACGCGAGCAACGCGAGCAAGCAACGTTAGCGACGCGAGCGACGTGCTCCCTTTCATAGTTTACACGGTGGACGCAAGCAACGCGGCCGATAAGTGAAATGCTATACGTCGCTCACGCAACAGGGGGTAGCAGTCACTGGTGACTGACATTCTGAGTGATATTCAAGCTGTCTGTAAAAGTTACATCCCAAGAGGCTCTTTTGGAGAGCCACGGATCATATTGAATTTAGAATTCTCAAAAAGACTCCAGTATGACATGGAGACACGTATAAAAAGTAATATCTAGCTTTGTTGGGTGACAAACTATAGACGGGAGGTGAGTGTGATTCGCTGTGCTAGATTGACTGCATGTTACAAGGACACTGGGTCATGTCATGTAAGGAACATGGTACTGTAAATAAACGGAAACATAGCCTACATTGCAGAGCCACTTAAACTTTATTAATATATGGTGAATAAATGTACACTAACACATGTGCACAGCCCCATGGTTTTCTGACGTGACGATGCTAGCACGTTAGCAGCGGTTAGCTAACTATACTAACGTAAGTTATCTACAAGTCTGAAGTCTCCTCCAAGTGACAATCATGCTATACACAATGAATAGCATGTAACCTACAATGTGGAGCTCCATAGACCGTAAAATAAAGAGAAGCTTGCATAATTTTTCCTCTTCTCTGGCCATTGTATTCAAACCTTCTTCTGTAAATATAACATATACTTGACATAATGTACAATACTCGCAGTGTCGCCCCCACCGACAACGCATAGTATTGCATGCGTCAGTGCGTCGCGTATCAAAAACTGGGATGACACATTTTGCTACGCATCGACGCATAATGGCGGCCGAAGCGTAGCGATGCGTAGCCTTGCGGGCGCGTATGCGTAGCGATGCGTTGACTCTGTAAGAGCCCTTAGACGTTCTCTGCGGTAAACTACTGTAGCCTACAGTCTTGTCCTTGTAGGAAGCATAGTGTCTTTCCAACCCATTTAAGATTAACTTCCAACAAAATTACGTCTCACTGCAACGATGCGCCATCTAGTGGACAAACGACTACTTATCGCCAATACTGGAAATGCAGCCATGATGATCAGTGTTGGGCAAGTTACTTCAAAATCGTAATGTACTATGCATTACTTATTACTGTCATTTCAAAGTAATTTGTTACATTATAATATTACTGTCTCTGAATTGTAAGGCATTACACTACTATTGCATTACTTTTAAGTTACTTTCACCAAAATATCTAGAAATATGGCTTTGCCATTCTAAATGCAGTTTATTACGCTCAATGCAGCTCATTGCTCTTCCAATGGAGAGAGATGTGGTATAGTATAATGACTGAGCTAGGCTTAAGGCTAACAACATACAGTAAGAATGCAATAGGCGCAGTGCTCATGATGCAAAACAAGGAACAATCATAGTCAGAATTTTGTTAAAAACGACAAAAGGTCAAAGTCTGGTAAATTGTGATATAAATACTGTAACTTTAAGGCCTAGGCCTGCTCAATAGAGAGCCTATTGTAAATCAAAGCTTAATAAAGACATGTCAAGATGGTGGCCTATTGGCCATTTTGGTGCCCTAAGTGAGTGGCTTTGAGTGAGTGACATTTAAATGATAACTCAAACACCTAAAGAAAAATTTAACGGCCTATTATACAGACCATTACTGTGTGTTTTTTAACATTAATTTCTGAAGAAATGCTGTTTTCTTATAAATGGTTCACGGTCACTTTAAGAGCATTGATCTTTACGTTCTCATAATGCCCTTTTGCCAGCTCGTTTACAAGCCTTGTTTGTTGAGTTACATTGATAGCACAATATTAACAATAATATTCACAATGTTAAGTTGTTTTAAGCAGCCTTCATTGCTTTGGAAAGTATGCAATGACATGTTGCTTCACATTTCGTTTTGCAAATAAACGTGAATTATGAGCCTGGTATCCACCTAGCTATCTGAATGGATTTTTTTGTCGACTTGGCATATCATGTGCTTCATGTAGCCTAAATGCTTGGGAAACGAATTATTGAAGACCCACCAATTCCATTCTACTAGAACTACGTGGTGGAGATTGAGAGAACCCAAAAAGTATCAAACTTCCATGTACCATGGTGTTAGTGCATTCTGACATTGTAAACGTTATTGATGAAGAGTGAAACGCAGTTTGCAGTAAAGCTACTATTCATTGGTTACATTTGGGTGCCCCCTCTGTCCTTTTGTTGCCCTACGCAAAGTGCGTGATGCGCGTGGTGGGAGCGGTGGTACTGCCAGGCTACACAATCTTTTTCTCCATTTCTATCCCTTTATTCTCTTTAATTCAAGTTCACAGCTCAAAGCTGACATGCACTAGAAGAACATAGTTTGTGTTTTATCAAGAATAAAAAAGATTAGCGTGGCACCACTTTAGATGTTTCATTAAATTACTTGTGCTATTTCGCAAGGCATAGTGAGATCTCTCGGTTTCGCACACAAAGTGCACTAACTATTATGTTCTTCATATCCTTGTCTCTGACAAGCTAAAAATAATGAGCGTATGTCCATCCCGCAAATAGAGTCCGACTTTGAGTCTGCTGCAGCCACAGTCATCTTCAACCAGTATCAGGAGATACGTTCTATACTATTTTGCGCGGATTTTTCCTCGTCTGTTGTTCTCGCATGGTGTTTGCGAATATGTATCAAACCAAAACAAGCGCTTAATTTTGGGTTAAAATGCATTGTAACGCGCGTTACTGAAGTTTGTACCGAGTAAATATTACCCAATTTTTCTTTTGTAATGCCTTACATTACCCGTTACCGCAAACAGCAATATATTACAGTAATTACATTACTTTTGTAACGCATTACTCCCAACACTGATGATGATGATGATGAATATTTATTTTGGTTTTCTTTTAATCCTACTGAATTTGTAATTATGTATCGGCCGTTCTAATACCGATAGTATGTGGGTGCCTGTGTGTGTGTGTGCATGTGTATATGTGTGCACCACCATCTACAGGCCAATGAGTGTAGAGTCACTAAATGTACACATAACTTAATTTTTTAGACCCCCCCATGGATGAAATTCTACGAAACTTGGCATACCCCCAGAGAATGTCAGGTTAATCATACACATAAAATTTGGTGCAGTTCTGAACGTCTTTACTGAAGAGAGGGGCGATTAAAGCAGAATGATATTGCATTTTCATTTTTTACCGGGGGGGGGTGCAAATCACAAATGAGTGATTATGGGCTAAGTTGATGTGGGCCCTTGAGACCAACATACCATAAAAATTTCTTCATCCTCGGTGCCACGGTTCAGGTAGTTATTGACTATTGAAAAAAAAAAAAAAAAAAAAAAAAAAAAAACTTTGACAATCCCTATATGACCGCTTCGCTAGCTTCGCTAGCGGCGGTCATAATAAATGGTGGGTGAGAGACTACATACTGTATGTGTTGTCTTTAGTGTTGCTACACTCCAACATCTCTGGTATCCACCGCAGACACAATCTGAGGAGTGTTTGGCTAACAGACTTCTCTGGAAAGGGGAAGTGAGCTGGTTTTCTGAGACGCTCTCTCACCTAAACTCAGATTTGATACCGAGGTCTTTCTGCTGCAGATCCTGCAGGCCTCGCATGGTTTTGTTAAACGCAGTGTCCTGTTCACACACAAACAACAAGATACATTAATATAGGATACTTAAGAACAACAACAAAGTGAACTGCTAAAGCAAGATTCTCTCTGAACACTGCTCTCAGAGAGGCTACAGTTATGTTGTTTCTTAACCACCATAATGGTCCTAAAGTTCATTTTAAATGAGAGAGGAAATGTGAATGTCAGTACCTGACTTGCTTCAAGACTTCCCACATAATTAAAGATGAACTCATGGATACCATGATGTATGTACATCTGAGAAGGAGGGGAGACACCATGTTAAATCCACACAAAAAACAAACAAACCATGTGACTGCATGATAAGCATCCAGTAGTGATGGGGACGAGACCGCCTATGCCGAGTCCGAGTCAAGACCGAGTCCGTTGGTTTTCAAATACAGTCGAGTCCGAGTCAAGACCGAGTCTTTGAGGAAGCAAGTCCGAGTCGAGACAGAGTCCTTTAGGAGTCGAGACCAAGTCGAGACCAAGACCATAAAACATGGCAGTTTTCATGATTTATTATCACCCCAGTTAATAATCAACAGTGAGGCCCAGGCTTGGCATTTCACCATTTTAGGGGCAAGGCCACTTGGCCTTCAGTTGGGCATATTTGGTGGGGGGCACAAAGGCCACATGTCAGGGCACCAAGGCCAAAGTTAACTATACAGTAGTAGGCTATAAAAATGATCAAAGTTGTATTTAGCCTATTCACAGCAGTAGACCTGCTTCACTGTATGAAACATTACAAAAACATGAAACATGACATATTACAAAGAACTGTAAATCATCTGATCATCTAATATTTACAGATATCTAGGCTATATTTAATATGTATCCCCTCTATTGAAATCCGAAAACTTCTTATTACAGTGCATGAAAATGCACTGTACTGTTCTTCCTACGCTATTTTTTCCGTACGCTATTTCTCTTGAACAGTTTAACTTAGAAACTTCATTCAAACTTTGTAACGTAGGTATTCAAACGGACAAAGCTGCTATGTCTTTTCAACTTTGAAACTTTTATACTTTTTAAACTATTAAAGAAAAACTTTAAAAAAATCCCCATAGACTTAACATTGCCGATTGTGACATCATGATACGGCCGTTAAGCAATTAGAATCCTATGGCAGGTGTTCAGGTGTTCAGTGTGTTGTTTTGTTGTAAAGACATGCAAGGTATTCTGGGCCATGTAATAAACAGTGGTCGGCGGTGGTCGTTCCATACGTATTAATATGAATAGGTGTTTCTGTAAACCTAGGGACAATAAACAGCCATCTCTGTTGCAAAAACGAGCTGGTAATCGCTCACTGAAGAGGGAACTATGATAAAAAGATTGTTTTCCTCAAAGCATGGAGTTGACCACAGAACAAGCAGGAAATGTCACGTTAATGTTAATACATCTGAATGCTAGGTGGCAACGTTGTATTACATTTCACTAAATACGGTGGAATCATTAGTGTGAGCTTCACAAGTAAGGAAGGTGCAATCATGCTGAATATATAACATTCACACTCATAGCTCATATTTAAAAAAATAAATCAGTGAAAAAGTATCCTGACAAACAAGCAGCTTTTTAATGCCTTGGTCATATTTCATAATTTCAATTCTTCTGTAGGTTACCTGATAGCCCAGTTTGAGAGGCGCAAGACGCGTGACATTATTTATTTTTGCAGCCAATCACTGCTGTCGTTTTATTTTATTGATTTGATCTTAGTCATAGAAGCTAAATTCGTAGGCAGGCCACAGGTAAAATCCAACAAACCGCATTCAACCCGCAAGCCAATAGTTGAATAGCCCTCTCCTAGAGCTTTTGAGATATTGCCACTGCTCCAACACTGAAAGGCACTGTTACAATGCTTGGATCAAGCCAGGTTTAGCATAGCGTATGCCACTGTCTGCTTATATTGGTGACCGGACCAGGGCAAGCATAACCTGACCCTAGCCAGATGAATTTCGCTCCGCCTAGCTCCACTCATCCATCTGGAACCGATCCATTGAAGTGTTGCTTCAGAAGGCTGGGCCTAATCAAAAAATGCTTGCATATGATTGAATAAGCCACTTGTCTGTCATCTATTGACGTGCTACTTCAACCACTCACATCGAAGCCAACCCGTGACGCTAATAACAGTCTCACAGTCGCTTCTACGCTATGTCACATCTATGAAACTCCCGCCCTGCGTCCTGATTGGCTGAACCATAAAGTCGGTTGCAGAAATCACTCTCAATGGAAGAGGTCCCAGATGGATGTGAGTGAAGCTAGGCGGAGCTAAGCGGAACGAAATCCATCTGGCTAATGTCAGGTTAGGGCAAGCACACTTTCGCCGGAAATGCAGTCAGTTATTATTGTTGTGTGTTTTTTTTTATATGAATATAAAAAATGCGTTGGTCTCGAGGACTCGGTCTGAAATTACGAGTCCTTCTCCTCCCCCTGTGGTCCGAGACCGACCTGTATACCTCTCTGGGCCAGTGTACCACACACATGGTGAAGAGTCCGTAAAGACGCTGTTAAAACTGAAGAAATGCAGTTTGAAGAGCTGTGGTGCAACTGCCCTTGGAGACGTGAATCATTTCCAGAACCCACCCCGCTCATAGACTGTATAGAACTATACTATATAGAACTACATATACAGTCTATGACCGTATAGAACTATACTATATAGAACTATACAGTCTATGACCGTATAGAACTATACTATATAGAACTACATATACAGTCTATGACCGTATAGAACTATACTATATAGAACTACATATACAGTCTATGACCGTATAGAACTATACTATATAGAACTACATATACAGTCTATGACCGTATAGAACTATACTATATAGAACTACATATACAGTCTATGACCCGCTTCACCAACTCACTTGCTGTCACTCTTCGCCATCCTATCTAAAAAAAACATTTTTAAAAATGAAGAAATGTTTTCTGTGAGTCTGTGAGGCCCTCACCTCCACCGCTTGCTTCAGAAGGGTCATTTGGAGCTCCTGTTTGGCGAGCACTTTCTGAAACCCACACAATCAACTCCATTACACTCATCTTAGAGCAGGAGAGTAAAGATGATGATGATGAAGATGATGCCCAACACCACTTTTGAGCAATGTTGCTGCGTATTGTTGTTCTGACAGGTTCTGACAGGTGCTACAAGGGAATCATTTTCTTTCTGGAGAACTTTAATCATCAGTAATCAAATGATTGTGAACATCCAATCAGAACACATGGAACCGGTTATGTGATTGCCCAGCAACATATCTCAAATATCATCACCTCATTAGACATTATACCAAGTAATGAAAGATACTACAGCTTCACCTACCAGACGTGAGTCCCTCAACAAGCACTGAAGGCATTTTGTGTACAGCGCATTCACCGAGTCCTGCAGGTAAGGGGACAGATGCCACCGAAACGAGGTGAGTAAAATCATGCGGCATTAGAAAAAAAAAACATGAACATAATCGATAGCGTGGATAAATGTCTTCCCTCCTCCCCAAACAAACTATTTCCATTCTGCAAAATGTCTTCTGAAACAATTATTTCTATTCACTGTTCCTAACTTGCATATCATAGGATAACAGTTGTATGTTTGTATCATGTATCGTTATTAAATGGTTTTGTACTGCTGTATTCTTACTATGTGGTAGCGTAGTCCCTTCCTCTCCTGTTCCTTGAAGCTGTGGCCGAAGCTGGCGATGAACTTGTCCAGCCTCTCTGCGTGGCGACCCAGAAACTCCTTAACGTCTTCCACATTCTTCAAACAGTACTGTGCCTGTGTCTGGACAACACTCGTGTCCACTGACATGAACACACACACACATACACAGCATACATATCTTGCTAAATATAAAATGGGGAATTCAAACTATATAACAATACAATTTCTGGGAAACCAAATACAAACAGTACAAGTGCCAACATTTGTCATGTCTCTTTCCTGTGGTTCTGTAACAGGCCTTGCGGCCCAGGCGCTGAGGAGCGTGGCTGGGCATGGCTGGGCCTACCTGGCCTCTGGTGGGCCTCCAGGGGCCGGGCAATGCACAGGATGCTGTAGGCCTGCTCCTTCTCATTGTAGAAGGTCTCTTCAAAGAGGATGGGCACAGAGGCTGTGCACTGGAAGCCTGCTCCCAGTGTCACCTGGTTGTCCTGGATGGACACTTCCTGAGGTTGCAGGAAAATGGGGAGGGGGGGTGGGGCACAGAATTATAATGGGCTCCTGGAATACTGGTAATACTCGAATCCTTATACGAATCATGCCACAAAATCACTACAAACAAAAACACTTTACCATAAACCTATAATCTATACGACCATTTCCCACACATGGATTAAGTTCTCTTTGAAATACCCTCAAAATCCCCTCTATACAAATTTTAGTAATATATGTGAGAAACACCTTGATGATGGAGGTGACTTGATGACAGCTAGACAGTCTATGAAAAAGACAGTCTCAGAAAAGCAAGGTATAACAAAAAGGCCGATCTTAGAGGAACTAAGAGAGGCTGCCTTACCTTCCCATCGAGGGTCTGGTACCCCTGCTCTGAGGGCTGTAGAACGTACCCCTCAAACTGGGCTGCTGTGTATGTACTGACATGCAGACTTCCCTGACACGGCACCAGGATCTACCACAGCAAACAATCAATGACAAATAAACAATGACAATAACACAAATTATGAAATTAGAAGGTCACCACCACACAGAGTAGATGTTTACAACTACACAATCACACAATCACCTAGAATATAAAGATACACACAAAATGTCATGTTTTTTTTTCTTCTTTTTTTTTAAAACAACTTCCAACTGCCCTTTGGATGTTTTTATCTGTCTGATTGTCAGCTGTGTCAAACCCGTATCCACAAGGGCAGAATTTAGCACAGTCACACTGGGACTCAGGGCCCTGGGCCTCAGATAGGGCCTCTCTTTCATAGCATTAGTCACCACAACCATCACATGGGGACGGGGAGGACTGCTGTCTGACCTGCTTACACTCTTCCCCTCCACCCACTACATTAACAACTAGGCCAAAATCAGACCTCAAACCAAAAGTAGAAAAAGAATGAATCAATATACAGACACAGAGAGAAAGGGACAGAGAGAGAGAGAAAGAGGAGAGAGAGAGAGAAAGAGAAAGGGATAGAGAGAGAGAAAGAGGAGAGAGAGAGAAAGAAAGAGAAAGAAAGAGAAAGGGATAGAGAGAGAGAAAGAGGAGAGAGAGAAAGTGAAAGGGACAGAGAGAGAGAGAAAGAGGAGAGAGAGAGAAAGAGAAAGGGATAGAGAGAAAGAAAGAGAGAGAGAGAGAAAGAGAAAGGGACAGAGAGAGAGCCCACTCACAATTCCATGCACCTCTGCCATGCGGCTGCACAGGTCTGGCCTCTGTTTCTCTAGCGCCTGGTAGAAAGGGTTCCTCAGCAGGTTCTCATCATACACAGCCATAGGGAACTCACACTCAGTGTCCTGAGAGAGAGAGAGAGAGAGAGAGAGAGAGAGAGATGGCCAGAGAAGAGAAAGTGAAAAAGAGGTGGATGGAGGGGGAGATTTGGATTAATGACAGAATGGGGGGATTTGAGTGGGTGGGACGGAATGGCAGGAGAGAAAGATGGAGAGAGTGAATGAATGAGTTGGGGGGCGGAGGGAGACAGCAAGTATGCAGTCAGGGAGGAGGAGAGAAAATGAGGAGATGAAGAAAAAAAGAGTGCAAGAGAGGGAGAGAATGAGGGAGAAGGTTGCAGAGCAGATAATCAGATTAAAAAGAAAGACATTTAGGAATTTCACAGAACCGATTAGTATGATATATGTGTCTTCATATTTGTTCAACCTCGCATGTCAAAAGCAAAGCCTGTGAATTTTCCAACACAAACTTACATATCAATTTCACCCCCCCATCAAGCACAAGTACCACCACACAAAGCAAAACCATGATATCCAAAAGCTTGTAACATTAGAATGCCCAACAAACTCTGAAGTCCAAGCTGTAAATAGGCATGAGTATTACACAAGTGTACGTGTGTTGGGGGGAGGGTTGATGAGAGGTTGTCAGGGCTCAACTAGCCCTCATATCATAACCAGTAAACAAGCCAGTTGAGCACAGGCGCCTCATCTGCTACCATCCACAGCGCACATCAAAACATGCTGGCCCTCCCGTCCCAAACAACAACGATGTTGTTCCATCCGCGGCCAGTGCTGCCCTTGGCCAGCTGCTCCTCAGCTGAACTCGTTAGCATCCCTCGGAAATGAAATTAGACCGGCGTGGTCCAGTGTACAGTAGCCAACAACAACAGCACAAACAGCAGCAGCAGCATTATGCACAGAGCATCGTCTGAAGGACCTGAAGCGCAAAAGACCCTATGAAGAGACATGAGAACTTCTGTCATCTTCCACACAGCATGAAAACAGTAACTATTGTTCTAAGTAAAGTCAGTCAAAGAGATCAAATGATGTTATCTAGAATAAACCCATCATGAAGTCAAAGAACTTAACAGACCATACAGAACACAGTACAGAACAGACCATACAGTCAGCACTTTACAGCATTAAATGACACAACATTGTTGACACTCTTGAAAAAACTTCACTACATACTGTAAGCAGAAGTGGCAGAATACTGCTAGTGAAAAAAAGCACTTTCGGGGAAATATCAAATCTGCATGCTTTACGAGACAACATCTTTTTACAGATCGGTGTCATTAATTGCACCATGTTTCCGCTTTCAAGCCAAGACACAGAATAAAATAAGAAAATAATAATAATAATAAAAAAATAATCCACTGTTTGCTGCATCCAGTCAGGTCCCAGCTTGCACCACTCCCCCACAAACGCAGCCTCCATGAACGGTCTAGCAGAGCCGACTCTAGATCCTTCCTGGAGAATAGTCCTCTCATTACTCACTTCTAGAAAGCAGCTAAAGAAGGCCTGTGTGGATGGAAGGAGTTGGACATACAGTGGAGATGTCCACGTTGGAGACTGACCATGGAGAGAAGTGAGGGGAACAGCAGTGGTGCAGGATGGCACGCCACCCCACCCCTATCCACCCCTACCCTATCCACCCCACCCCACCCCTCCCCTCCCCTATCCACCCCACCCCACCCCTCCCCTATCCACCCCACCACATCCCACCCCTCCCCTATCCACCCCACCACACCCCACCCCACCCCTCCCCTATCCACCCCACCACACCCCACCCCTCCCCTATCCACGCTATCATACCCCAGCAGCAGTCTTCATCTCTCACAAGGTCAGGGATGCATGATGGCCTGAAACCCTCAAGAATGCAACCATGTGATCTAGTCCAGCAGAGCAGACTGAACCCAGTTGGGGGAAAGTCCTCACTCGTGATGAGAAATAGAGAGGGAGAGAGAGAAGAGAGAGAATGATAGAGAGGGAGAGAGAGAAGAGAGAGAATGATAAAGAGGGAGAGAGAGAAGAGAGAATGATAGAATGCAGGGAGGAAAGAGAGAGAAGGCGGACCAAGAATGCCTATCCAGACTATCCACAGAGGTCAAAACCCCTGCCTCTCTCTCTGTCTCTCACACACACACACACACACTTCATCAGTAGCCTATGCCTAATTATGTGGCAAAAGATGATGTAGTCATTATCAGTGTGGTCCTAAACAATAAATATAGTTATCTTCAAAACATAACTCTTAGAAAAAAAAGCCTAATTCTTGGCAATATGAGATGACACTTGGCCTCAGAGTGTGAAGTGTGAAGAACTAGATGTACCGCATAGTGGTACAAAATATGACCGCTGCTCAGTCCTGTACATCCGTTCCGCGAAAATAAATCATACTAATTTGTCTCCATCCTCTACTCCATCCCCCACTCTTGAAACTTTTGTGTATGCTTGTTTGGCATGCCTGTGTGTGTGTGTGGCTGCACAGAAAGTAGCCTACTGTAAGGGTCCGGTGCCATGTGCTCCTTTGTTTGTTCCCCATGTGCTTTGTGTTTACCTGCCTGTCACCTGTCTTTGTCTCCGCCCCATCTCCTTATTTGGTCTGTGCTTCCTGTCTTGTTAGTTTTCCCTCCGTTTGTTTTCACACCTGTTCCCTGTTATTGTCTTGTTGGTCTCATCCAGTCCTCTGTTAATTAGACTGTTAGTTTAATTATGGTTTCCACCTGTCTTGTTTTACCTTGATCATTGTCCACCTGTGCCCTGTTACCCCTGTGTATGTAAACCCTCTGTCTCCGCTGTCTTTGTCGGTTATTAGTCTTATTGTTTCATGATTTGCTTTAGTGTGCCTTCGTATTAAAGATTCCATTTAAAATCTCTAAACAATCACAAGTAGGGCAGATCATCACAGTTCATCCATTGCAACTGGATTGATGAAAGGTCACTTACACCTGTAGGCTACATTGTATTTGGGAAAAGCAGAAGGTATCAGCGTAATGTTTTTTATTTTAATATGGTATTTATTTTTCAACAGCTATCAAGAAGAAAGGTCATGCCATGGATTTTTTGTGAATGTTTCTTCTTCTACATAAGATTTTAGTCATCTTTAGTTCATGACATGTGATACTTTATTGTCAATGCACAAATGAAATACCAGTAGTCTGAAACGAAATGCAGTTTTACATCTAACCAGTGGTGCAAATAACTGACATGTCCAAAAGGGCCTTCATGAAATGCGTCGCTAGACACACATTCATACACTGTTCATACACATTATAACGGGCCAAGTTGAAGAGCTGTTGTCCGTTATTGTTCGTGCAAATATAGGCTGATTGGTCAGTGGATCTTCTGGCCAATCGATTTCCGTTTCGAAAATAAAAATGAACACAAAAAAAACAAAGGATTATTTGATTTCCGTTTTAAAATGCCTATTTTGATCAGAACAAATGATATAACAAACCCATGTGAGATTAAACTTTTGTCTACAAACAAACCCACGCGTGATTAAATTATTCCCTGGTCACATTTGACAGCTGAAGGCACTATCCCTAAGTCGCCTAACACTAAACCCACCATTTAACTCATTATAAGAGCTCCATATGTTTGTATGTGTGTCAA
The DNA here is from genome assembly GCF_046254945.1 of Alosa pseudoharengus. Taxonomy (NCBI): domain Eukaryota; kingdom Metazoa; phylum Chordata; class Actinopteri; order Clupeiformes; family Clupeidae; genus Alosa; species Alosa pseudoharengus. Next base: position 37,152,425 of record NW_027468565.1, on the reverse strand, counting down.
AGAAGTCTCTAAGCTAGGCTACTCCAACTCTGTCCCGTAATAAACCGGACCGAACTTAGTTATACAGTATCAGCCACAGGCAGCTGTGACTACGTTCATGACACTCCTGTTAGTAAACTGGAAATAGCACAACATAGGAATGTAATGGTCTCCTTAATCCCATGAACACACAGATGACTCTCACACCAACCTTATTTTGTGCCTTTTATTCACATTTGTTCAAAGATTTAGTATTAGGCCTTTTTTGCTCCCCACTTCGGTGCAGCTCCATTGGTTTTCATTCAATCCAAATGTAGCAGGGTAGCTTGTGCTTTCCCTGTTTCCCTCTGGCAGCTGCCAGATTGGAGGTGGGTACGTTAATGAAGGGGGCGGCCCCTACATTGAGTATATTTATACGGCTAGATATCAGCTGACAGTGCGTCTTCCGTTCTTCCATTGTCGCTGGAGGAGCTAGCTTCCGTGTTTGGGTGGCTTGTGGGCAGTTTGGTTTGGCCTTGCTGGAGCTAGGTTTACTGCTTGGGTCTCTTGCATCGTTCTACTACAAGGTAAGCTTTCTCTTAAATTCACACGGGGTTTGGTGCGGTCGTGACACCTGTTCATGCTTTTGTGCGACCGCATCATTAGTTTATGCTTCTTTGCTTTAGAGCGCATCTTCGCTTGGCAGTGGACTGTTTGCACGTCCAGCCTTGGGCGTTTATTCACTGGAATCGTGCCATTAAGGTATACCGATCTTCTTAATTTATGTCGGACGCTTTTTATACCCCGTTGATTATCTCCGGGGGGTTTAATCTGCCTTGTTTGCCTGTTGTCTGGTTTTAGCATTTTTCGGTAGCCCTTCCTGTCATGTTCTTGGATTAGCTGTGCTTCCAGGTATGTAGCCTACTCTTAATTTCAGTTTCTGCATTTAGAGGTATTTGGCTTGTATTAATTCTCCTCTGCGATTCCAGATGGTGAAGTTTAACTGAAGCCTGTGCGGTGCTCCAGATTGTGGCTGCACATAGGCCTCGCCGCTGCTGCTTTGTTTCCACATAAATTCTACCGTAGGCTAACCTTTGCTGTCCAGTCAGGTAGCTTCCCCCCCGGCCGTGCCACCTGGGAAGCCGCTTGCCGTACAGTATACTGTGTATTCTATGTGTTATGACTGCATGTTCTAACGTGTCCAAATGATACTGGGCTAGACTGTACTCGCCTCTATCACCACCGCCTGTTGCTATATGGTTTAGGCCTACTTTTGTGTCCATTGTCTTCACGCTGTGTGTTTTGTTTGTTTATTTTCTTTTTTTCATTTCACTCTCCTAAATAGGAGAGTTGACTGTATGTGCGCGTGTGTGTGCGCGTGGTTGGGGTGCATGTGCTTGTGAGTGTGTGAGTGTGTGTGTCTGCGGTTGAGGTGCATGCTTGTGTGTTCGTCTGCGGTTGAGGTGCATGTTTGTGTGTGTTCGTCTGCGGTTTAGGGTGCATGTGCATGTGTGTGTGCGTGGGCCTTGGAATCTTGTGATTGTGTCTTGCAGTGGACCATTGGGGCAGTATGCAGGGACCTCCCGCCTAGTACTAAGTGGAAGGCCCAGGGCTCTGTGTGCATAAAAGCTAAGTGTCCTAAACATTGTTGTATGCTATGTCCAACTAGCCATTTTGTGACCTCCCTGCCCTCACTAAACATTGTTGCCCTTCTCTTTTTCTCTCCCTTGGTGTGTGTGGAAGACAGGAGCTGTTTGACCTCGAGCAGTGGGTCGGTGGTGGAGCCCTTTCCTCACTGGTCTTCTATTTTGTGCACATCCAGGGTTTTTCTTTTTTTCTTTTGTATTTTGCTCTTGCTGTATTCACGTGTGGTGTGGTTTTGGACCCGTCCCCCTCCTCTTCAGTCTACCCCTGCCGTGGTAAGCTACAGTCCTGTTCTCCCCACACTATCCAGCTGAGTAGTCTCTCCGGGCCCTGCGCCCCCATGGTCCACACATCTTATAACATCTTATAACTGCTCATATCCGCTTGTTTTAAGGAGTGATCACTCTGTTAGTACTTTGTCAATCTCTTAATAAAAAGACTTGTATTTTTTTGTAAATCACGTCTTCAGTCTTTTGATGTATGCGAACCTGTGTCATTGGTTGAGAGTAACCACCCTTTAAAACTAAACTTCTTGGGGCGCAATCCCCTAGATGGCGTAGTCGTCTAGAATCAATAACCCCTCAGCTCTGCCACACAAACAACCAATTTGTTGCCAGTTTCTTTTACTAGGATGGCTATATGGTGACACCAAGATATTTGTATTCAGAAACTCTATCAATGCTGGAACAATTTACAGTGTTTATTTGCACACCATTAACCTCAGACAATGTTCCTTGCTCTAGTAAATAAGATATAATTCGTTTTCTTTTAATTTAGTACTCATTTAAGATTAATGAGAGCTTCTAGTAGATTCTCAATGGCAAGTTGAACAGTCAGCAATACAATACAAAAGTATCGTCAGCAAAAAGGTGGATTTTAAATGGACAACTATTTAAAGAAGAGACAATATCATTAATGATGAAGAGAACTGGCCCCAAAATGGACCCTTGAGGAACACCCTTTGGGCCCTATCATGACATTCTAAAGTGCATCGTCACTCGTCAAAAGTCTATTCAAATTTAGTAGGATGTCCAGTTCACATTGGGAGGGTTTTCGTTCTCAAAAGTGGAGCGCATGGCGTAACAAGGTGTTCCTAGGTCTTTTAATCAGTCATATGGGTGTGTTTGGGGCGTAACATCATTTTAAACCAATGAGAATGACATCTGTCATTCCCTTTAACGGCGCAACGCGCGATATGTCAAATAAATGCATCGGTATTTTGGCATTCAACGGCGCATTTGAAGGAGGCTGCTTGCGAGACCGTATGGAATAGTCATTCTTAAACCATGCTTTACTAAAACCTAGCATAGCCTTCACGCATTTGCACTCGTCTATTATTTGAACTCATTGGCAAAGTGAAACTAACTTCACCAAGGAGTCAGTCAACGACAAGACAGTTTATATGCAGTTACTTTCACTATTGACTGACAATGGGTTACCATCGAAAACATAGGCTGGAAAAAGCAACACTTACCCTAATGTTGCTCAAATGACTGAATAAAACAACATTTATCCTGCAGAGGAGTTGCTTATATCTCGTGACAGTGCGTCTTCAGCTGTGCTCCATACGTGTCTCTAGCCTCTCCCCTAATCACTTTTAACCGTCATTACCAATTTGCAAATGATGGTGAATAACTACTCATCATGAGATGTACAGTATTTCGTAATATCTTTATTCTAATTATGTTTACCATTGTAATCGTGCAATTTGTAATGCTTTGCATGGACGTGCGCTGGTGTGCATTCATGAATGATAGAAGGATGGTGCGTGCACCTGCCAATATGACTGTTGACATGCGCTCTTAAAATAGCATATGAACAACTCGCCATTGACTTCTGACCAGGTTTAGGTGGTGTATGATAGCGATTTTTAGACAATGCGCCAGGTCCCTCCCTAGGTTGTTAATTGCCACACCCCTGGGCGCAATGCTTAAAAAATAAAGGTGCAAAATAACGAATTCAACTTCGCGCCAGTGAATAACGAACTTTACGCCATGCGCTGGTGACCGAAAATACAGCCCTTTGTGATTGACACTCTGGGCTCTATCTTCCGTCCCGGCGCAATTGACTTTGTATACTCGCGCGTTTGTCTTTCCTATTTTGCAGTCAGCGCATATTGGAATTTTCCCTCCATAGGTACATGCCTGTAAATTAGGGAATTCGATTGCGCCCACGGGGGCGGTTCAGCGAAAAGACGGGGCGTGTTCCGGCGCAAACGTTCACTGTTGATATTTTGCAGTTTCAGAAAACAATTCCGCCACAGACCAGGAACTCCCTGGTCTAAAGTCTGTGGCGAAAATGCAGATGCTATTTTAAGGGCGCATGCATGACCACAGGCCTGCATGAATGAATGCGTTGCACACCAATCTACAGACACCCCCGTGCACAGACGGAAACATTCAAAGCCTTGATAATATTTGTCCATTTCCCGGTTTTGTTCGTGCATTGGTGACCTAAATATTTAGTAGCCTATATAGTACAACATCTACATGCAATATCTTTACAACAACGCCTAATTGCGACCTATTAATCTGGACAACTTTACAGCCCTATAAAGGCTAAAGTTACTTTTAGTTTTGTTCCAATTTACCGTTGTGTAAGGTTTTAAGCACCATAATTTTGCCTACCTTGTTGTAGCCCATCTGAAATAACTCCAAGCTTTGCTATGTTCCCTCCATCCTTTCGTTATTTTCAAAAAACGTTTTATATCCATGATGGCCTTGAAGTCTTGAGTTAGTGAATTAGCTTAAATCAGCTTTTCATGTGCTGTTAACCAGCAACAGATAGTACAAGAAAGCAGCAAGTATGGTTACAATTTCTGTACAATTTCTGTAGTTGCTGCATCCATTCATTGTTATTCTCTCTCCTGCTCAAATAAATGTTGTGCGTGAATTAAGTTGATGATAACGTGTTTACAAACTCTGCTTTACAGAAAATATTGTAAATAGTCTACTGTCACGCAGTTAATGGGATACTGTGCAGAGTTGAAAGTTAGGTCAACTTAAACGAAGCCCTTGCTTGGCCGCCTGTGCTGCGCAACGCACACTTAGCTCCTCTCATCTATACAATGTAGTTCCCATTTCTGTAAACCATACAAAATTTCAAAGAAAAATATTACCACTCGAGGGAAATCAGTGTGGTGTCCATGTGAAAAAATAGGCATAAATCTAGCGTAGCCTACACATTTTCACGAATCACTGATGTGTTGATGACATAAATTAGGAAATGTTAGAGGACTTAAGGAGACGTGATGTTGAACTGCATGCCGATGCCATTTAACCCAAATGCCCCAGCGGCAGCACGGGAGAGAAGAGATTAACTGACAGAAGATATGCATTGTCTATAGAGAGGTAATGTTAGATTACATTGTAGGCTACATTGCAAATATAGCACCATGCATTCATAACCTCGTGATTCAGTGAGAATGATCCCAAAACATCGGAAAGTATGTCTTTGTGACAATTCTGTATTACATTTTGTCAAGATGAAAAATCAATAGCTAACTGTTCCCAACTGAACAGTGATTATAGCGCTGTGAACGCTCCTGGCTGCGCCTGGCAAATACGCCACCATAATAGCAATCAGCTATGGAACAAGCGTGCCTGTTGTTAAAGGGAATGTGAGATGACGCTCTGATTGGTTTATTGCACGTTACGCCCAAACCACACCCATGATTAATGTAGCTACTTCAGACAACCCCATTTTAGATTTGCGTCGGGCGCAACAGTCAAATATCCCGCCGGTAAAATAGCATCAGCGCCCGAGATCCGCCCACAAAGTGAATAGCGTTTTGCGCAAAGACACTTCCGTTTTAGACCATTAAAATAGGGCCCTCTGACTCTGACTTGACATTTCCTGACTTTACACACTGAAACTTCTGAGACAAATATTTCCAAAACCATTCACATGCCTTGTCATCCAAAGCAATATTATGTAATCTTTGAAATAGTAAGGGATGATAAACTGTATCAAATGCTTTTGACAAATCAACAAAAAGGGCAGCACAGCGTTTCTTAATGTCTAAGGCATATATTATATTATTAGTAACTAATGTGGTAGCTGTGATAGTGCTGTGGTTAGTTCAAAACCCAAATTGTTGTGGACATAATATTTAACGACTTGAAAGGAATGACTTGAGTTTATTATTATCCAACAATTTAAAAAATGTATTCAAATAAAGAGTTATGATAGTCACTTTCTGATATCTGTGATGAAGGCACGGGCGGATTGCCAGTTTTGCCACAAACTTCAGATCTTGAGTGAGATCAGCTGGTTTGTATTAGGGCTGGACATGAGGGAAGTGCAAGGGAATAAAAAGGGAATAAATTGAGGTAGCTTATATTTGCAAACAAAGAAAGTGGGAGGTATGTTCTGTCAGACCAGGCTGACTGGTACTTTCCAAGGTGCTGGAGGGACGTGATGGTTTGGCGTGGGGGTGGGGTGGAGTATTGCTCCAGCTGAGTTGTGTCACAAGGTAGATTGTGGTACAAGGTACAATATTGTTTTGTAGCAAACTAAGTTAAATGTCTCCTGTGCCCCTTAAACTGCACACCCTCACATGTTGACCCCCCCACACACACCTTCTGTCTTCTTACACACATAGAAGGTTTCATTTTCTTTCACCAAGCTTGGAAATCTAGACAAGATGGACAGTTATCCCAGGACAAAGAAACAAGCTTCCTTTCACATGCTGAATACAGTATGGATGGACTGAATGAAGAGTAACCACATTCTGTGAAACCTGTACATACTGTACGACTATAATGTAACTGCAGAAAGGAGACAGTGTGTGCATCTATAATAAAAACAAAAAACAAATAATTTTACCAGCTTAGTCAATGCTTTATCAATCAGGACAGCATAGCCTACATTGAGATGCAACATGATGGCCTTAATATCATGTAACATTGAGATGCAACATGATAGCCAGTCTTCACTGGTTTTAATTCTTCATCCTGTGATGGTCTAGAAAGGCATCAGGGGACCTTTAGAAAGGAACCAAGCTGGTCTGTACTCATCAATACAAATAAGACACACACACACTCATGCTCACTCACTCAGAGAATTATATACATCCTTCAGGCACATTGACCCAAAGTGGCTCGGGCCGAGCCCTGTTTGGGCCAATCATCACATTGCTTCATGAGCACGGTATGGAGGGAATTAATTTGATTGGCTCCTGAACTGAAATATCACTAGAATGATGGCCCTCACCCTTAAAGGGGTAAACTCAAATTGGTTTTGTAAAGCTGACTGGGAGTGGTAGAGATTTGTGAAAGAATGGGCACACAAAAAACACACACGCATGCACGCAACAGTCCAAAATATATATCACACATCCACATCACTTCTGAATTTTATTACGTTTTATATAAAGAAATACAGTATATTTGTATGCTTTTCTCATATAAAAACAGTAAAAGGTAATGGCTGTAGGGCATTAACACCTAAAAATAATATATTTTTTATTTCTAAAGTGTCTACAGTGCATAGAGCTAAAGCGAAAGCAAGAATACAAATAAGAAATGTACAATAAAGCCATTTACCAAAATCACATTTTATATCAAAAAGAAAATATGAAGAAAAAGCAAACTTTCCAGCAGTATCTCTATCACACACAAAACATGAAAACAAATAAAAAGTACAATCAGCATAATTTGAAGAGCACACAGGTACAGTACAAATGAGAAGGGAACAAAACACTGTGGCCATCTTTTTTCTACGTATAAGCCCAACATCACTTATGCTGAACAGTATCTTTTAACACTAACATTATGAACTTTTTAAAGGATTTTTAATCCTTATACAGATAATTACTCCAGGATAGGGATTTCTATATAAAAAAAGATGGCTATAGCTTCCTGAAGGCTGACGTTATTCTGCAACATTATTGGTACCTTTGTTTATTTCAATGGTATGTTATTTTGTGGAACCACAGGCATTTTGAAGTGTCGTGTGCACAGCTGTTCTCTTTGGAGAATTCTTTTTGGTCCTTCAACACTTCACTGTTTCAGGCTTGCATATGTCTACTAATGATTTTATTCTACAATATATATGTGCATGAACATTTATCAGACATTAGTTGGAGTCATACCTTGGGAGTCATTGGAGCAATAGTTAATTTAGAAACATATAAATATGTCTCCATGTTGAGACTTAAAAAACATAAATACAACTGAAACAGTGATTTAAATAACATGACCAGTGACAGACATGTGCTCTATCTGTACCTCTGAGAGACAACAACAGTGTACCTACAGTGAACTTATTCATTATCAACAGAAATATTAAATTATATGATAAATTATTTATAACTTCATTAAAAATCACATCTTGTGTGGTTATAAGTAGAGATTTCAGAATCCAGTAGATTTATCCCTTTGGATTACAATGGCATACCATTATCAATATGGCATGTTGCTATTCAAATATAATATGGCATGTTGCTATACGATATTGTCTTCAAAAATAAGTCTACACTCAATGCATCACCCTCCTCTCTCTCTCTCTCAAATACAAATTAGAAGTATAGAATAAAGAAGTGTAAGTTGTGTATCAGACATCCAGTTCTGTTAAATGAGTGGTTCCCAAACTATTCATGGCAGGCCAGGCCACCCTTTCACAAAAAAACACTCTTTTTTTGGTTTGGTTTTTATACCAAAACAGATGCCCATCATACATTTTTAAACAGCTAACAGTATAATTTGATTTCATCCATCAGTTAAACTAAAAATATCAGATGCCCATCAGCTGTTGCATCCTACATCCCTGCATTTATACGAGCCCTGGGGCCCTAATTTAAATGCTGGGCAAAGTGCAAAGAGCCTGTGGGCAAAGTTCTTCTTGTGCATGAATTAATGGCATCATGTGGCGTGAATCAGCTTTTAGCTGACCCACCATTATTTGTGCTTAGGATCTTTCTCATGGTATTAGATTTGCAAATACATCTTGCGTAATTATTAAGCAAACATTAGTAAGACTTCAGACTTTGGCCAGCATTTAAAATCGGGTCACTTGTTAAAAAAACAATCTGGCTGGAGCAAAGGCAGTTTTATGATTAGCTGTGTATCCTTTCCTCCAGCAAATGACCCTACATCAACATTCTCAACTTATAGTTTGCCAGGCTTAACGTTTTCATAGATGTTGATTGCTTCTGTGTTCTGGTAGATCAGGTCCACGTTGGTGCCCATCCTGGACTTTATGACGTCCAGAGCACATTGATTCAGAAACACATACTGGTCCTGGGCACAAAACAGCAAACAATTTCCTTTATCAACTTCATGTCTATTTAATTTTAGGCTTTACTTTTAGGACCCTCTCAAATGAATGTAATTAATTCATCTTAATTCATCCCAACTATACAACATGTTTGGCTTAAGATGTTCTGCTATTCTGCTGCCATTCCATCTTAAAGTGATGTTAGGTCACTTCTGTTGATATTTCAAACAAAACAGCGAGCCAGCTTGCCTCTCTCTCCCCTCCCTCCCGTGCAATTGAAACTGACATGAATGCGCATATCGTCGGCGATTGGCTAGAATAGTTTGTTATGTTTCACGATCCAGGCTGGACCAGGCTGTTTTTGTTGCCGTTTTTGGAGCCTGGGCTGTCTACAGAGACCACATTTTTTACAGTGTATTCAGGGGACAGGGAGTTAGGGAGCGTGAGGAGATGTTTGTATGTGACAAAAAATGTTTTAGCTTAGAAATCGTGTAACATCGCTCAGAGCACCTTTAATTCCTGATATACAGTATCATGATCTGGATGTTTTGTCTTATCTGTTCTCTGTTTCTGTATGTAATTGTCACCTAGTCTGGAGATTCCAGACCCAAATCTGAAAGATTAAGGGTCTGGCCACAAATAATGTAATGGCCCAACTCGAGGGGCGGCACCATAGCCTAGAAATCTAGACGCACCCTAGCGGCAGCAAATTAAATTTGCTGCCAGGGCTAGCCTAGCAACTCTCCGTTGGCTTGTGAGCTCGAAAAATTAAACTTCTATCAGGCCAATCAAATCGTGTATAGAGTCGTTAGGCGGGCTTAACATAATGATTGATGGCAGAGTTGCAACAGTTTGGCTTGAATTCCCTGCTACTTGAAAACAAATGAGATGGATGTTGCTGTTGGCGAACAGTGTGACACGAGTTAAGCTTTTATTAAGTTGGCAAAAGTTTGAAATAGCCAACTAGCTCCGCTGATGGAAACGCATGGGACTCATAGCGCTGTCCTATTGCGTGCAGAGGGAATTTGAAAGACAACCGATTATCCCGCCCCTCGGACTGAGCACTGTGAACGGTGAGTGCCCAGACCCTACATTTTAATGTGGGTCTGGCTTGTCAGGCTAGCGGCACCAAGCATGCATTTGAAAATCTCACTGCACGCAATTGGATAACACTATGGGCCCTATCATGACATTCTAAAGTGCATCGTCACTCGTCAAAAGTCTATTCAAATTTAGTAGGATGTCCAGTTCACATTGGGAGGGGTTTCGTTATCAAACGTGGAGCGCATGGCGCAACAAGGTGTTCCTAGGTTTTTTAATCAGTCATATGGGTGTGTTTGGGGCGTAACATCATTTAAACCAATGAGAATGACATCTGGCATTCCCTTTAACGGCGCAAAGCGCGATATGTCAAATAAATGCATCGGTATTTTGGCATTCAACGGCGCATTTGAAGGAGGCTGCTTGCGAGACCGTATGAAATAGTCATTCTTAAACCATGCATTACTAAAACCTAGCATAGCCTTCACGCATTTGCACTCGTCTATTTGAACTCATTGGCAAAGTGAAACTAACATCACCAAGGTGTCAGTCAACGAAGACAGTTATATGCAGTTACTTTCACTATTGACTGACAATGGGTTACCATCGAAAACATAGGCTGGAAAAAGCAACACTTACCCTAATATTGCTCAAATGACTGAATAAAACAACATTTATCCTGCAGAGGAGTTGCTTATATCTCGTGACTATCAGCTGTGCTCCATACGTGTCTCTAGCCTCTCCCCTAATCACTTTTAACCGTCATTACCAATTTGCAAATGATGGTGAATAACTGCTCATCATGAGATGTACAGTATTTCATAATATCTTTATTCTAATTATGTTTCCCATTGTAATCGTGCAATTAGTAATGCTTTGCATGGACGTGCGCTGGTGTGCGTTCATGAATGATAGAAGGATGGTGCGTGCACCTGCCAATATGACTGTTGACATGCGCTCTTAAAATAGCATATGAACAACTCGCCACTGACTTCTGACCAGGTTTAGGTGGTGTATGATAGCGTTTTTAAGACAACGCGCCAGGCCCCTCCCTAGGTTGTTAATTGCCACACCCCTGGTCGCAATGTTTAAAAAATAAATGTGCAAAATACCGAATTAAGCTTTGCGCGGGTGAATAACGAGCTTTACGCCATGCGCTGGAGCCCAAAATGCAGCCCTTTATGATCAATGTTTACTGACTGATTCTGGACTTCGACGCAGTTGGATAACACTACGACTGTCATCTGTTTAGCTCGCCTCTGGCCCCCCTATATCAGATACACAGATGTGATCGGTTCCCTGCAATACAAGGGGCAAAAGTAACGTGAATCATTGTTCATTGCCAGAGTGACTTGCTGAGCAAAATGATATTGTGCTCCCACGAGAACTCTGGATTCCCAGGGTAAATGTCATCGGGGTACAAGCAAAGATTCTTGACTACTAACTAACTATCTACAAGAGACTCATGCTGCATGTGTAAAGCATTATAAATGTACCAATCTTCGTTCCCCATCTGGGTACACAGCTGACTGTCAGCTGAGTCACAGGTCTGCCCCACTCTCAGTACTGTAAAGTCCCATTGCTTAAACGGTGCATAAATCAGACCTCTGTAATAAATCTAGTTGGTGTGTCATTTAGGAATAGGAGAAGTTCTACCATCTATTTGTTCTAGCTGTGTGCTTAACACATGTGATTTCACAAATTAGCTGATGTACCTGGGTGAAGAGCTGTGCTAAGCAGAATCAACTGGTTCAGTGAATAGTTGAAACAGATAGTTCTGTAGGTGCAGTGAACTCTCTGAAGCTGGAGTTGTCCACCTCAGGTCTTTTGTGATAGGGCCTCTCTTACCTCTGTCTGCACCATGAGTGCACGGTGCATTCGCATGTCATAGACGATGCCAAACACATCCACTACGCTTTCCCTCTCAATCTGGAAGATGATGCGATCGATGGCGATGAAGGTCCCTGTGCGGCCCACTCCAGCACTGTGGAATTGGCAGAAACATAAAGAACACAGTCACAATTCATGAGTCTGTAGGTACGTTTTTAGTAACGGTAGCCCGAGACCAGTATTTTAGGACGATACTTTTTTTTGCAGACGCACATGCCACATTGCCAAGAGATGATTATAGGAAATCTTCAGCATTAAAAAGGAAAGTATGTCAAGGAAATGAAAAGCTCTTGCAGGGATCATGCTTTGACCTACATAAACACCCAAGTAATCACAATAAAACACCAGACATTGGGGGTAAAGGGTGTGAAAAACGTAACAGGAATAAGGCAAATGGGGAATTGATCAAAAAAGCCTTGGCTGTACATTCCAGAGCAACCTCCCAAACATCTCATTTAGAACCCTTGAATTTCCCCTTAGGGATTAAAAAAAGTAAGTATCTATCTATCTATCTATCTATCTATCTAATCCAGAAAGAAGCAGTCTTGAGTTCCGGTGCAGGATGCAGTCTGAGGTGCGTGTGTGTCCAGGGGACCCACCTGCAGTGCACCACGGTGGGCGAGTGGAGTGAGTACTGGTCCATGTGCTCCCTCACGAGGTGGCGGAAGTTAATGAGGAGCTCGGTGGTCACTGGGACGCCATGGTCGGGCCAGGCTGTGTAGTGAAACTGACGCACGGAACGAGTCTCTGCTGTCTTCACCTAGAATCAGACACAATGTATGTATGCTTTAGCTCTATGCACTGTAGACACCCTGAAAATAAAAATGTGTGTGTGTGTGTGTGTGTGTGTGTGTGTGTGTATGTGTGTGTATGTGTGTGAAACAGGTAACTCTCCCTTACCTTCCCATAAATATCTACATCTGTGTGCATAGGATTAACTCACATTTTTGACATCAAAGTCTCTCAGTGTCCAGTCATCAAGAGTGATTTCAGAAGTTGTTGTGACGATGATGTTGTTGTAAGATTTGCTTTCAGGTGGCCAATACTGCTCACATTTCACCTGCAGGACAGAAGGGTATTACAATTACAGTTCAAACACAATATAAATGAGCACTTCATCATAATTATGACATGAGACAACCACATGAGACAACTACTATGTCTCATAGTTATGTTGTTTACAAATATGTAAGAACACAAATGTCCATGTATTTCAGAGACTTCCATTGCTCTCAATCTACAGTGCTGATGTGTGTGTGACCATACAGTATGTGTGCATGCCTCTGTGTTCAGTGGGTATTTTGTTTCGAGCTGTGCTTGTACTCACTCGTCCCTGCTCATTGCACCTGGTCAGCATGACTATGGACCTGACGTTCTTCTCCCAGATCATCCTCCAGAAGTCATTGACTGTGGCAGGCAGAGGACCCTGGCACGCGATAAACTCCTTCCTGGAGTTTTCACCCTGCAAAGCAATGCTCAGCGTCACTTCAAGTCACTGCCTACCAGTAACATAAGCAAATGACATAGAGGAAGCTGCATATAGGGTCACCGGGATGTAGTTTGCATTGATATAGTCATCAAACTGACTGCCGAGGATGGATAGCTTCACCCTGGATGGTTCATCTGCATGGCAAGAACACATAAGATTAAATTAACATCTGATTGGATGACGGCACCAGGACTGTATAATTTTACAGTACACAAGGTTGTACTTGTTGATTTTTCAAGCAAATAATCACCATACAACCGATTAAAATTATTCCTAGTAGACACATTTGCCAAACTGGTCATATATACTGACATTACTTTTTTTATTTATAGAGTTTTAACCATCTTTGATATTGTTTTCATTGAAACACATGCTTTGAGACACAAAGAACCACAGGCCTGAAGACTTTACAATTGGCAATAGGAGATACTATGTGGTTAAATGTTCACTTACAAGGCAGTACATTGCTGTATCGGTTCTTTGATTTGTTCTCCAAAGCCCTGGCAGTGTTTGTAGACTGGGCCGTACCGACTGGTTTAAGATCCTTTTCAGAAATGGACACACAGCCGTTTACAATTCCAGTTCCCTCAGACAAAACGATTAATTCTGAAAGTTCTGATATTTTAGGTTTTATTTTGGTCAGTGTCTCACAGGAGGCCGCTGAAACTTTGATGTTATATTGACTGTACCTCATACTCCTCTGCAAAGCCACATTTGCTGTTAGCACATTGCCTCTTGTAGTATGCATCAAACTCCTCAATCCGCACAGGCACACTACTGTTTAACCAGATAGACAGAATTGAATTATGGCTCTTGGTGACACATGAACATTTTACTTCAAACTGCTGTTAAATACAGATATAACTACACCCACAAGCATCTCTGTTAATTAAACATATGTAGTACTGAAAGATAGGTGAATAGATGGGGACTTACGTTTTTGTTCTGTAACAACAACAAAAAAGGACAAGAAAGCATGTCAACTCTTCAACAGCACAACAAAATGCATTCTTAGGCAGTTATGTATCAACCTTGGACATTTAACTATTACCTGATGGTATTAATTGGAATGTCAGAAGAAGGTCTTCCAGAATGTCTCCTGGAAGGAATAATAATAATAATAATAATAATAATAATGACCAAGACAGCTCCTCTCTCAAAATCCTTCACCTGTGCCAGAAGGTTGAACAGATGTATGCAACTCAAAAGACTCCTCACCTCTTGAGGAAGATGAATGCAGCTATAGCAATACACAGACAGAGGATCAAAATCCCACAGGTTGCCCCCACAGCTGTTGTGATGACCACTAGGGGCAAAGGTCATTGTTAGGCAGACTACACATCATAAACAGAACAGAGATAATCAGAATGTGATTAACACGATGAGGACATACATGGGTTTTCAGGGAGATTTCCAGACCAGGTTGTGAATTCAGATATTTTGTAAATAGATTTGTAAATGTCCACACAGCCACCTGCCATCTCCAGGTAAGTAAAGGTGACAATGGCAAACCTAGCAAAGAAAGACAAAGTAACAAATGAAAGAGGAAGACAATCATAAACAGACTGAAAGACAGACAAAGGGTAAAATCATGATAGGTAAAAAAGGCAGAGGATACAGTATCACTTATCCATATTGTCAGTTGTCGTCAGTCACTGACTTGGTCACACTAGTACCTGTATGTTTTAGTGGGGGTCAGTGGGCCGTTTTTGTATGCTCCCCGTTCAGTGCCGTCTCCCACAAAGACATCTATCCAGTCCATTTGACTACGCGTGTTTCCATTTTTGTTTAAAACAGAAAGGTAGCTTAACTCCTTATTTTTCTCCCAATCACTATAACTCTTATTTAAGTAAAGGTTGGTGAAATTGGGACTGTTACCTGCACAAAAGGTGACAAATCAAATTTATTACTCATAACATCATACCGAATATCATATTTATATTATATCATAACATTGATATAATCATGTTATAAACATGTCCTTAGGGGTTAGTATGCATTGTCAAAAGTTGTCATTGCAGTTGGTACCTAGTGATGTAACAATAACATTTTACCATAAATTGTCAAGAAAGCTCTGATCATGTTAAATGTTCCCTATAAGCACCTGTATACCTATAAGCATGCTATGTACTGTAGAGTGACATCATGTGTTCAGTTATAGGTCAAAGTAAAACGGCACTGTTACGTCATTGGATATCAGCAATTAGGATGATCATCTAAACCGTCTTTAAATCAAAGTTATTATTAAGTCAAAGCGAAAATAGCACAGGAATCACATTATGAAGTCAGAGTAAAACAAGCACATACTCTGTGACACAAGGACACCATATTCCTCTATTAGCCCATTAGAGGAATTGAAGATGCTAGGGGCAAGACTCAGATGGATTTCATTGTGGGAAATCACAGTAATCTTTATTGTGCCTGCGTCAGACACAACAGGTGGCTCTGGGGAGGGAGAGAGATGTACACAGGAAGTATTTCTAACCTCATCATTTGTTCACAATTAGTAACAGGCTAAAGCATGCATTAGCACTTTATTACCGATTATTACACTTTATTACTCTGTTCTACCATATTTCCTTTACTCAGTACCTCCACTGGCAAAAGACAGGCCTCACTCTTACATTGCAGGCACTGAGTAGCATGATGATTTGACAGAAGTCAATATAGACTGAGCTCATATAAAACAAATATTGTACCTGTGACCCCTGTTTTGCAAGTTTTGCTGACACTTCCCCATTTCCCATGTCCAACGGTGAATACAGTCACGTTGTATTCAGTGTCGTATTCAAGTTTTTTCTCTATGAGGTGGACACATTGTCCATTGCAGGTGTCCTCAAGCTCATCATGGACTATGCGAGTGTTTATGAGTGTCTTGACTGTAACATTGAATCCAGTGTTGCGTCCTTTAGGGTTTTTCCAGGTCAGATTCAGGAATGGGTGCAGTGCACGATTTGGACCATCACATTTAAGCTCATCTTCTCTGAGTCCCATAGTGTCTTTTAAAACATAGGTAATCAAAAAGAGAATTAATTAAAGCCCAAACAATTTTCATCATACACCATTTTCACTCACAAAAAAATCGAAACCTTTCCATGACTTTTCAAGGACCTTGGATGAAATGTCCATTCATTTTCATTGACCTTGGATGGAATTTCCATGAATTTTCACAGCCAAGTTCGCCAGTGTATCCCCTAGCCTCCATTAGGTTTATAATACGGCCGCCAAGTGTATATGGTGAATAAATACAAAATTACGTACAGGTTGGGATGAATGAGTTTAGATAAAATGAGAATTTCTCCCCTACCATTCTTTATCTATGAAGGAATGACTGAATGCTGTGACATGAAGATATCTCCTGTATATCCCTGTATGACAACATTTTGGGAAATCTACTGGACTAATCTGCTTTTAACTACACATTTGACGTGATTCTTTGATGCACTCCCACATGATACCCTTCAAGGTGACTTAATTACGACAAGGTGAGATCAGTGTGCCAGCTTTATCAGTCACACTGAGAACACACAAAAACACAAATCCCTAATACACCACCGTCCCAGGTTTGCCAAATTTCCTGTGAAACTGAAGAGTGAATGACTGATTGATGGTAGATGGTGGATTGCTTATGCTGGTAGCTGGTATTAGCTGGTTTAAGCTGGTCTTTACTGGTTTTCTTCCAGCTCTTGCTAGTCTTTGTTGGTGTAGCTGGTTGGGCCACCAGGTGGACATGCTGGCTTGACCATCTGAGGAAGCTGGTCATGCTGCTGTGATCAGCCTGTCATGTGGTGTAACATGGTCATGCTGGTGACCAGCCTGTCATGTGGTGTAACATGGTCATGCTGGTGACCAGCCTGCTAAGCTTGACACTGTTGGTATAAGATGGTCATGCTGGTATGCAAGAATGACCAATATAGGCTGGCATGGTCAGTTAAGCCAGCAATGTAAGACCAGCAACACGTGGTAAAATGACCAGTTGAGCTGGTATGACAAACAAAACCAACTGAATTACCATCGTAAACTGGGTACCGTGAAACTTTCTTCTTTCTCTATTTTTACATGGAGAAATTACATGAAAAATATTAGAATAATGCAGCCACCTGCACTATGCTGCACTTACTTGTTACAGTTTTCACTTCAACACGTTGGCTCTGGAGGCCAAATGGTCCAGTTGTTCTCACAGAGATGTCGTGAGACGTTCCTGGTGTGAGCTCTGTCAGGTTCTGGGATGTGCTTTTGGTATTATACTCTCTGGACCAAGAAGAATTACTGATGGTGACAGTGTAGTTAAAACTGTCTGAGTTCTCCATCCAGGGGGCTGGAGCCCATGCAATAGAAATGGAGTTTGTAGTTGTATGGTCTATGCTGATACTTCCTGGAGGATTGGGATCTAAAAAAAAGGTTTCATTTGTATGATCAAATCCCGTTCTCCTTTGTGAAAACAATCTATTTACCAAAAAAAATTCTGTATATATTCTAATACTCACATGTTGCATTGGTCACTGGCTCAGACTCTTGACTAAAGTTCCCACTCTGTGTTGTGACTGTGGCTGTGTATATCTTCCCAGCTGTCAGGTTTTGAAACTTATAGAAGGTGGTTTTTGAGTCCAGTAGACTACTATTGGTGCTCCTGCTGCTGCTGTTCAGGAGAACCACATAAGACTCCACATGTCCATTAGGAGCATCCCATGACACTGTGATGGAGTTATTGGACTGTTCTGAGATGGACAGCTGCTGCACAGTCTCTGGCCCTGGGTGACAGGAAGATAAAAACATGTAAACACAACCACATTGAAGAAAGGACATAGAGTCAGGTAACTATACACTGTGATGAAACAAGGCAATGACACAAGGACTGAATCCTGAGAGAGATGAAATCCTTTACATAATCTGGAACAACACAGGTAGGACTGAAGGTGAACTGAAGGTGAACTGAAGATTACTGATGTCACGCATTAACTATTTTGGCCACTAGATGTCGCCAAAAACAAGAGTTCTGTCCCTAGCTAGTCACTTGTTACCCAATCCTCTTGTTATCCAATTAACCTGTTCCTCGTTGTCTCTGGTCACATGTCTCATTTCCTCATTGTGTCAGTGTATTTAAACCCTGCTCTTTGTCTGTGTCTTTGCTAAGTCTTCGTGATTACCCTGTGTGTCTCAAGCTCTAAGCCTTTGTGGATATTTGTGGAAGTTTTTGCCCTGTGGATTCTTTACCTCTGTGTTGACCCGGACTGTTTAAGGTATCTCTTTTGGATTCTCCTATTGGATTTGTTTGCCTTTCTTCCCTCGGACTGAACTTTGTTATCTGAACCCTGGCTTGGCTCCTGGACTTTGATTTTCTGGATTACGCCTTGGATTGATGTTTTTGGATTTTACTTTTTGGACTGTTTTTGACTTTTTCGGATCTTCTGAGCTTTTATGTCTGAAACCTGAAATAAACTCAGTAAATCTTACTTTGTCTGCTCTGCACTTGAGTCATTAGTCTCAGTGGCCTAGTGGGTTAAAAGTCAGTTTGCCACTCCGACGGCCCGGGTTCTAGACCCGACCGTGACAGAAGACTTAGCCATGACTGACTCAGCAGAAGCATCAAGCTCCCTTGACGTTGTTCCCACTGAGTTTCAAAAATTATGGCTGCCTTGAATAGCTTTGGTGCAACAATGGACACTCATGGGCAAGCACTGGCAAATCAACAGAATGTTTTAAGTCACCATGACCAAATTCTAAGGCAACTCTATGAAACAGTTCAGAGCTTGGCTCAACTACAACCATCAGCTCCTCCTACTGCTCCACCTGCTGATCCACAACCTCCGGGTCCCCCACCTGCTCCTGCTCCAGATCCACCTCCGGGTTCTGAACCTCGGCTTCCTACACCTCGGAGGTATGACTGTACTCTGGGCCAATGCCGGGGGTTCCTGACCCAGTGCCAATTAACTTTTGAATTGCAACCTTCCATGTATCCTACGGATAGGGCTAAAATTGCTTATGTGGTTACTCTCCTGACTGTTAAGACCTGTGCCTGGGCTACAGCCATCTGGCAGAAACAAGGCCCTGACATTCTCTGATGGCATGCTGCGTGTTTTTGATCAATCTGCCACAGGTCAGGGGTCTGCAAGACAACTCTTAAATCTTCGCCAGGGGAGGAACAGTGTAGCTGATTATGCCATCACTTTTCGAACCCTAGCAGCTGACAGTGGCTGGAATGAGCCAGCACTTGTGTCAGCTTTTATGAATGGGCTATTTGAAGCTTTGAAAGATGGCCTGGCATCAATTGACTTCCCAACAACCTTGAGTCCCTGATTGCCCATGCAATACGTTTAGACAACCGGCTCCGGGAACGTAACCGGAATCGTACCAGTTATCCAGTTACATCCGAGGGGCCACCTCCCCTCTGGCAACAGTCTGCAATCCCCACAGATGATCCTGAGCCTATGCAAATTGGACGTGCTCGCTTGTCTCAGGCTGAGAAGGATCGGCGCAGAAGGGAGAGATGCTGCATTTACTGTGGCAAGCCTGGTCACTTCAGAGCTTCCTGCCCAGATCTCTTGGGAAAAGACCAGTCCCGTCCAGCAGAGGGAGGGCTGTGACGGGAGCCACCTTTTCTCCCGAATTACCCGGTGCTGGTGTCTACCTTCCCATTAAAATCTCTTGGGCAGAAAAAGTGACTCTTGCCATGCCTTGGTAGATTCTGGTGCCGCTGGAAACTTTATTGATGCCAACCTTGTTAACAGACTCAACGTTCCACAAGTCCCTCTTGACGTCCCTCTCTCTATCACCGCCTTAGATGGCCACCCTCTTGGTCCAGGGGTGGTGACTTCTGTTACATCCTCCGTGCGTCTCATGATTGAGAATCACCAAGAAGAGATAGCGTTGCATCTAATAAGCTCCCCTGAATTCCCAGTGGTCTTAGGTTTCCCTTGGTTAAACCGCCACAATCCTCACATAGATTGGAGTCGAGGTGTTATCCTTGAATGGGGTCCTATGTGTCACGCTACATGCCTCTTTGCAAGCCCTTCCTTTCAGCCAGAGTCTATAGATCCCTCCGAGTTATGTCATGTCCCCGCTGAGTATCTGGACTTGAAGGAGGTGTTCAGCAAGAAAAGAGCATCTACTCTTCCACTCCATAGGCCTTATGACTGCGCCATTGAACTCCTGCCTGGCACCGCTCCTCCACGCGGCCGTATCTTCTCTCTTTCATTACCTGAGCGTAAGGCAATGGATGCCTACATCAAGGATGCCCTGGCCTCTGGTTTTATTCGCCCCTCTCCAGCAGGGGCGGGGTTCTTCTTTGTGGGTAAAAAAGATGGAGGTCTACGCCCATGTATTGACTACCGGGGTCTCAACAAGATCACCGTTCGTAATCGCTACCCTCTGCCTCTGATGTCTACTGCTTTTGACCTGCTTCAGGGAGCCACCATCTTCTCAAAACTGGATCTGCGCAACGCGTATCATCTTGTCAGAATCCGCCAAGGAGACGAATGGAAGACTGAGTTTAACACCCCATCTGGTCATTATGAGTACAAAGTGATGCCCTTTGGACTAACCAATGCCCCTGCAGTCTTCCAGGCCCTCATCAATGATGTTCTCAGGGACATGATTAACCAATTTGTGTTTGTGTACCTGGACGATATTTTAATATTCTCTAAGTCCCTACACGAGCATCACCATCATGTGCGTCAGGTTCTCCAGAGGTTGCTCAAGAATTCTCTCTTTGTTAAACCAGAGAAGTGTGAATTCCACACCACTGAGGTCTCCTTCCTCGGTTTCATCAGGGAAGGCAGTGTTGAAATGGATCCTAAGAAGACACGAGCAGTGAGTAACTGGGCTACTCCTAGGTCTGTCAAGGAGATCCAAATATTTCTGGGGTTTGCAAATTTCTATCGCAAATTTGTCCGAGATTTCAGTTCTGTGGCTGCTCCCATTACCAGGCTGACTAAGAAAAACAATGTGCCCTTTGTTTGGACTCAGGAGGCGGATAAGGCATTCAAGAAGCTGAAGCAAAGCTTTTCCTCTGCCGCCATTCTGACGCTGCCCGATCTAACATTGCCATTCATCGTTGAGGTGGACGCATCAGATGTTGGGATAGGTGCTGTCCTATCTCAACGATCTTCGGATGGAAAGCTGCATCCTTGTGCTTTCATGTCCCACCGTTTGACTGATACCGAGACCAGGTATGATGTTGGAGATAGAGAGCTATTGGCAGTTAAGCGTGCCCTAGAAGAATGGAGACACTGGCTGGAGGGGGCCCAGCATCCATTCTTGGTATGGACTGACCACAAGAATCTGGAATACCTCCAACAAGCCAAACGCCTGAACCCCCGTCAAGCCCGGTGGGCACTGTTCTTCACTCGTTTTGATTTTACACTCTCATACCGCCCTGGAACCAAGAACAAGAAGCCAGATGCACTCTCTAGGCAATTCCTTCCCTCTAGTCGGGAAGATGATGAGGCAAGGACCATTATTGCTGCTAAACGAATAGTGGCACCTATCCGCTGGGGAATTGAGGCAACTGTGAAGAAGGCACTTCTGAAACACCCAGATCCTGGAACTGGTCCAAGAGGACTGCTGTATGTGCCCTGGATTGTAAGGTCCCAGGTTCTTCAATGGGGCCATTCATCCCACCTCACTGCCCATCCTGGGTCCCAGAAGACCTATGAGTTTCTCCAGAGGCGTTTCTGGTGGCCTGATATGTTAAAAGACATCAAGGCCTTTGTGGCCAGCTGCTCTGTGTGCGTCCAGAGTAAGAACCAACATCAACGTCCACAAGGTCTTCTGCATCCCCTCCCCATCCCTCATCGCCCTTGGTCTCATCTGTCCATGGATTTTGTCACCGGCATACCAGTTTCTGAAGGTAACAGTGTTATTCTGGTTGTTGTTGATAGATTTTCTAAAGCCTGCCGTTTCATACCTTTGCCCAAGCTGCCTACAGCATTTGAGACTGCTAAGCTTGTTTTTCTCCATGTTTTTCGAGTGTTTGGCCTCCCCCAGGACATCGTCTCGGACAGGGGTCCCCAGTTCTCCTCCTGTGTGTGGCGGGCCTTTGTAAGCTGATTGGAGCCACAGCCAGCCTCTCATCTGGGTATCATCCTCAGTCTAATGGCCAGACTGAACGGGTCAACCAGCAGCTGGAGACTACTTTGAGAAGTCTGGTGTCCGACAACCCCACTTCCTGGAGCTCTCAACTGTTGTGGGCAGAATACGCTCATAATACCCTCCAGTCTTCAGCCACAGGGATGTCACCTTTTCAAACCCAGTTTGGGTACCAGCCGCCACTGTTCCCTGAACAAGAGGGTGAGGTCAGTGTTCCCTCTGTCTTGCACTTCGTCCGGCGTTGCAAGAGGACCTGGCAGCGAGCTCGACAGTCACTGCAGCAGACATCCAAGAGGAACCAGCGTCAGGCCAATCGCCGTCGGAGGCCTGCACTGCAGTTCCGACCTGGACAGCAGGTTTGGCTGTCCTCTAAAGACATCCCGTTGCGGGTGGAATCCCGCAAACTGGCCCCTCGTTTTATCGGCGCATTCAAAGTTACCCATTCAAAGTTACCACCTACCGTCTCCAGTTGCCCCGGTCCCTGAAAATCAATCCCACTTTCCATGTGTCCCAGTTACGCCCAGTCCTGTTTTCCCCCTTTGCCCCTATCCCCAAGGCCCCACCCCCGCCTCGGATCATTGATGGTCAGCTCACTTACACTATTCGCCGGTTGCTGGACTCCCGCCGGGTTCGTGGCGGGATCCAGTATCTGGTGGACTGGGAGGGCTATGGACCAGAAGAGCGCTCCTGGGTCCCAGCACGAGACGTCCTGGACAAAGATCTCAAAAAGAACTTTCATCTCCAACATCCTGATTGTCCAGGGAACGTCAGGAGACGTTCTTAGAGAGGGGGGTCCTGTCACGCATTAACTATTTTGGCCACTAGATGTCGCCAAAAACAAGAGTTCTGTCCCTAGCTAGTCACTTGTTACCTAATCCTCTTGTTATCCAATTAACCTGTTCCTCGTTGTCTCTGGTCACATGTCTCATTTCCTCATTGTGTCAGTGTATTTAAACCCTGCTCTTTGTCTGTGTCTTTGCTAAGTCTTCGTGATTACCCTGTGTGTCTCAAGCTCTAAGCCTTTGTGGATATTTGTGGAAGTTTTTGCCCTGTGGATTCTTTACCTCTGTGTTGACCCGGACTGTTTAAGGTATCTCTTTTGGATTCTCCTATTGGATTTGTTTGCCTTTCTTCCCTCGGACTGAACTTTGTTATCTGAACACTGGCTTGGCTCCTGGACTTTGATTTTCTGGATTACGCCTTGGATTGATGTTTTTGGATTTTACTTTTTGGACTGTTTTTGACTTTTTCGGATCTTCTGAGCTTTTGTGTCTGAAACCTGAAATAAACTCAGTAAATCTTACTTTGTCTGCTCTGCACTTGAGTCATTAGTCTCAGTGGCCTAGTGGGTTAAGTCAGTTTGCCACTCCGACGGCCCGGGTTCTAGACCCGACCGTGACAACTGACATATCTGTCGGGATCACATACTGTCTCATGCTGTTTGCATTGATAGAGAGAAGTTAAAGGAATATTAAGACGTAATATATAAAACAAGTTCTGTGGCATGAAATTCTATATGGATATGCCTCTTTAAAGGGGTGATGTGTAGGATTTTAGTTGCCTTGAATGATCAATATGTCAACTATGGCACTCTTCCATTGAGTTTCATGTTTGACAAAAGCACCTCTTAAAATACAAAATGGTACTACCGGTATGAGTGAGAACAGTCTGTTGGTAGCTGGTTAGCATGCTTCTTTACATTTTTTTTACAATTTATTTTACATTTTACGGCTGTTTCTAGGTAATTTTCCATATTTTTTTACTAAAAATTACCTACACATAGCCCATTTAACAAGAATGTGTTGAATGGTTAAAGGGAGAGATCATTTAGTCACAGATACTGTAAAACCTACTTCCTAGAGAGATATTTCATGTAGGCTGAATGAGAAATGAAAACATTTGTGAGTGAATCACATAAAATATATATTGCAATGCTCTACCTACTTGTTACAACATTTTCCACAGTGCTGGTGTTGAAGGTTTAGATGAAGAAG
Source organism: Alosa pseudoharengus (assembly GCF_046254945.1). Taxonomy (NCBI): domain Eukaryota; kingdom Metazoa; phylum Chordata; class Actinopteri; order Clupeiformes; family Clupeidae; genus Alosa; species Alosa pseudoharengus. Next base: position 37,128,104 of record NW_027468565.1, on the reverse strand, counting down.
TAGGCAATGAAGATGCCATTTCACTCAAAGACATAATCCCAGAGACCAATATTTCTTTTTAAATAGATTGAGATGCACCTGTATACCTGAATACTGCACTTACTTGTTACAGTTTTCACTTCAACACGTTGGCTCTGGAGGCCAAATGGTCCAGTTGTTCTCACAGAGATGTTGTGAGACGTTCCTGGTGTGAGCTCTGTCAGGTTCTGGGATGTGCTTTTGGTATTATACTCTCTGGACCAAGAAGAGTTACTGATGGTGACAGTGTAGTTAAAACTGTCTGAGTTCTCCATCAAAGGGGCTGGAGCCCACGCAATAGAAATGGAGTTTGTAGTTGTATGGTCTATGCTGATACTTCCTGGAGGATTGGGATCTAAAAAAAAGGTTTCATTTGTATGATCAAATCCCGTTCTCCTTTGTGAAAACAATCTATTTACCAACAAAATTCTGTATATATTCTAATACTCACATGTTGCATTGGTCACTGGCTCAGACTCTTGACTAAAGTTCCCACTCTGTGTTGTGACTGTGGCTGTGTATATCTTCCCAGCTGTCAGGTTTTGAAACTTATAGAAGGTGGTTTTTGAGTCCAGTAGACTACTATTGGTGCTCCTGCTGCTGCTGCTGTTCAGGAGAACAACATAAGACTCCACATGTCCATTAGGAGCATCCCATGACACTGTGATGGAGTTATTGGACTGTTCTGAGATGGACAGCTGCTGCACAGTCTCTGGCCCTGGGTGACAGGAAGATAAAAACATTTAAACACAACCACACTGAAGAAAGGACATAGAGTCAGGTAACTATACACTGTGATGAAACAAGGCAATGACACAAGGACTGAATCCTGAGAGAGATGAAGGGCCCTATCATGACATTCTAAAGTGCATCGTCACTCGTCAAAAGTCTATTCAAATTTAGTAGGATGTCCAGTTCACATTGGGAGGGGTTTCGTTCTCAAAAGTGGAGCGCATGGCGTAACAAGGTGTTCCTAGGTCTTTTAATCAGTCATATGGGTGTGTTTGGGGCGTAACATCATTTTAAACCAATGAGAATGACATCTGTCATTCCCTTTAACGGCGCAATGCGCGATATGTCAAATAAATGCATCGGTATTTTGGCATTCAACGGCGCATTTGAAGGAGGCTGCTTGCGAGACCGTATGGAATAGTCATTCTTAAACCATGCTTTACTAAAACCTAGCATAGCCTTCACGCATTTGCACTCGTCTATTATTTGAACTCATTGGCAAAGTGAAACTAACTTCACCAAGGAGTCAGTCAACAACAAGACAGTTATATGCAGTTACTTTCACTATTGACTGACAATGGGTTACCATCGAAAACATAGGCTGGAAAAAGCAACACTTACCCTAATGTTGCTCAAATGACTGAATAAAACAACATTTATCCTGCAGAGGAGTTGCTTATATCTCGTGACAGTGCGTCTTCAGCTGTGCTCCATACGTGTATCTCGCCTCTCCCCTAATCACTTTTAACCGTCATTACCAATTTGCAAATGATGGTGAATAACTACTCATCATGAGATGTACAGTATTTCGTAATATCTTTATTCTAATTATGTTTCCCATTGTAATCGTGCAATTTGTAATGCTTTGCATGGACGTGCGCTGGTGTGCGTTCATGAATGATAGAAGGATGGTGCGTGCACCTGCCAATATGACTGTTGACATGCGCTCTTAAAATAGCATATGAACAACTCGCCATTGACTTCTGACCAGGTTTAGGTGGTGTATGATAGCGATTTTTAGACAATGCGCCAGGTCCCTCCCTAGGTTGTTAATTGCCACACCCCTGGGCGCAATGCTTAAAAAATAAACGTGCAAAATAACAAATTCAACTTCGCGCCGGTGAATAACGAACTTTACGCCATGCGCTGGTGACCCAAAATATAGCCCGAAATCCTTTACATAATCTGGAACAACACAGGTAGGACATATAATTTAAATGAAGGTGAACTGAAGATTACTGACATATCTGTCGGAGAACACATCCTGTCTCATGCTGTTTGCATTGATAGAGAGAAGTTAAAGGAATATTAAGACGTAATATATAAAACAAGTTCTGTGGCATGAAATTCTATATGGATATGCCTCTTTAAAGGGGTGATGTGTAGGATTTTAGTTGCCTTGAATGATCAATATGTCAACTATGGCACTCTTCCATTGAGTTTCATGTTTGACAAAAGCACCTCTTAAAATACAAAATGGTACTACCGGTATGAGTGAGAACTGTCTGTTGGTAGCTGGTTAGCATGCTTCTTTACATTTTTTTTTATTTATTTTACATTTTACAGCTGTTTCTAGGTAATTTTCCATATTTTTTTTACTAAAAATTACCTACACATAGCCCATTTAACAAGAATGTGTTGAATGGTTAAAGGGAGGGATCATTTAGTCACAGATACTGTAAAACCTACTTCCTAGAGAGATATTTCATGTAGGCTGAATGAGAAATGAAAACATTTGTGAGTGAATCATATATAATATATATTGCAATGCTCTACCTACTTGTTACAACATTTTCCACAGTGCTGGTGTTGAAGGTTTAGATGAAGAAGTAGGCAATGAAGATGCCATTTCACTCAAAGACATAATCCCAGAGACCAATATTTCTTTTTAAATAGATTGAGATGCACCTGTATACCTGAATACTGCACTTACTTGTTACAGTTTTCACTTCAACACGTTGGCTCTGGAGGCCAAATGGTCCAGTTGTTCTCACAGAGATGTTGTGAGACGTTCCTGGTGTGAGCTCTGTCAGGTTCTGGGATGTGCTTTTGGTATTATACTCTCTGGACCAAGAAGAATTACTGATGGTGACAGTGTAGTTAAAACTGTCTGAGTTCTCCATCAAAGGGGCTGGAGCCCACGCAATAGAAATGGAGTTTGTAGTTGTATGGTCTATGCTGATACTTCCTGGAGGATTGGGATCTAAAAAAAAGGTTTCATTTGTATGATCAAATCCCGTTCTCCTTTGTGAAAACAATCTATTTACCAACAAAATTCTGTATATATTCTAATACTCACATGTTGCATTGGTCACTGGCTCAGACTCTTGACTAAAGTTCCCACTCTGTGTTGTGACTGTGGCTGTGTATATCTTCCCAGCTGTCAGGTTTTGAAACTTATAGAAGGTGGTTTTTGAGTCCAGTAGACTACTATTGGTGCTCCTGCTGCTGCTGCTGTTCAGGAGAACAACATAAGACTCCACATGTCCATTAGGAGCATCCCATGACACTGTGATGGAGTTATTGGACTGTTCTGAGATGGACAGCTGCTGCACAGTCTCTGGCCCTGGGTGACAGGAAGATAAAAACATTTAAACACAACCACACTGAAGAAAGGACATAGAGTCAGGTAACTATACACTGTGATGAAACAAGGCAATGACACAAGGACTGAATCCTGAGAGAGATGAAGGGCCCTATCATGACAATCTAAAGTGCTTCGTCACTCGTCAAAAGTCTATTCAAATTTAGTAGGATGTCCAGTTCACATTGGGAGGGGTTTCGTTCTCAAAAGTGGAGCGCATGGCGTAACAAGGTGTTCCTAGGTCTTTTAATCAGTCATATGGGTGTGTTTGGGGCGTAACATCATTTTAAACCAATGAGAATGACATCTGTCATTCCCTTTAACGGCGCAATGCGCGATATGTCAAATAAATGCATCGGTATTTTGGCATTCAACGGCGCATTTGAAGGAGGCTGCTTGCGAGACCGTATGGAATAGTCATTCTTAAACCATGCTTTACTAAAACCTAGCATAGCCTTCACGCATTTGCACTCGTCTATTATTTGAACTCATTGGCAAAGTGAAACTAACTTCACCAAGGAGTCAGTCAACAACAAGACAGTTATATGCAGTTACTTTCACTATTGACTGACAATGGGTTACCATCGAAAACATAGGCTGGAAAAAGCAACACTTACCCTAATGTTGCTCAAATGACTGAATAAAACAACATTTATCCTGCAGAGGAGTTGCTTATATCTCGTGACAGTGCGTCTTCAGCTGTGCTCCATACGTGTATCTCGCCTCTCCCCTAATCACTTTTAACCGTCATTACCAATTTGCAAATGATGGTGAATAACTACTCATCATGAGATGTACAGTATTTCGTAATATCTTTATTCTAATTATGTTTCCCATTGTAATCGTGCAATTTGTAATGCTTTGCATGGACGTGCGCTGGTGTGCGTTCATGAATGATAGAAGGATGGTGCGTGCACCTGCCAATATGACTGTTGACATGCGCTCTTAAAATAGCATATGAACAACTCGCCATTGACTTCTGACCAGGTTTAGGTGGTGTATGATAGCGATTTTTAGACAATGCGCCAGGTCCCTCCCTAGGTTGTTAATTGCCACACCCCTGGGCGCAATGCTTAAAAAATAAACGTGCAAAATAACAAATTCAACTTCGCGCCGGTGAATAACGAACTTTACGCCATGCGCTGGTGACCCAAAATATAGCCCGAAATCCTTTACATAATCTGGAACAACACAGGTAGGACATATAATTTAAATGAAGGTGAACTGAAGATTACTGACATATCTGTCGGAGAACACATCCTGTCTCATGCTGTTTGCATTGATAGAGAGAAGTTAAAGGAATATTAAGACGTAATATATAAAACAAGTTCTGTGGCATGAAATTCTATATGGATATGCCTCTTTAAAGGGGTGATGTGTAGGATTTTAGTTGCCTTGAATGATCAATATGTCAACTATGGCACTCTTCCATTGAGTTTCATGTTTGACAAAAGCACCTCTTAAAATACAAAATGGTACTACCGGTATGAGTGAGAACTGTCTGTTGGTAGCTGGTTAGCATGCTTCTTTACATTTTTTTTTATTTATTTTACATTTTACAGCTGTTTCTAGGTAATTTTCCATATTTTTTTTACTAAAAATTACCTACACATAGCCCATTTAACAAGAATGTGTTGAATGGTTAAAGGGAGGGATCATTTAGTCACAGATACTGTAAAACCTACTTCCTAGAGAGATATTTCATGTAGGCTGAATGAGAAATGAAAACATTTGTGAGTGAATCATATATAATATATATTGCAATGCTCTACCTACTTGTTACAACATTTTCCACAGTGCTGGTGTTGAAGGTTTAGATGAAGAAGTAGGCAATGAAGATGCCATTTCACTCAAAGACATAATCCCAGAGACCAATATTTCTTTTTAAATAGATTGAGATGCACCTGTATACCTGAATACTGCACTTACTTGTTACAGTTTTCACTTCAACACGTTGGCTCTGGAGGCCAAATGGTCCAGTTGTTCTCACAGAGATGTTGTGAGACGTTCCTGGTGTGAGCTCTGTCAGGTTCTGGGATGTGCTTTTGGTATTATACTCTCTGGACCAAGAAGAATTACTGATGGTGACAGTGTAGTTAAAACTGTCTGAGTTCTCCATCAAAGGGGCTGGAGCCCACGCAATAGAAATGGAGTTTGTAGTTGTATGGTCTATGCTGATACTTCCTGGAGGATTGGGATCTAAAAAAAAGGTTTCATTTGTATGATCAAATCCCGTTCTCCTTTGTGAAAACAATCTATTTACCAACAAAATTGTGTATATATTCTAATACTCACATGTTGCATTGGTCACTGGCTCAGACTCTTGACTAAAGTTCCCACTCTGTGTTGTGACTGTGGCTGTGTATATCTTCCCAGCTGTCAGGTTTTGAAACTTATAGAAGGTGGTTTTTGAGTCCAGTAGACTACTATTGGTGCTCCTGCTGCTGCTGCTGTTCAGGAGAACCACATAAGACTCCAAATGTCCATTAGGAGCATCCCATGACACTGTGATGGAGTTATTGGACTGTTCTGAGATGGACAGCTGCTGCACAGTCTCTGGCCCTGGGTGACAGGAAGATAAAAACATTTAAACACAACCACACTGAAGAAAGGACATAGAGTCAGGTAACTATACACTGTGATGAAACAAGGCAATGACACAAGGACTGAATCCTGAGAGAGATGAAATCCTTTACATAATCTGGAACAACACAGGTAGGACATATAATTTAAATGAAGGTGAACTGAAGATTACTGACATATCTGTCGGAGAACACATCCTGTCTCATGCTGTTTGCATTGATAGAGAGAAGTTAAAGGAATATTAAGACGTAATATATAAAACAAGTTCTGTGGCATGACATTCTATATGGATATGCCTCTTTAAAGGGGTGATGTGTAGGATTTTAGTTGCCTTGAATGATCAATATGTCAACTATGGCACTCTTCCATTGAGTTTCATGTTTGACAAAAGCACCTCTTAAAATACAAAATGGTACTACCGGTATGAGTGAGAACTGTCTGTTGGTAGCTGGTTAGCATGCTTCTTTACATTTTTTTTTATTTATTTTACATTTTACAGCTGTTTCAAGGTAATTTTCCATATTTTTTTACAAAAAATTACCTACACATAGCCCATTTAACAAGAATGTGTTGAATGGTTAAAGGGAGAGATCATTTAGTCACAGATACTGTAAAACCTACTTCCTAGAGAGATATTTCATGTAGGCTGAATGAGAAATGAAAACATTTGTGAGTGAATCATATATAATATATATTGCAATGCTCTACCTACTTGTTACAACATTTTCCACAGTGCTGGTGTTGAAGGTTTAGATGAAGAAGTAGGCAATGAAGATGCCATTTCACTCAAAGACATAATCCCAGAGACCAATATTTCTTTTTAAATAGATTGAGATGCACCTGTATACCTGAATACTGCACTTACTTGTTACAGTTTTCACTTCAACACGTTGGCTCTGGAGGCCAAATGGTCCAGTTGTTCTCACAGAGATGTTGTGAGACGTTCCTGGTGTGAGCTCTGTCAGGTTCTGGGATGTGCTTTTGGTATTATACTCTCTGGACCAAGAAGAATTACTGATGGTGACAATGTAGTTAAAACTGTCTGAGTTCTCCATCAAAGGGGCTGGAGCCCACGCAATAGAAATGGAGTTTGTAGTTGTATGGTCTATGCTGATACTTCCTGGAGGATTGGGATCTAAAAAAAAGGTTTCATTTGTATGACCAAAATCCGTTCTCCTTTGTGAAAACAATCTATTTACCAACAAAATTCTGTATATATTCTAATACTCACATGTTGCATTGGTCACTGGCTCAGACTCTTGACTAAAGCTCCCACTCTGTGTTGTGACTGTGGCTGTGTATATCTTCCCAGCTGTCAGGTTTTGAAACTTATAGAAGGTGGTTTTTGAGTCCAGTAGACTACTATTGGTGCTCCTGCTGCTGCTGTTCAGGAGAACCACATAAGACTCCACATGTCCATTAGGAGCATCCCATGACACTGTGATGGAGTTATTGGACTGTTCTGAGATGGACAGCTGCTGCACAGTCTCTGGCCCTGGGTGACAGGAAGATAAAAACATTTAAACACAACCACACTGAAGAAAGGACATAGAGTCAGGTAACTATACACTGTGATGAAACAAGGCAATGACACAAGGACTGAATCCTGAGAGAGATGAAATCCTTTACATAATCTGGAACAACACAGGTAGGACATATCATTTAAATGAAGGTGAACTGAAGATTACTGACATATCTGTCGGAGAACACATCCTGTCTCATGCTGTTTGCATTGATAGAGAGAAGTTAAAGGAATATTAAGACGTAATATATAAAACAAGTTCTGTGGCATGAAATTCTATATGGATATGCCTCTTTAAAGGGGTGATGTGTAGGATTTTAGTTGCCTTGAATGATCAATATGTCAACTATGGCACTCTTCCATTGAGTTTCATGTTTGACAAAAGCACCTCTTAAAATACAAAATGGTACTACCGGTATGAGTGAGAACTGTCTGTTGGTAGCTGGTTAGCATGCTTCTTTACATTTATTTTTTTTATTTTACATTTTACAGCTGTTTCTAGGTAATTTTCCATATTTTTTTACAAAAAATTACCTACACATAGCCCATTTAACAAGAATGTGTTGAATGGTTAAAGGGAGAGATCATTTAGTCACAGATACTGTAAAACCTACTTCCTAGAGAGATATTTCATGTAGGCTGAATGAGAAATGAAAACATTTGTGAGTGAATCATATATAATATATATTGCAATGCTCTACCTACTTGTTACAACATTTTCCATAGTGCTGGTGTTGAAGGTTTAGATGAAGAAGTAGGAAATGAAGATGCCATTTCATTCAAAGACATAATCCCAGAGACCAATATTTCTTTTTAAATAGATTGAGATGCACCTGTATACCTGAATACTGCACTTACTTGTTACAGTTTTCACTTCAACACGTTGGCTCTGGAGGCCAAATGGTCCAGTTGTTCTCACAGAGATGTTGTGAGACGTTCCTGGTGTGAGCTCTGTCAGGTTCTGGGATGTGCTTTTGGTATTATACTCTCTGGACCAAGAAAAATTACTGATGGTGACAGTGTAGTTAAAACTGTCTGAGTTCTCCATCAAAGGGGCTAGAGCCCACGCAATAGAAATGGACTTTGTAGTTGTATGGTCTATGGTGATACTTCCTGGAGGATTGGGATCTAAAAAAAAGGTTTCATTTGTATGATCAAATTCTGTTCTCCTTTGTGAAAACAATCTATTTACCAACAAAATTCTGTATATATTCTAATACTCACATGTTGCATTGGTCACTGGCTCAGACTCTTGACTAAAGCTCCCACTCTGTGTTGTGACTGTGGCTGTGTATATCTTCCCAGCTGTCAGGTTTTGAAACTTATAGAAGGTGGTTTTTGAGTCCAGTAGACTACTATTGGTGCTCCTGCTGCTGCTGTTCAGGAGAACCACATAAGACTCCACATGTCCATTAGGAGCATCCCATGACACTGTGATGGAGTTATTGGACTGTTCTGAGATGGACAGCTGCTGCACAGTCTCTGGCCCTGGGTGACAGGAAGATAAAAACATTTAAACACAACCACACTGAAGAAAGGACATAGAGTCAGGTAACTATACACTGTGATGAAACAAGGCAATGACACAAGGACTGAATCCTGAGAGAGATGAAATCCTTTACATAATCTGGAACAACACAGGTAGGACATATAATTTAAATGAAGGTGAACTGAAGATTACTGACATATCTGTCGGAGAACACATCCTGTCTCATGCTGTTTGCATTGATAGAGAGAAGTTAAAGGAATATTAAGACGTAATATATAAAACAAGTTCTGTGGCATGAAATTCTATATGGATATGCCTCTTTAAAGGGGTGATGTGTAGGATTTTAGTTGCCTTGAATGATCAATATGTCAACTATGGCACTCTTCCATTGAGTTTCATGTTTGACAAAAGCACCTCCTAAAATACAAAATGGTACTACCGGTATGAGTGAGAACTGTCTGTTGGTAGCTGGTTAGCATGCTTCTTTACATTTATTTTTTTTATTTTACATTTTACAGCTGTTTCTAGGTAATTTTCCATATTTTTTTACAAAAAATTACCTACACATAGCCCATTTAACAAGAATGTGTTGAATGGTTAAAGGGAGAGATCATTTAGTCACAGATACTGTAAAACCTACTTCCTAGAGAGATATTTCATGTAGGCTGAATGAGAAATGAAAACATTTGTGAGTGAATCATATATAATATATATTGCAATGCTCTACCTACTTGTTACAACATTTTCCATAGTGCTGGTGTTGAAGGTTTAGATGAAGAAGTAGGAAATGAAGATGCCATTTCACTCAAAGACATAATCCCAGAGACCAATATTTCTTTTTAAATAGATTGAGATGCACCTGTATACCTGAATACTGCACTTACTTGTTACAGTTTTCACTTCAACACGTTGGCTCTGGAGGCCAAATGGTCCAGTTGTTCTCACAGAGATGTTGTGAGACGTTCCTGGTGTGAGCTCTGTCAGGTTCTGTGATGTGCTTTTGGTATTATACTCTCTGGACCAAGAAGAATTACTGATGGTGACAGTGTAGTTAAAACTGTCTGAGTTCTCCATCAAAGGGGCTAGAGCCCACGCAATAGAAATGGACTTTGTAGTTGTATGGTCTATGGTGATACTTCCTGGAGGATTGGGATCTAAAAAAAAGGTTTCATTTGTATGATCAAATTCTGTTCTCCTTTGTGAAAACAATCTATTTACCAACAAAATTCTGTATATATTCTAATACTCACATGTTGCATTGGTCACTGGCTCAGACTCTTGACTAAAGCTCCCACTCTGTGTTGTGACTGTGGCTGTGTATATCTTCCCAGCTGTCAGGTTTTGAAACTTATAGAAGGTGGTTTTTGAGTCCAGTAGACTACTATTGGTGCTCCTGCTGCTGCTGTTCAGGAGAACCACATAAGACTCCACATGTCCATTAGGAGCATCCCATGACACTGTGATGGAGTTATTGGACTGTTCTGAGATGGACAGCTGCTGCACAGTCTCTGGCCCTGGGTGACAGGAAGATAAAAACATTTAAACACAACCACATTGAAGAAAGGACATAGAGTCAGGTAACTATAGACTGTGATGAAACAAGGCAATGACACAAGGACTGAATCCTGAGAGAGATGAAATCCTTTACATAATCTGGAACAACACAGGTAGGACATATCATTTAAATGAAGGTGAACTGAAGATTACTGACATATCTGTCGGAGAACACATCCTGTCTCATGCTGTTTGCATTGATAGAGAGAAGTTAAAGGAATATTAAGACGTAATATATAAAACAAGTTCTGTGGCATGAAATTCTATATGGATATGCCTCTTTAAAGGGGTGATGTGTAGGATTTTAGTTGCCTTGAATGATCAATATGTCAACTATGGCACTCTTCCATTGAGTTTCATGTTTGACAAAAGCACCTCCTAAAATACAAAATGGTACTACCGGTATGAGTGAGAACTGTCTGTTGGTAGCTGGTTAGCATGCTTCTTTACATTTATTTTTTTTATTTTACATTTTACAGCTGTTTCTAGGTAATTTTCCATATTTTTTTACAAAAAATTACCTACACATAGCCCATTTAACAAGAATGTGTTGAATGGTTAAAGGGAGAGATCATTTAGTCACAGATACTGTAAAACCTACTTCCTAGAGAGATATTTCATGTAGGCTGAATGAGAAATGAAAACATTTGTGAGTGAATCATATATAATATATATTGCAATGCTCTACCTACTTGTTACAACATTTTCCATAGTGCTGGTGTTGAAGGTTTAGATGAAGAAGTAGGAAATGAAGATGCCATTTCACTCAAAGACATAATCCCAGAGACCAATATTTATTTTTAAATAGATTGAGATGCACCTGTATACCTGAATACTGCACTTACTTGTTACAGTTTTCAGTTCAACACGTTGGCTCTGGAGGCCAAATGGTCCAGTTGTTCTCACAGAGATGTTGTGAGACGTTCCTGGTGTGAGCTCTGTCAGGTTCTGGGATGTGCTTTTGGTATTATACTCTCTGGACCAAGAAGAATTACTGATGGTGACAGTGTAGTTAAAACTGTCTGAGTTCTCCATCAAAGGGGCTAGAGCCCACGCAATAGAAATGGACTTTGTAGTTGTATGGTCTATGGTGATACTTCCTGGAGGATTGGGATCTAAAAAAAAGGTTTCATTTGTATGATCAAATTCTGTTCTCCTTTGTGAAAACAATCTATTTACCAACAAAATTCTGTATATATTCTAATACTCACATGTTGCATTGGTCACTGGCTCAGACTCTTGACTAAAGCTCCCACTCTGTGTTGTGACTGTGGCTGTGTATATCTTCCCAGCTGTCAGGTTTTGAAACTTATAGAAGGTGGTTTTTGAGTCCAGTAGACTACTATTGGTGCTCCTGCTGCTGCTGTTCAGGAGAACCACATAAGACTCCACATGTCCATTAGGAGCATCCCATGACACTGTGATGGAGTTATTGGACTGTTCTGAGATGGACAGCTGCTGCACAGTCTCTGGCCCTGGGTGACAGGAAGATAAAAACATTTAAACACAACCACATTGAAGAAAGGACATAGAGTCAGGTAACTATAGACTGTGATGAAACAAGGCAATGACACAAGGACTGAATCCTGAGAGAGATGAAATCCTTTACATAATCTGGAACAACACAGGTAGGACATATCATTTAAATGAAGGTGAACTGAAGATTACTGACATATCTGTCGGAGAACACATCCTGTCTCATGCTGTTTGCATTGATAGAGAGAAGTTAAAGGAATATTAAGACGTAATATATAAAACAAGTTCTGTGGCATGAAATTCTATATGGATATGCCTCTTTAAAGGGGTGATGTGTAGGATTTTAGTTGCCTTGAATGATCAATATGTCAACTATGGCACTCTTCCATTGAGTTTCATGTTTGACAAAAGCACCTCCTAAAATACAAAATGGTACTACCGGTATGAGTGAGAACTGTCTGTTGGTAGCTGGTTAGCATGCTTCTTTACATTTTTTTTTAATTTATTTTACATTTTACAGCTGTTTCTAGGTAATTTTCCATATTTTTTTACAAAAAATTACCTACACATAGCCCATTTAACAAGAATGTGTTGAATGGTTAAAGGGAGGGATCATTTAGTCACAGATACTGTAAAACCTACTTCCTAGAGAGATATTTCATGTAGGCTGAATGAGAAATGAAAACATTTGTGAGTGAATCATATATAATATATATTGCAATGCTCTACCTACTTGTTACAACATTTTCCACAGTGCTGGTGTTGAAGGTTTAGATGAAGAAGTAGGCAATGAAGATGCCATTTCACTCAAAGACTTAATCCCAGAGACCAATATTTCTTTTTAAATAGATTGAGATGCACCTGTATACCTGAATACTGCACTTACTTGTTACAGTTTTCAGTTCAACGCGTTGGCTCTGGAGGCCAAATGGTCCAGTTGTTCTCACAGAGATGTTGTGAGACGTTCCTGGTGTGAGCTCTGTCAGGTTCTGGGATGTGCTTTTGGTATTATACTCTCTGGACCAAGAAGAATTACTGATGGTGACAGTGTAGTTAAAACTGTCTGAGTTCTCCATCCAGGGGGCTGGAGCCCACGCAATAGAAATGGAGTTTGTAGTTGTATGGTCTATGGTGATACTTCCTGGAGGATTGGGATCTAAAAAAAAGGTTTCATTTGTATGATCAAATCCCGTTCTCCTTTGTGAAAACAATTTATTTACCAAAAAAAATTCTGTATATATTCTAATACTCACATGTTGCATTGGTCACTGGCTCAGACTCTTGACTAAAGCTCCCACTCTGTGTTGTGACTATGGCTGTGTATATCTTCCCAGCTGTCAGGTTTTGAAACTTATAGAAGGTGGTTTTTGAGTCCAGTAGACTACTATTGGTGCTCCTGCTGCTGCTGTTCAGGAGAACCACATAAGACTCCACATGTCCATTAGGAGCATCCCATGACACTGTGATGGAGTTATTGGACTGTTCTGAGATGGACAGCTGCTGCACAGTCTCTGGCCCTGGGTGACAGGAAGATAAAAACATTTAAACACAACCACATTGAAGAAAGGACATAGAGTCAGGTAACTATAGACTGTGATGAAACAAGGCAATGACACAAGGACTGAATCCTGAGAGAGATTAAATCCTTTACATAATCTGGAACAACACAGGTTGTCAGGATCTGGCCCTGTCCATTGAATTTGTGCCACCCTGGTGGCCATTTTGTGTATTGTCCTGTGTTTGTTTTTGCCTGTTTCCCATGTGCTTTGTGTTACCTGCCTGTCACCTGTCTTTGTCTCCGCCCCATCTCCTTATTTGGTCTGTGCGTCCTGTCTTGTTTGTTTTCCCTCCATTTCTGCCTCCTCACCTGTTCCCTGTTGTCTCGTTGGTTTCGTCCAGTCCTCTGTCTCTCTGTTAATTGCTCTGTGTATTTCTATCCTCCTGTTTCTCTGTTCCCTGTCGGCTCGGCTCTCTGTTTGTCTTGTCAAAGCCCACATGTATGTAAGTCAGTAAGTCTTTGAACGTTTGTATTAAGAATTAAATCGTGTTTTTTTTCGTAATTCCGCCTGGTGTAGTCATGCATTTGGGTCCTATCCGCCTACCCTGACACAGGTAGGACATATCATTTAAATGAAGGTGAACTGAAGATTACTGACATATCTGTCGGAGAACACATCCTGTCTCATGCTGTTTGCATTGATAGAGAGACGTTAAAGGAATATTAAGACGTAATATATAAAAATATGGGGCGCCAAATGTAACATGCCTTATTTCGTGGACAGAATGACTTTCGTGTGACGAAATACATATATTCATTACGAAACCATGTTACATCGTAACGCCTTTTGTCCACGGAATGCACAAATTGGTTTGCATTGTGTCCACGAAACACTGAAGAGAGCACATAATTTCGTGGACGAAATTGACTGGTGGCCTTTTCCTTTCGTGGACATAATGCTGAATGCAGTATTCACTGTCGTAGACGAAATGTTTGGTCAAAAGTAATTCTGTCTATGTAAATACGGAATGCACCTACATGCACCTACACGCATCATTCTGTGCATCCTATTTCAATTTCGTCCACAGAAGGCAATTTAACAACTTACGAAATGCATTCAGTGACATATGCTTTCATTCTGTGGACGAAATGCATAATAGAATCACGTACAATACATTTCGTGAGTCAGCAGTTTACGAAATGACTTATGTGTCACGATAATTTCATTACGTGGACGAAATGCATAACAGAATCACGAAATCAGTTTTGTGACCTGCTGCAATACATTTCGTGAGTCAGCAGTTTACAGAATGAATTCTGTGTCACGATAATTCCATTATGTGGACGAAATGCATAACAGAATCACGAAATCAGTTTTGTGACCTGCTACAATACATTTCGTGAGTTTGCGGAATGAATTAATCAGTGGGTAGCCTATAGGCTACCATTTAGAAGTGGCCACTTCAATCGCGCCTGCCGTTAGTCAGAGCTCCGTGAAACAAAGGAAAGCCCTTTATTTGGATGGGCAAGTAGGCATTACGCCTATTATGCGCGCACTCCAGCGAGACAAACTAGGCCTACTGTTAGGCCTACAACAAGTCGCGATTTATTAGGCTATCCAAGCGCTATACTGTTTATATGAACATTACAGGAATCCACTTCTTGATTGTTTTAAATATCGTTGCTTAGCCTACCCACGAGTTTGTCAGTTTCACTTTGTAAAGTTTGCCAAAATCACCTTTTTACATGGTTGTTTGTATGAAAATGTATTAGTATTTTCTCTCTGTTTAATATGTCATGTATGTAAATTTGATGTCAGCTGACCGTTAAACGCGCGTTTTTGGTAGGAGTGACTTTCATTGCACTTTGTTTAAATGTAGGCGCGGGGAGAGCGCTCGCCCCCGCTAGTTACCTGTGCGAAGACGCTGGTGTATGAGTAGCGTGCGTTAGAGGCCTTGCATGCTGAACCGTGACTTTTTCTCGCTATCTGCGATCACTCATTTTCCCCCAAAGTCATTGGATTACAGCAAGCAAAGGAGCATTTTTCCTAACGTGCGTGTTTTGGTGAGATTGCGTTTCGCAACCGTAGCCTATTAGGGAACGACTTCTCAACAGACTGTAAGCGCAACGACTCTTTCTTATTCCGGGGATCATGTTTGTGTTTTGGACTGATTGAATCATCTGCTTGATGTCGGGACTGTTGGGCACTGAACTTTGGGGGGTATTTGTTCGTGCATTGTGAAACTTTGTTGTTGTGTGTCGGGTCTTCAGTTGCGCGCCGAGTGGCAGCGAGTTCGTTCATTACAATACAAAGTGAATCAATCTCATATGTTTGGGTTTCTTTCTGTAAGAGTTTTTTCTTTAATATACACTCTTATTAAGAAGAAGGCAAGGCCTTTTGCCAGTTTAAGTTAAGATAAACTGAGGTCTTCGTCTGCATTCAGCTAGAATGATTTCCTGCTTGTTAGATCCGCCCATAACCTTAAATGCGTAGTGGCAATCAGTTCTTTTGAATAAGGGCGATTTGTTACAACTTGCAGAGACACGCATAGACTTTGAATGAGCACTCACAGCCTACCACTACCACCTAGGCTAATGTTATGCCTCTATATTTAATGAATTAAGAAGTAGGCCTATGCATTGATCAGGGAAACATTTAGTTTCTTTTTCTTTCGGTCCACGGTTCCAGCAGTTGTGCCGCAAAATTAACAGACAGAAGTACCGGGCATAGACCAAATCTAGCCTAAAATCGTGGTCCAGTGGACCAGCAATCTACTCGTAGGCTCATAGTTTGAAGATCATAGACCATAGATAATTCAGAGAAAGCCTATGCAGTTGCTTTTCGCGGACCTAGGCTAGGTCCAGCACGGCCTGGCACCGGTTCGCGGATTGCCAATCACACTGCCGTTGCAAAGCCTCTGAATGCAGCCAGCTGTCCCGTTTACCGGCAATGCTACAGCGGACTTAAGCTGCCACCTTGAGGCGAAAAGTTGCAATACATTTCACGCAGCTCTATGAACGGGAGGCGCGAGTGCCACTTCTAAATGGGACCCACTGACTAATTCATTCCGCAAACTGCTGACTCACGAAATGTATTTTAGCAGGTTACAAAACTGATCTGGGGGGGGCGCTCACATGCGCTACAAAGAGTTAAATACTTTCTCACTTTGCTGCGGATCATCTCGTACAGATCGTGTAATGTGCAGTAGCCTATAAGGGTAAATCGCGCTGATTTGAAGTTACCTATAATAACTACCAGTGAGCCGCAGGAGACGCTGCGCTTCAGCTTCACTTCACTACAAGGCATATGAAGTGCGTCCAAATTCATCCATTCTTCTCTGTTGAACCTCTCGAGTAGGCTACTCATCACACATGTGTCACATGAAAGAGCCTTTTCTCAGCTTTTAAACGGTGCTATAGCCACTATTTGCTGTGATAAACAGTTCGCGAGAAAAATTAACTTCAAGAGATTTAATAATTATTCTCTGTGCCCATCTCCACATCCATTCGTCTCGGTGGAATATCGTAGGCCTACACACTCTTCACGCAACACATGACAACCCATATATCAGAATAAACAGCAGACCTTACCAAACACAAAGGTGTAAAGCATTCCCGTGTATAAGTTAGCTGTTCCAGAGTAATCCGGTTTTGAAATAAATTGTAGAAAAATTCAACATGGTCTTTCGGCTTTAAGCATTTCTTAAAACTGAGCTGTGCTTACATCGCCTAGATATCTGTAAATAGGCCTATTAGAGAATATACAGGCAGCTTATGGTTAAGAGTTGTCAATGTAGCCTTAATGATTCTTTTCACAAAATGCTAAGCATGCATGTATTTAAGTTTCTTAAAACTGAGCTGTGCTTAAATGGGTCAATGCATGATTTCATAACAGACCAAATAGAAAATAAATGTTAAATATAGCCTACATATGTATACATATTAAAATCAGATTATGTGCTACACAGTATAGATCAAGTTGGACAGTAGCACATTTTAATCATGGGTAGTTGGACAGTAGCACATTTTAATCATTTTATATATCTATAGTGGCTGGTGAAAGAGTTGAGTGGCTTTTCCTTTTTTTTTTCGGGGGAATTAGTGGGTAGTGTCCCCACCAAAGCTCAGACCAAACCTACGCCCTTGCCGTAAACTGCTGACTCACGAAATGTATTGCATCAGGTCACAAAACTGATTTCGTGATTCTGTTATGCATTTCGTCCACGTAATGAAATTATCGTGACACATAAGTCATTTTGTAAACTGCTGACTCACGAAATGTATTGTACATGATTCTATTATGCATTTCGTCCACAGAATGAAAGCATATGTCACTGAATGCATTTCGTAAGTTGTTACTATTGTGTGGACGGAATGCCTTCTGTAACACAACACAATACTTCTGTGGACGAAATTGAAATAGGATGCACAGAATGATGCGTGTAGGTGCATTCCGTATTTACGTACACAGAATTACTTTTGACCAAACATTTCGTCTATGACAGTGAATACTGCATTCAGCATTATGTCCACGAAAGGAAAAGGCCACCAGTCAATTTCGTCCACGAAATGATGTGCTCTCTTCAGTGGACACAATGCAAACCAATTTGTGCATTCCGTGGACAAAAGGCGTTACGATGTAACATGGTTTCATAATGAATATATGTATTTCGTCACACGAAAGTCATTCTGTCCACGAAATAAGGCATGTTACATTTGGCGCCCCATATAAAACCAGTTCTGTGGCATGAAATTCTATATGGATATGCCTCTTTAAAGGGGTGATGTGTAGGATTTTAGTTGCCTTGAATGATCAATATGTCAACTATGGCACTCTTCCATTGAGTTTCATGTTTGACAAAAGCACCTCTTAAAATACAAAATGGTACTACCGGTATGAGTGAGAACTGTCTGTTGGTAGCTGGTTAGCATGCTTCTTTACTTTTTTTTAAAAAATTTATTTGACATTTTACGGCTGTTTCTAGGTTGTTTTCCATGTTTTTAACTAAAAATCCTAGCCTGAGTGCCAGCCGAACTTAGTCCCGCCCACAATATTTGAGGTCGGGGAAGTTCGGTCTGGCATTGCTCTGTTCTAGAGCAACTATGCTCGCCCTAAATCTGGCGGACCAATCAAATCGGGATTTACGATGATGGACAGGGGAGCAACAGCGCCTCGTCTATCACGTCATCTGAGCATGCTTAGGTTGATTATCGTTTGCAACAAAAATGCTGTGGCTAGAAGGAGACAGATTGCTTCTAAGACCCCATATGGAAAATGCAATATTATTTTAATGAGGTTTTATCACTGAAAACAATTATTTCTGAAAACTTTGGCCAAAGTTGAGATGTGGGAAAACTCATGGTTTCATCAAGGGAAAACAGTGTGTTGCATTTTGACATGTTCCCTCGTTCGTTTGAAATCTCTGATTGACCACCTGTTCGAGGGATTTGCGACAGCCTTTCCCAGTTGTTTGTAACATGTTTGTAGCACATCAGTGTTCAACAGAATTATTTTTAAAAACGAAGGGGATATAAGCTATCAGTTTTTTCCTAATAGCCTACCCTACTACGTATCTCTTAGATTTCGCTAATGAGTGTTGTAGGAGATATTGTCAGCACAATAACTTAAATTACAAAAGACCAGAAAACAATGTTAAGGCATTTGTGGAGAAGAAGGATGGTTCGTGTGTTGTTCCTACACCTCATGGTAAGCTATTTCGTTGCTCTGATTGGTTAGGTCTATCCAATTGAGTGCAGAGGCATTCCCCCCCTGTATTGGTTGAAACACGCCCCATAATTATGTCCCAATGGAGCAGTATCAGTCTCATATTCTGACTAGAATTGAGTATGGCTATGTCAGGCTATAAAAATCCTACACATAACCCATTTAATAAGAATGTGTTGAATGGTTAGAAGGACAGATCATTTAGACACAGCTACTGTAAAACCTATGTCCTAGAGAGATATTTCATGAAGGCTGAATAAGAAATGAAAACATTTGTGAGTGAATAACATATAATATATATTGCAATGCTTTACCTACTTGTTACAACATTTTCCACAGTGCTGGTGTTGAAGGTTTAGATGAAGTAGTAGGCAATGAAGATGCCATTTCACTCAAAGACATAATCCCCGAGACCAATATTTGTTTTTAAATAGATTGAGATGCACCTGTATACCTGAATACTGCACTTACTTGTTACAGTTTTCACTTCAACACGTTGGCTCTGGAGGCCAAATGGTCCAGTTGTTCTCACAGAGATGTTGTGAGACGTTCCTGGTGTGAGCTCTGTCAGGTTCTGGGATGTGCTTTTGGTATTATACTCTCTGGACCAAGAAGAATTACTGATGGTGACAGTGTAGTTAAAACTGTCTGAGTTCTCCATCCAGGGGGCTGGAGCCCACGCAATAGAAATGAACTTTGTAGTTGTATGGTCTATGGTGATACTTCCTGGAGGATTGGGATCTAAAAAAAAGGTTTCATTTGTATGATCGATCAAATCCCGTTCTCCTTTGTGAAAACAATCTATTTACCAACAAAATTCTGTATATATTCTAATACTCACATGTTGCATTGGTCACTGGCTCAGACTCTTGACTAAAGCTCCCACTCTTTGTTATGACTGTGGCTGTGTATATCTTCCCAGCTGTCAGGTTTTGAAACTTATAGAAGGTGGTATTTGAGTCCAGTAGACTACTATTGGTGCTCCTGCTGCTGCTGTTCAGGAGAACCTCATAGAACTCCACATGTCCATTAGGAGCATCCCATGACACTGTGATGGAGTTATTGGACTGTTCTGAGATGGACAGCTGCTGCACAGTCTCTGGCCCTGGGTGACAGGAAGAAAAAAACATTTAAACACAACCACATTGAACACATTTGGGGCAGCCGTGGCCTACTGGTTAGCGCTTCGGACTTGTAACCGGAGGGTTGCCGGTTCGAACCACGACCAGTAGGCACGGCTGAAGTGCCCTTGAGCAAGGCACCTAACCCCTCACTGCTCCCCGAGCGCCGCTGTGGTTGCAGGCAGCTCACTGCGCCGGGATTAGTGTGTGCTTCACCTCACTGTGTGCTGATTGTGTTTCACTAATTCACGGATTGGGATAAATGCAGAGACCAAATTTCCCTCACGGAATTAAAAGAGTATATATACTTATACTTAAACTATACTTGAAGAAAGGACAGAGTCAGGTAACTATACACTGTGATCAAACAAGGCAATGACACAAGGACTGAATCCTGAGAGATAAAATCCTTAACATAACCTGAAACAACAGAGGTAGGACATCATTTAAATGAAGGTGAACTGAAGATTACTGATATATCTGTCAGGGAACACATCCTGTCTCATGCTGTTTGCATTGATGGAGAGAAATTAAAGGAATATTAAGACGTAATATATGAAACAAGTTCTGTGGCATGAAATTCTATATGGCTATGTCTCTTTAAAGGGGTGATGTGCAGGATTTTAGTTGCCTTGAATGATCAATATGTCAACTCTGGCACTTTTCCATTAAGTTTCATGTTGGACAAAAGCACCTCTTAAAATACAAAATGGTACTACCGGTATGAGTGAGAACAGTCTGTTGGTAGCTGGTTAGCATGCTTCTTTACATTTTTTTTTATTATGACCGCCGCTAGCGAAGCTAGCGAAGCGGTCATATAATGATTGTCAAAGTTTTTTTTTTTTCCCCCCCCCCCCGTCATCTAATTTCTGAATTTTTGGTCAACGATACCCGGGACACACCGGTGCACATGAAATTTGGTGGGTATGTAGCCCCACTAGACTTTTACGGAACAATTTCGTTTCGTCCCCGGGGGCCACCCCCCTCCCCCCCGTGCTGGGCCCCCCGAACCGCAAAAAAAGCATTTTTTCCTAAATAACTTCCTGAACCGTGGCACTGAGGAGGAAGAATCTTTTATGGTATGTTGGTCTCAAGGGCCCACATCAACCTGGCCCTTAATCACTCATTTGTGATTTGCACCCCCCCCCCCCCCCCGGTAAAAAATTAAAATGCAAAATTATTCTGCTTTAATCGCCTCTATCTTCAGTTAAGATGTTCAGAACTGCACCAAATTTTATGTGTATGATTGACCTGGCATTCTCTGGGGGTATGCCAAGTTTCGTAGAATTTCATCCATGGGGGGGGGGGGGTCTAAAAAAAATTCGGTTATGTGTACATTTAGTGACTGTACACTCATTGGCCTGTAGATGGCGGTGCACACATATACACATGCACACACACACAGGCACCCACATACTATCGGTATTAGAACGGCCGATACATAATTACAAGTTCAGTAGGATTAAAAGAAAGCCAAATGTTCATCATCATCATGGCTGCATTTCCAGTATTGGCGATAAGTAGTCCTTTGTCCACTAGATGGCGCATCGTTGCAGTGAGACGTAATTTTGTTGGAAGTTAAAAGTGGGTTGGAAAAACAATGGACGCTTCCTACAAGGACTGTAGTTTACCGCAGAGAACGTCTAATAAGGATAGGACAATGTCACATGAAATGTAATTCCCATTTCTTCTTGAAGCCGAAATAAACTAGATGTACCGCGTAGCGGTACAAAATATGACCGCCGCTCAGTCCTGCACATCCATTCCGCGAAAATAAATCATATTAATGAATTTGTCTCCAATCTGTAACATTGTTATAAAACCTTTAAAATCTCTAAACAATCACAAGTAGGGCAGTTCATCACAGTCCATCCATTGCAACTGGACTGATGAAAGGTACACCTGTAGGCTACATTGTATTTGGGAAAAGCAGAAGGTAGCAGCATAATGTATTTATTTATTTATTTATTATTAAACAAAACAATCCCTGTCAGTTCCATGCAGTTTTCAACAGCTATCAAGAAGAGAGGTCATGTCATGGATTTTTGTGAATGTTTCTTCTTCTACATATGCATAAGTTTAGTCATCTAGTTCAAATGATATTCAGCTTTATTGTCAATGCACAAATTAAATACCAGTAGTCTAAAACAAAATGCCGTTTTACCCAGTGGTGCAAATAACTGACATGTCCAAAAGGGCCTTCATGAAATGCGTTGCGAGACTGTTCATACACATTTTAACGGGCAAAGTTGAAGAGCTACTGTCCGTTATTGTTTGTGCAAATAATATGCTGATTCATGTTCCCTTGCATTTTGCAACCATGAGGTCCATGGTTAAGCTCAATCTTTTGACGCAATCTTTTATTTTCACCCAGCCTAGTCCATGGTAGGCGCCCGATAGAAATATTGTTTAATTTTGCGATTGAGATATCCACGCACTGGCGCCCCCCCTGCGACGTGTTCGCCCCCCGGTTTTAGAGCTATTCTAAATGCAAAAATGCATAGAGGGAGTTATGACAAAACCGTGACTGTTAACAAACTATAAGCTATATAAGGTAGGCCCTATGCTAGGCCTATTACACAACACAAATTGTCACTAGGCTATGCTGGCGACCCAAATAAAATCTCCGTTGGAACCAATGGCTTACACCTTACAGTATCAAGCTGCCACCTCTTGGCGAAAAGTTAATAGTTTTGCATATCTGTAGTAATACATTTCACGTAGCTGTGAATCACGGAAAGGGCGAATGAAGTGGACACTTCTAAATGGAACCCAACCCACTGTACAGTAGCTCAAGGTCTGTGGCTAAAGCAGCCATAATGAAAGCGTTATCATTGTTTGGATACTTCACACACACGTGTTTTTTAATCGCATAGACTACAACTACCAAGCTGGAATCAAAGCACATCGACTCCCCTCTCACACCCTAAACACGCACTTCGAACAAACAAAAAGTGCCTCAGTCTCACGGAATAGCCATAGGCAAAACTGTATCTGACCGGTGTAATGTTGGTACTAAATCATCCATCGCAAAGAATGATTTTTGTAGCACGTGCAACATCTCAACGTGCGCTCTAAAACATCTGGTTTAAATGGAGATGTAGATCATCACGGGTGCGTTAATAAATCTACATTGCGGCGAGTTGACACAAATTATTCACTTTGACGAATTTATGTGTATGACGTTCTCTGCGGTAAACTACTGTAGCCTACAGTCTTGTCCTTGTAGGAAGCGTAGTGTCTTTCCAACCCACTTTAGATTAACTTCCAACAAAATTACGTCTCACTGCAATGATGCGCCATCTAGTGGACAAACGACTACTTATCGCCAATACTGGAAATGCAGCCATGATGATGATGATGATGAATATTTATTTTGGCTTTCTTTTAATCCTACTGAATTTGTAATTATGTATCGGCCGTTCTAATACCGATAGTATGTGGGTGCCTGTGTGTGCATGTGTATGTATATGTGTGCACCACCATCTACAGGCCAATGAGTGTACAGTCACTAAATGTACACATAACTTAATTTTTTAGACCCCCCCCCATGGATGAAATTCTACGAAACTTGGCATACCCCCAGAGAATGTCAGGTTAATCATACACATAAAATTTGGTGCAGTTCTGAACGTCTTTACTGAAGAGAGGAGCGATTAAAGCAGAATGATATTGCATTTTGATTTTTTACCGGGGGGGTGCAAATCACAAATGAGTGATTATGGGCTAGGTTGATGTGGGCCCTTGAGACCAACATATAATAAAAATTTCTTCATCCTCGGTGCCACGGTTCAGGTAGTTATTTAGGAAAAACTGCATTTTTTGGGTTTCGGGGGGCCCAGCGCGGAGGGGGAGTGGCCCACGGGGACCAAACGAAATTTTTCCGTAAAAGTCTAGTGGGGCTACATACCCACCAAATTTCATGTGCCCCGGTGTTTCGGTGCCCCGGGTATCGTTGACCAAAATTTCAGGAAGTAGATGACGAAAAAAAAAAAAAAAAACTTTGACAATCCCTATATGACCGCTTCGCTAGCTTCGCTAGCGGCGGTCATAATAATGAGGATGTTTATCGGACATGCTTGGTTTTTACTGCAGGTACGTTAATCTTATAATATCAATAAGGACCTAGGTAATGTTACCGTTAGCGTTGGTTGAGTGATGGAGGCCAATTTGATTGATTGCATTTGTAGAAAACTATAAATGCGGTTATACCAAGCAAATTGATAGCAGCACTGTAATTGTATCTTTCGACTGTCATTTGTTGCACGTGCTACAAAAATCATTCTGTGCAATGGAAGATTTACCAACATTACCCCGGTCTGATACAGTTTTGCCTATACATGCGTGAGACTGAGACGTCTGTTTATTTGTTTGAAGTGCGTGCAGGGTGTGAGAGGGGAATCGATGTGCTTTGATTCCAGCTTGGTAGTTGTAGTCTGTGAGATTAAAAAGCACGTGTGTGTGAAGTATCCAAACAATGACACCTTCATTTCATTATGGCTGCTTTAGCAACACACCTTAAGCTACTGTGTAGTGGGTCCCATTTAGAAGTGGCTACTTCATTCGCGCTTTCCTTGACTCATGGAGCTGCGTGAATTTTATTACAACTTTTCGCCACGATATGGCAGTTTAAGTCCGCTTGATACTGTAAGGCGTAAGCCATTGGTTTCCAAAGGAGATTTTATTTGTGTCGCCAGCATAGCCTATTGACAATTTATGTTGTAAATAGGCCTACCTTATAAGCCTACCTGTAGCTTAGGGAAGCTAACAGCTTTCTATTAGGATCTAGTTTGTTAGTTACAGTTTTGTCATAACTCCCTGATGCATTTTTGCATTTAGAATAGCCAGAGCGTGGATATCTCAATCGGAAAATTAAACAATTTCGGGTGCCTATGGACTAGGCTGGGTGAACCCAGCCTGATCTGCCCGCTATTTATTTTTTGATTTCTTAAAAGATTGAGCTTGGTCTGGTGAAAGCCAGACTAGCCATGGACCTCAGTTACACAATGCAAGGGAACATGAATCAGCCTATATTTGCACGAACAATAACGGACAACAGCTCTTCAACTTTGGCCCGTTAAAATGTGTATGAACAGTCTAGCGACGCATTTCATCAAGGCCCATTTGGATATGTCAGTTATTTGCACCACTGTTTAGATGTAAAACAGCATTTCGTTTCAGACTACTTTTACTTAATTTGTGCATTAACAATAACGTTTCAGACTACTGTTACCTAATTTGTGCATTGACAATAAAGTAGCTTATCACATGAACTAAAGATGACTCAAATCTTATGTAGAAGAAGAAACATTCACAAAAAATCCATTCATCCAAAAATGACCTTTGTTTTTGATAGCTGTTGAAAACGGCATGGAACTGACAGAGATGTTTTTGTTTATAAATAAATAAATAAATAAATAAATAACATTATGCTGATACCTTTTGCTTTTCCCAAATACATTGTAGCCTACAGGTGTAAGTGACCTTTCATCAATCCAGTTGCAATGGATGAACTGTGATGAACTGCCCTACTTGTGATTGTTTAGAGATTTTAAAGGTTTTATAACAATGCTAATCTTGTTTGGCTATTCTACAATCTATTCACCTTTTCAGCGCCAGTAGGCTACTTTATGTGCAGCCGCACACACACACTCAGGCATGCCAAACAAGCATACACAAAAGTTTCAAGAGTGGGGGATGGAGTAAAAGATGGAGACAAATTGAAGTGTGATTTATTTTCGTGGAACGGATGTACAGGACTGAGCGGCGGTCATATTTTGTACCGCTATGCGGTACATCTAGTTTTTTTTTTAAATTTTACATTTTACGGCTGTTTTCTAGGTAATTTTCCATGTTTTTAACTGAAAATCCTACACATAGCCCATTTAACAAGAATGTGTTGAATGGTTAGAAGGACACATCATTTAGTCACAGCTACTGTAAAATCTACTCCCTAGAAAGATATTTCATGTAGGCTGAATGAGAAATAAAACATTGGTGAGTAAAATATATATTGCAATGCTCTATCTACTTGTTACAACATTTTCCACAGTGCTGGTGTTGAAGGTTTAGATGAAGTGGTAGGCAATGAAGATGCCATTTCACTCAAAGACATAATCCCTGACACCAATATTTGTTTTTAAATAGATTGAGATGCACCTGCATACCTGAATGCTGCACTTACTTGTTACACTGTTCACTTCAACACGTTGGCTCTGGAGGCCAAATGGTCCAGTTGTTCTCACAGAGATGTCGTGAGACATTCCTGGTGTGAGCTCTGTCAGGTTCTGGGATGTGCTTTTGGTATTATACTCTCTGGACCAAGAAGAATTACTGATGGTGACGGTGTAGTTAAAACTGTCTGAGTTCTCCATCCAGGGGGCTGGAGCCCACGCAATAGAAATGGACTTTGTAGTTGTATGGTCTATGGTGATACTTCCTGGAGGATTGGGATCTAAAAAAAGGTTTCATTTGTACAATCAAATCCCGTTCTCCTTTGTGAAAACAATCTATTTACCAACAAAATTCTGTATATATTCTAATACTCACATGTTGCATTGGTCACTGGCTCAGACTCTTGACTAAAGCTCCCACTCTTTGTTATGAGTGTGGCTGTGTATATCTTCCCAGCTGTCAGGTTTTGAAACTTATAGAAGGTGGTATTTGAGTCCAGTAGACCACTACTGGTGCTCCTGCCGCTGCTGTTCAGGAGAACCTCATAGAACTCCACATGTCCATTAGGAGCATCCCATGACACTGTGATGGAGTTATTGGACTGTTCTGAGATGGACAGCTGCTGCACAGTCTCTGGCCCTGGGTGACAGGAAGATAAAAACATTTAAACACAACCACATTGAAGAAAGGACAGTATACAGTATGGTTATGGTTATGGTTATGGTTATGGATTTAGCAGACGCCTTTGTCCAAAGCGACATATAAATACAAAACAACATAATAATATTTAAAAATGAACAGGGAACAGATTAAAATCTAGGTCAAATATAGTAAGGAGAATAGTTGTAGTACACAATAATATCAATTCAATCAATAGCCTAATAAAAAAAGCAATGTAAAAAAGGGGAAAGGCAATAATAAAACAATAATGTCAATTCAATCAATAATATAAAAACAATAACATGCTAAGACTACATTAAGGAGAATATCAATAATAAACAATAATGTCAAATTAATTAACAGCCCAATTAAAATAAAAACAACATTATATAAACCATAACACATAAGCGCTTAAACAACTAAGTATATGTTGAATAGGAATGTCTTTAGACCCCTCTTAAACGACCCAAAACTACCACAGGAACGGAGAGCACTGGGCAGTTCATTCCACCAACATGGAACCACTGAAGAAAAGAGTCTGGAATTAGACCCAGTTTTTATGACTGGTCGACACAACATACGCTCACCAGAAGACCGCAGTGGGCGGTTGGGCATGTATATAGAATCAGGTAACTATACACTGTGATCAAACAAGGCAATGACACAAGGACTGAATCCTGAGAGAGATAAAATCCTTAACATAACCTGAAACAACAGAGGTAGGACATCATTTAAATGAAGGTGAACTGAAGATTACTGATATATCTGTCGGGGAACACAACCTGTCTCATGCTGTTTGCATTGATAGAGAGAAGTTAAAGGAATATTAAGACGTAATATATGAAACAAGTTCTGTGGCATGAATTTCTATATGGCTATGTCTCATTAAAGGGGTGATGTGCCTGATTTTAGTTGCCTTGAATGATCAATATGTCAACTCTGGCACTCTTCCATTGAGTTTCATCTTGGACAAAAGCACCTCTTAAAATACAAAATGGTACTACCGGCGCCTTTCCCAAAACCATAGTTGCTGACCTGTTAGCAACTTAGTTGGTTGGCAATGGGAAATTGCATTGCAACCACCAACAAAGTTGCTAACTTAGTATAGTTAGCAACTATGGTTTTGGGAAACGCACCCCTGAACATCCTATATGGTAGCTAAATAACTACATCCATTGTCTTGTGAGACTCATCTGTGAAAAATACTTTGTTTTTGTTTTTGATTGTTACTGCTGTATTCAGTATTTATCTTCTCAACTAACAGCAGTGCAGACATACTGCCACCCATCCAGTGCAGAACCCATGCTCTCCAGATGCGCAGTTAAGTGCTGAGTCTCTCCTTACCTGTGGAGGAGCCAGAGGGAGGTGGTGCTGTTGTGGAAGTGACTGAAGGAAAGTAATATAATCAAGTCAGATACAAGTTAAGACACAAGATACATGTATTGTTCCACGAGGGGGGAAAAGGAGCCTGGTTGAAATACTCATGTATACGACAGGGTCGTAGTCACCATAGACATTGAGGGGGACGTGTCCCCCCCAATATTCAAATATGACCAAAATGTCCCCCCCCCCAATATTCGGACATAGAAAAATAAAGAAAGAATAAAGCGCTATACTAGGCCTACAGGAAACCAACACGTATCTGAAATGTAATCAAACGTAAATAACGCACAATTTAGTGACCTATGGTTCCAGAGTAGCCTACACCCCTGAGTGGTTTGTCCTGGTAATTTTCTGTTTTTCGTTAGTGGCGTGCGCTATCAAAAGCTTCCATTTACTGCACCCTACTGCGGTGAGGTAGGGCTGTCAACAATATCGCAAACGCTACCGGAACAATTTTCACAAAACTTCTTGGAAAGGTGTAGCACAGGCTAAGGAACTCCCATACATTTTTGGAGCCGATCAGACTGAAAGGGAACATTTTCCATATTGTAGCCTATTCTCGCAATGATAGCGAAAGTGAAACGTTTCATTTTAAATTATGAATTTGTGCAAGCCTGTGTCATTTCTTTCACGTCGTTAATGCATTCATATGCTAGTAGTAATGCCAAAAATTACCGTGTATAGGCCTCTTAGAAATGATTGTTGCATCTTGCATATTATTTAGATGCGCACTCAATCGCGCATCCATGCAGGCAAAACGTGATCAAAATTGGCGACGTTTACAATACGTGATAGCCTAGTTAATGTGAATCGCGGACAATAACCAAAGAAAGGAATTTGCACCTCCATTCACCAATTAAAGGCTGTAGTAGGCCTAGTGTTTCTACATGTTGGCACAAAACGTCATTTCTGTCAGAAGCCAGTCTATAATGCATACAGGGGTAACATGAGGTGAGTCAGCCTGTCTTAGTAGCCTATTCCTGAATCCTGTCCCTTTCAAACTACGTTAAAATTGTGTGATTAGCCGCCAGCATAATAAAATCTAAATTAAAAGACAAAATCTTATTAGGCTCCAAACCTATGAATCTAAGCCTTAGTTTAAAAAAATCTTCAGGTGTAAGTAATAAGTCAAAGAACCACATTCTGTGTAATATAGAGATTATCAAAAGATACTCTAGTTTGTAATTTCTTTTAAAGTATACATTTGGGGGGGGGGGGGGGGGGGGGCTTCTGTTTGGGGGTCCCTCAGACCCCATTACAGATTTGGTCCCCCCCAATGTTGACATCATGACTACGGCCTTGGTATACGACATGAAAGACAGATACCCAACAGATCACAGAGACAACAATTCAATGCACAGTACAACACCGTACAATACACTGCAGAATCACTTCACGAGGAGACAAAGATAAGCCAAATTCCAGTGTGCAATCATTTGTGCAAGCTCTGACAATCAACTACCTTACAGACAAAATAGGCAGGCCAGATGCTGAAGCCTTCTGAAGGCAGAAGCACAAGTATGGTCTGACCCTGACCCTTCTCCCCAATAAGGCCACTTTAATAAGCCAACCAAGACTGTCCACCAGATTCAGGTTCCCCTATTACGCACAAAAGGTTCTATAGAAAAGTCACCAAGTTGGTATATGATGACAACTACTAAGAGGAAACCCCATATCATCACCGCATAACACCTCAAAACATTTCTTTTCACCAAGTCCTTTGACCCCTAACCCCCCCCCCCCCCCTCATTGTTAAGCGGCCTTGGGTACCATGAAAGGCGCTATATAAGTCCAAGTAATAATATTATTATTATTATATTATTATTATTATTATTATTATGTAAATATGTGTGCTGTTTCTTTACCAGTCTAAAAAGAAGGTAGTTAACTACTTACCATTGCTTTGGGCCTCTGAGATCTGTAGGGAAGGCAAAACCACAACTCTGAATAAAACACACACAGAATGCACTGCTCTGTTCTGCTGCAAGGCCTCTAGAGGGCAGTGCTAGCATGGTCAACTCATCTACTTCCCTTTACTTTTCAAACATTCATAGAGAGAATCGCATATTCATTCCTATGCAAACCAAAAATGTGCTTTTATTTATTTTGCCCTTACCCAGTATTTATACTTGACACTGACACTGATACATATACCAATTAAACTCAGATGATGCAATGCAACCATAAAGAGGCGACATTTTATAGTGGATGAAATCAGCATTGAACATGTCAACATTTTTATTTCAGTAAGTATGCTTCCAGTGAGCCTATTCACATGAAATTTACACCAGGCATTAGTATTAAGTCAGGTAATCCACACATATTCAAAAAATAAGTAGAGTTATGTGTAATAAAGTGGAATGACAGTGGGAAAAAAGTATTGAACACACTAAGAAAAAGCAGTACACTAAGGCAAGGAAATGCAAGGAACAAACTGTTATTCAACTGTTATCCCTCTTATCTGTGCAAATTAATATAAGCTGGGTTAGTAAATATTGATAGGCTATAAAAAGGTTTCTCCTGACACACAATGGGTAAAAGCAAAGAGCTCTAGCAAAACTTTTGCAACCTTGTTTTGTGAAACATATCAATGGAACTGGATACAGGCTTTTTTCAAATCTTCAGAATTGTCCAGTAAGCACCATTGAGGCCATTATAGTGGAAGGAACATCACTCCATCATCAACCTGCCATGCACAGGAGCTCCTCGCAAGATTTCTGACCAGGGAGTCAGAAGGATAGTCAGAAGAGTCGTCCAAGAGCTAAGGTCTACTTGGAGAAAGCTCCAGAAAGATTTGTAGGCAGCCGGTACAATTGTTACAGAGAAAATCATAGGCAATGCACTCCATCACCATGGCCTCTATGCACACTCACCCCGCAAGACTGCATTACTAAAGAAAAACATGTTGAAGCTTGTTTAAAGTTTGCTACACAACATTTGGACAAGCCAGTGAAACACTGAAAGCATATAGTCTGGTCAGACGCAAGCAAAATTGAACTTTTTGGCTGTCATACTACACACCATGTTTGGAGGAGAAATGACACTGTACATCAAACTGTACAAATGCCATACCAACAGTGCAGTTTGGAGTTGGACGCATCATAGTGTGGGGCTGTTTTTCATCTCATGGTACTGGCAGACTTCATACACTTAAAAAAGAGTGTATGAAGTGTATGATTGGAGCCATTTTTGTCTGGGAGAATCTTGCCATCCACCAGGATGATGAAGATTAGACATGAGTGGACCTTCCAGCAGGACATCAATCCAAAGCATACAGCAACGGAAACTCTCAATTGGTGTCAGAGAAAGAAAATCAAGCCCCTGACTAAAATCCAATTGAACATTTGTAGAAAGAACTAAAGATCAGGATTCACAAGAGGGCCCCCACTGCAATCTTCAAGATTTAAATATCTGTTTAAAAGAATGGGCTTAAATCACACCTGAATACTGAATACTCCAACTGAATTTTTTTTCATACAGGAAAATGTCTTGAAGTTGTCATTAAAAGGCTTTTCCACAAAGTATCCTGAGTATTTCCTGAGTTCATATTGATGTCTGGTGAAAATTTCATGTGAATAGCCTCACTGGAAGTATACTTACTGATAACGAATATTGACAAGTTCAATACTTATTTCCCCTGCTGTATATCATTGCTGTGGTTACTTTATTCATTATAATTATCACCATCATAATTATCCCTGCCATTATCATCATCATCATCATCATCATAGTCTGACAGTATTAGGTGCTGAATTGAAGACACCATGGGATGACATGGACAATAGGATGGACTTCAGGGATAACATTTAGTGTAGTAATGACTTGATACACATTTAGTGTAGTAATGACTTGATACACATTTAGTGTAGTAATGACTTGATACACATTTAGTGTAGTAATGACTTGATACACATTTAGTGTAGTAATGACTTGATACACATTTAGTGTAGTAATGACTTGATACACATTTAGTGTAGTAATGACTTGATACACATTTAGTGTCATGACTTGCATGCATCCGCATAGTGGCCAAAGTGGAAAGCAGAAACTGGTGATGGCGTGACTTGAGGAGGGGTGAAACAGGTCACTTTCGGGGGAAGTGGAGTGCCAATAGAAAACATGGTGACGAGACCAGCGGAGTTTTTGTTTGTCTTAATGACACCTGATATATGAGGTGGAGTTGTGCGTGTGGTACAACAACCTCTGAATCTGTTCATAATATGTTTTGGACAAGGGAAATAAATGGTTCCTCTGATTGTATGAAACAGTGGTATGCTGTAGTTCTTGCGCAAGCTATCACAGACTCGCGTATGCATGCACAGACACACACGCACACAATCTAAACTCTATGTAAGCATGTAAACTCCCTTTTTTCTCAAATGTTTTTCATTAATTTGGGCCCTTTAATGATTAGTTTTAAGAACACATACTCCAGGCATTAGCTAACACAACTGCATTACCTTCTGTTTACAAAACTGCTAATTATTAAACCCACTTACACCTGTGGTTGTGTAACAGCATCAATACCATACTTTCCACTTCAAAGGCTGATTTAATTTATGGAGCAACATTTGTGCTCACTGACAAAACTGAACTGTGTATTTAAGTCTTTCAACTCTACTCAACTCTACTGTCTATTCACTTCCTGTTTATTTTTGTATTAACTATGATTATAAAATATGAAACTCATTAGTTATTGATTAGTTTGTTGTAGTCAATTGTTGATTTGAAAAGCTTCATTAGCTTCATTGCTTGTATTTTACCATATAAGTGGCTTTGAATTCCCACATGACTACATTTAAATGTTAATATATATTATTGGTTTCCCTATAATTTCCCTACTTTCCTTTATTTAGGGATTTGCTTTACATATTTCCCATTTCCGGCAAGTGGACATTCTAAAAATATCTGGGTGTGAGAGAGATGAAATACATTTGACTATTATGTGAGTGAATATGGAGTAAGTAAAGTAAGTTACTGTGATACATGGAAAACTGCATCATGACTCTGTTCTGCTGCAGTTTATCTGAGACAGGAGCTCAACGTGCAGGGAGCACACACAGGGATACAAATATCCATATTCATGGTAATGCAAATCCATTTGGATAAAAGTCTCACCATGACGTCAGCTGAAGTAAATACTACGTCACCTCTATACTCCTGAGAACCAATCCATAGACCTATGTCCTCTGTAGTGGACATAAGTTCTAGATGCATACCCCTTTACCACTTTGAGCTATTCTATCAATTCCTGTGGTCTTTTAAAGAGGACATCCTGGGCTTTCTAATGACATATCATGTGATTGGCTGGGTTGCTGGGAACCTCCTCTTCCTGGTTCTTAAAAATGGTTGACATCAAAACAAGCACATTTTATGGAAGGAGGAGAGATAAGTCAAATTGTGTCTTTTTATTAAGCATTCATTATGATGGCAATATATGGTCTTGTTAATGAAAATGTCAGGAATCATATGATTAATTTTGAAAGAAGTTAAGTTATTTACATTTTGAAATAATAGTGACTTTAGGAATGTCCATTATAATGGACACCAGGACCAAAATATTTAGATTTTTTGGGAAATGTAGGAGATCATTTGTATAGGATAAATGGGGGGGGGGGGGGGGGGGGCAGATTTGGAGCTCTCAGGTGATGAGTGAGTGAAACAGAGATGAGGACTATGAACCTGTGCCTCAAGAAGATAGTGAGGAAGAGTAAGATTAAAAAATGAATTATCGCAGATGAAAGAAAAACATGAAAATGAAATGAACAATCCAGAAAAAAGAAATACAACAGTCCAAAAAGGCAAATAAAGTAGTCTAGAAGGATAAATAACTTTTTCCCTTATATTTGGTTAAGTTTACACTTAATTTAATACCACTAAAAGCATAATTTGTCCATTTTTGTCTATTTTCATGGCTACCTTTTCATACTAAAACGGTCCTTTTGTCCACCACAGGGGACATGCTATAAAATTTTAAATAAAAATAAATAAAAAAAAATAAAAATTGTAAGATGTTTTTTTAATCCTAAATAGAAAGGAAATCACAACAAAAAAGAAATTGTTGGACACTTTTTTTTCTTGGTTCTCATGAGGATATGTTACCGGTGTGAGTTATTCCTTTTTTGTCTGCACAATAATTTTTCTCCCCTCCCTTCTATTGTTCCATTGTTGTCTTTCTTTTTCTCTTTCGCTCTTTTCTTTTCCCTTCCTCTCTCTCTCCGTTGCTCACTCTCTCTCCGTTGCTTGCTCTCTCTCCGTTGCTCACTCTCTCCGTTGCTCACTCTCTCTCCGTTGCTTGCTCTCTCTTTCTCTCAAGGTGACTGTTAATAAAATAAAACTAAATGTAACAACAGGACACTTCATCTGAGCCCTTTTGGCTGGGAGCTACCACAGATAATATAAATATTAAATAAATATTTACTAAGTACTGTACGTACAGTAGGCCTACCACTCATTCTCAGTTGCCAGTGTTCGCACAAATGTGCATGTGAGTTGCTAACTACACCCTGGCAGGTTTAGGCCCAACTTCCCTCTCAAAACCCTCTTTCCACTAAGCAGATGTGTCAGCTATCTGAGCAGATTCCCAAACATGGAGTAAGCCTAGTACTGCACTAAAAGAAACCTTCAATTGAGATTTCCACTGGCTAGTCTGGACTATTTTACATTTTGGGAAGAATAAAACATTGAACACTGTTTTGTATTGTATTCAACTTTACTTCTGACATTGGCTCCAGTTGAACTTGTGTTCCAATACTGTATGAGAACACTTAAGTGCTACTTGAACTAGGACAATATTGGCTCCTTTATCTGTTGACAACATCTGCTATATTCTTTTTAGATTCTTAGATTAAGTATGTTTCACATTTCACACATTCTCTGACTCTGTGCTAACATAATACATCCTACTGATTGCTTGCAGGCAACGACAAGTGTGCACCCTTTAGTGGGAATACATTCTAACATAGCTCCGATGTGGGACTCTGAATGCCATACAAACAGACACACACACACACACACATACACACCCGCATACACACACACACGCACACACACACACACACATATATGCACAACTCAAACACACACCCACTCACAGAGACACACACACACACACGCACATGCACACACACACTCACAGAGACGCACACACATGCACACACACACACACACACACACACACACACACACACACACACACACATACACACCCGCATACACACACACACACACACACACGCACACACACACACGCATACACACACACACATGCATACACACACACACACACACACACACACACACACACTCACAGAGACGCACACACATGCACACACACACACACACACACACACACACACATACACACCCGCATACACACACACACACACACACACACACACACACACACACACACACGCATACACACACACACATGCATACACACACACACACACACACACACACACACATATATGCACAACTCAAACACACACCCACTCACAGAGACACACACAGACACACGCACATGCACACACACACTCACAGAGACGCACACACGTGCACACACACACACACATACACACCCGCATACACACACACACACACACACACACACATGCATACACACACACACACACACACACACACACACATATATGCACAACTCAAACACACACCCACTCACAGAGACACACACACACACACGCACATGCACACACACACTCACAGAGACGCACACACATGCACACACACACACACATACACACCCGCATACACACACACACACACACACACACACGCATACACACACACACATGCATACACACACACACACACACACACACACACACACACACACACACATATATGCACAACTCAAACACACACCCACTCACAGAGACACACACACACACACGCACATGCACACACACACTCACAGAGACGCACACACATGCACACACACACACACACACACACACACACACACACACACACACACACACACACACACACACACACACACACGCACACACACACACACACACACCCCGCTCCCACTCTGGCCCCTTCCGGTGCTGCCCCTCTCCTGGGAGCTAGCTCCTCTGGCCTCCTTGGCCTCTTCCTGCTGCTCAGCTCGGCGCTGCCTCCTCCCTCCATTCAGACGGAGGGTCAGGCCGGGGGTCAGTGGGCTGCCACGCAGCCCCGCCCACTTCTGTTCAGCTGAGGCATGAGAAAATATGGACTCACTGCAACTGGACATATCATTTCCCACTCCAGTGTCTATCAGTTCTCTGACAGTTTTTGAATGAGTAGACTGAGGAGATGCTTACTGTATGTTAAGATGTTATTATTAGTTAGAGTCTGAAAGACTAATACAGCAAATGCCACACACAGTTTTTCATGCAATCATCACCCCCCCCCCCCCTACACACACACACACACACACACACACACACACACACAACATTCATCATGGGGATCGTCATGGTGATCTGGCATTTTTGAGACATAGCAATCTAAGTGCATGTGAAGTGAGATGCATGGGGGCGAGTCTGAGGTCACTTTCGCTATTTTAACACCCTTTAAAAAACGTGTGAACTTGAGCGCTTGGCGGAAAAGTCCTCACTGTGCTGGGTGAAAGATAGGAACAAGACCTGCGTCATGCTTAGCACCACGATGCACCGGGTGTAAGGTAGGGCCCCATCGAGTATCAATGCTTAGCGCCACGATGCACCGGGTGTAAGGTAGGGCCCCATAGAGTATCAATGCTGATCACATCATGGCAACAGTGATATGATCATGATTTGCTGGTAAGATGCCAAAGTCAAAGAGCATTAGTCCACATGAGAAAGACTATAAAACAGTAAGGTTAGTGATATAGAGACGTGAGATAGCAGTATCTGCCCTGCAGCAAATGTCCAATGATGCTCTCAGCGTGTCCCCCAAGGAATTACTGTTTCTCATCCCTGTAGTTTACTTGTATGTCCATTTTCTAACAAAAGT
The DNA here is from genome assembly GCF_046254945.1 of Alosa pseudoharengus. NCBI lineage: Eukaryota > Metazoa > Chordata > Actinopteri > Clupeiformes > Clupeidae > Alosa > Alosa pseudoharengus. Next base: position 37,090,582 of record NW_027468565.1, on the reverse strand, counting down.
CTTGATATTCTTTTAACCCCCTGTCTTTCCCTTTTTGTATAGCCCATAGTAGTATGCACGCTTTTGAAAAGCTGACGTGCTGTCGCTTTGTAAGTGTGACATGCCAACACTAGACATGGTGTTATGACAACCCTCCCACTAAGATGAGGCGAAGGGCTTTCGCTAACTTCTCGTAAACCATGAACAGATTCAGTTTTTTTTTTTTTTACTGTTTCTCAACAAACAACTGAGTGTAGCAACAATGTCCACGATGCTGACAAAATCTTTCTGTGTGATTCATGGTCTGCTTGTGACCGCATGGGTTAGATACAACCTCTATATGACCTCTATATGACCTGTTCATAACAGGGCATTGATTGAAAAGTCCTGAAGTTGCCACTGAAGAGAACTTCACCTCTGAAACGGCAGAGCCTGCTGGATGCATTGAGAATAATAACCTCTTCTTGATGCTCTGCTATTGGCATTTAAAAAAGCTGAAGCAACTGATTTGCTCTCTGCTCATCAGCTGTTAAAAGTTCTGCTCTATTGCACTTCTCTGTTTACTAGTGTTTCCCGTTTTTCCCATGTGTACCTAACTGACATAGCATTAGCTTTCCCTTATCACACTCGGGTCAGAGAGTTTTACTGTAGAAGGAAGGATCAAGTGTGGTTGAAGATCTGGAGACCGGCACTAAACAAGATTTATTTCAAGAAAGATTTTCTTTCAGTTTTTTTGTGCAGTGTATTCCAGCCTGGAACACAGAACTGCACAGTGTTTTGGATGGCTGGTGGGAACGGCTTATGTGTTTGTCTGTCCATTCCCTGACCATACGTGTACCATCAAAATTAATATCAAAATCCTACCAAAACAAGATGTCTGAAAAAAGGCACCTAAAAAGTGTCAAAGTGTTGTTTTAAAAAAGAGCATACTGTTTCTTGAATACCCTCACCCTTTTCTGACACTTCTCTCACACATACACACCCAGCGATCACACAGCCTCCACCCAGAACTTTTCCATTTCTCTTTCTGTCAAGCTCTCTGACAGCGCTGTCACTGACATCTATTAACTTCTCACCTCTCTAACACTCTCATCACGCCAGAGGCAGATCGCTTCTAAAAGACGACCTGTTACAGTAACACAGGCTCAAGTCAATCCAGTGCTTAAAAGCAGTGTACTAACTTAGACCTTATCTTAAAAGTAGAAGTGTCAAAATATGTGTACACAGTACTCTCTCTTTCTATCTTAGTCAGAATTTTTTGCTATCATCATCATCATACAAACTTTGCCTGCTCTCACCAACTATGCTGCACAAATACAAGCTGTTCTCACAAACAATGGAATAGCTTACTGTTCCCCAACTTATCTGGTTTTAATAGGCCAGTCTAATGGAGATTTGAGCAGTCACTAAGAGATGCTCCTATTGCAGGAACCATCCACTGCGTTGACACCAGCATTTTCATATCCACACAGGCACCAAGTCAATGCAATAGATAATAATTCAATTTGATCATCTAAAAATAGTTGAATGTCATAATTGAAACAGTTCATGTTTGCTGAAATTCACATCTGGGTGTCATAGTTTTGGGATTTCATTTATCTAGTTTCATAGTTTTGTGTGTCTATTTCCAAAACCGTATGCTCTCACACGCACTCACAGAGCTCCGTATGCTCTCACACGCACTCATATGCTTTTTAGTCCTGTTACAGTAACCCTGTTCCCTGTAGATCTTTGTGTTATAGACCTCTGAAGTTCATCTACAAAAAAGCTGCCATCTTTGAGATCCGGTATCTTGTGAATTTTCCTATGGGAAAATAACATGGGGGTTTTGAATTATCAACACATTTTTGTCCTCTGCCTTTGATATTGAGTGACTCCTGTGATGTTCGGTACATTAAGACGGCAAACTTAGATTTTTGCTACCCCAGAGCTAACTTGCAATGCAACTTGCCATAGGTAGTTAGCTTCAATTAACACCCGGATCTCCTTATTTGGGCAAAGATGGCAGCTTTGGTTCCTTATAGGCGAACTTCAGAGCTCTATAGTTCATAACTCTTTTTACTTCCTGGTTCCTTTGTTCTTAATTGCCTCTATCCAGCTCTTTAGTCATGTGTATGTAAGCCCTTCTCTGTGTTCAGAACATCTACACATTCACTAATTCATAGCACACTACTGAATAACTATATGGTGGCTCTTATAGTGGAGTATAGTTATAGCAGGCTATATAGCACCCTTTCTGAATCCGATGTTGTGAGTAAAGACTTGTTGTGTGATTGTGACTCAAATGCAGTATTACACTGGGAATGAGCAAGAGGTTTTGTGAGGATTGCTTTGGGCAGAATTATTAGCTAAATATGAATGAAGTTTCTTCATTCTCCTTGTCTAAATATCCAAAAACAACAACACTAGGCACAAACAAACAAATACAAGTACATAATGCTCAAAAGTGAATTTCATTTCATGGTTAAAACCTAGATGACTAATTCAGACTACAGGAAGTACCACCTTTCCAGAAGGGTGACTTTATTATTCCAAGTGTAGTTAGACAATTGAATGGGGTAATGTTTAGAAGGGAAACATGGCCAATGGCCAAAACAATTTCTTAAATAGTGGAAAGCAGTCAGTAAACTCGTATGGCCGAAGAGTCTTCTCAGCCACATTACAGACAAACTAATCTCCTAAAGCATTCACACTCATGCATATTGGCGCATCACACTAAACATGGACGAGAGAAAGCATAGGAAAGAGCTGTCTGAGGATATCAGAAGGAAAACATATTAAAGGCTGTAAGACTACCTCCAAGCAGCTTGATGTTCCTGTGACTACAGTAGATTTAGAAGTTTATGATCCATGGGACATTGGGACTATTAACCTCCATGGACATGGCAGTAAGATGAAAATACCCCAGACTGAATAGTGCGAATGACAAAGACACAAAGAAAACAAACAAAGAGATATAAGCTGAACTCCAAGGTACATCAGTGTCTCAACACATCATTCTGTTGGGAAAGTAAAAAAAAAAGAAGTCTGATTTGGATTAAAAACGGAATCAATAATGATGGACTAAAGATATTACGTAGAATATTGTCAGTTTTTGTGTACCAACCAAGGGAATGTACCAACATCTGAACATTTGGTCAACATCTGAAACACAGACACAGCGCTATCAGCACTGTCAACACAATTTACCTCTGTGAGAAAGACACCATGTGCTTCCTCTTTTAGATGTCGGATTTCCAGTTGATTTGCATCTTTTTTAGACAGAAAAATGCTTCAATGGACAGGTTGTGTTTGGTTACTGTACCCACATTGTTATTCCCCTGGTTGAACCAGAGGTCTAGTGCTACAGTATAATGCATTGCTGAAATTATTAAAATAAGTTGAATATGACCATGTCTCGGGAATATGAGACCTAGCCTTTATAGTCCTGGCTTGTACACATTTTCCTAAACTTTTGCCCATGGCTTTTATGCATTTGAAAAGATCTTATCATGGCACTCGACTGCTGGCAGCAAACTCACTTTTCCAGTTGGGTACCACCTACGTATTGGCAATAACCCTTACCTTGACACGCACCACAGAGAAACCTGATAATGTGCGATTGTTAACATTGAGTAATAGGCCTACGTTTACATGGACATTAATATTGCTCCAGGGACAATGTAGTCCCTTGTAATAGAATTGACATACTGTATGTACGTCACTTTGGATGACAAGTGTCTGCTAAACGAATGTTATGAAGCTTGTCATAAAGCTTTTAGTTGAGAGAGAGGGGGGGGGAGATTACAAATAATATCAAATGGGATTTGGCTATGACATCAGATCAAATTTGAAATTAGAATAACACTTTGCATGGGTATGTTGTATATTACGATTCTCTGGTCACGCTGAAATTATACTAATTAGAGCACTATATTATGGTTTGATGTAATAATAATCCTTAATGTACTGTGGTTAGTGTTAAGTCCATAGGACAAAATAGGAATGGTATGACAAGTAGAAAGTATTCTAACTCATTGCATGCAAACCAAATGTATGCTACTTATTCTTAGAAAGTTGCAACCGCCAAATATCAACCTCTTAAATTTTGCGTTTTTTGCATCATTATGCATATATAAAGCTCATATGACATCTGTTGACTGAGTTCCTAAACACTAGGAATAAAGACATCACTGGGTTTAATGGCGCAGTCAGGGATTTTATACAAATAGCTGCCCCCAAACAAAAATAAAACCCTGCGGGGAATTTCTCTAGGAATACTGAAAGTAGGGGTGAGCTACCTCTTTGGCATATTTCGTTTGGTCCATGGTTAAAATATAATGTACATTTTTTTGCACAAAAGCGTCTGCTAATGAATATAAACATAAACATAAACACAAACCAACGTGACATCCTACGAAATCCCTGACCGCGCCTTTAAATGTCCAAAACAAAATGTGTCAAATGTTTTAACTGCATCGTCTGCTAGTTTGACAGTTCCACTGATATACAGAAAGAGACAGTAAAAAAGACCGTAACTATGGCCAGTAAACTATAGGGATCACAAGTGTATATTACACAATGAATGTATATGTGATACTGTGACGATGTGGGGTTTTGGCACCGCCACATCGCACCATAGGGATCGTCTCTGTGCGCTTAGGTCTGTCTAGGTGGATATGTTATGTTCTGTGCTCAGTTTTGGGGATTTTTTGACTAACAAAAGTAATTCTTATATAACAAAGTGTTTCACGTTTCCTGCTGATTTCCTTTTCTGGACCACAGCTACAATGAGATGGTATAATTACTGTGCAGAGAAGAGAACACCACGTGGTCACTCAGCCTATTCATCGATATTGCCCATACGCCAGCCCACATGGGCACTTTTTGAATTTACTGCATTTATTTCCTTGTCCTAAATAGAACACTCAGCACTAGAATTTCCATAGTTAATTATTATATAATCACTCATCCCATATTATTCAAAACAATGACAAAAAAAGAATGACCCTGTTCCTTCTTTAAAGGCCCTGCTATTCCAGGAAGAGACGCTGTGGGTCAGACTCAGCGCTGACTTCATCACATCCATCCCAGGGTAAACTCAGGGAATGAGGAAGCACAAACCAAACTGCAGCAAAAACCCCAGCAAGCAGTTTCCACATCAGCTCAGTGGCCCATCCTAACCTCAACATTGGGCCCTCCGAATACGGGCTATACTCCAACCCTGCTGCTTTCCCCGTCTTGACTGTAAGGCACGTGAAATCTATGTCTATATTGCATGCAGCAATGATAACTCCGCCAGTGTGTCTGGACAAGGACTGATGGGAAACAAGCAGAGACCAAGAAGGCCCTCCATCTCTCCCTCTCCACTGGAGAACAATGTGAGGTTTTCCTACTGTTTGAAGGCCTACGTAGACTTCCTGTAGTCTAAAATACCACCAAACGACAGCTGTTGTTAAGAATGCCCCTATGGTAGAAATAAACACTGTAAATGGCTTGAATGTCTTTGTGTCTAAAATAAGGTAGATGAGCTAAAATAGGATGACTGACTTGGTTTCTTCCACATGAGATTAGTTTGTATTACTGAGTTCTGGCATTTTATTATTACATGTTTAGCCTATTATTAATTGAACTCCAAAAACATTTAAACGTCGCCGACATGAGTGCGGTGCACTCTGCTTTCGACATTCGATTACGCTGACAACATTATTCTCAATTCTACCCCGCACACCAGTGGAGGTGCGGCAGAGGTCGACACTGGTGTGCGGCGTTGTAGATAATAATGGGATGTAAGTAGAATGTTGAAAGGGCAGTACGTCGCACTCGTGTTGGCGCCAGTGTCTGCAACCCTTAACAAACCAACGGCTGCTGCAGCATCTTCCTTTGTGACCAATCTTAAAAAGCACACTTGAAAACCTTCAACTAACAGTTTGACACAATGACAAGTGTGCAAGACGTAAAAATAAGTTACATTCTTTGATATATGGGCAGGACTGTACAGTATGGCATAAACGGCAATAAACTGGGTTGAAAAGTATCTGCATATCCAATTCATGCTGGTGCCCATAAAAGAAAACTACTTTAGAACAAAAAAATTATTTGGCAAACAATCTCTGTGGCTAGACACATCACTCTTAGGTGGGAAGTCCATTAAGTAATCAAAGGGATAGGATTAATACATGATTGGTTGATTAATTGACTGAACCCTAAAGCATCACTGTGGCATTGTAGGACATGTTAACTAGAGCACACATGTGTCATACAAATTCGATCAAAAAGAAATGTACGGTTGTACAGCACTAACACGCCATGCTACCACATTCCCTTTCTTACCTGGGAAGTGGATTAAATATCTAGCCTTATCTGAACCCTTTTCGAAATTCTAGCCTACTTCAGCTTGAATGGTTAACCTGTGTTTAGCATCAGGGGAATTTTATTTCCTTATCCTACAACAATCAACACTAGAATTTCCATTGTTAATTATAGTCATGCACCCCATAATATGCAAAGCCATCTCAAGGCTATGCCTTCAAGGATATGTCCCATACACTTCACTAAGGTCAATTTGACATTAATTTACTTATAAACTTAAAATATGGGTTGCAGGTCAAACAGAGATTATATCTGCAAATAATCCATACAGAATACTTTAGTGAGTAAATATTGCTTTTGAAATTATTTACAGCATTAAAATGACTTAGTCAACCCTACAATTCAGAAGATATTTATAGGGGATGTGCTTTTAAGCCCGGACAAAGTAACGTCCCAAAATGGATTGAGGCCACTTTTGACCAGATGTGGCACACTGATGCCGTGTCAATTACAAAGTAGATACGAAAAATAAATAATTCACTTCCTTTCCTATTTTGATTCAAAAGCTCTGTTAAAAGTGAAATGTTCCTCATGACTGAACTAGTTATTGTGTGCCTAACTTCCTCATCGGCAGGCATAAACCAGCTGATACTGCCGCTGACCATTTTCTTCCCACTGAAATGTGAATGATACATTTCTAACCTGTTCTAAGGTCTTTTTGTACATCTGGTTTTTGGTGTCACATTAATTAATTTTATTCATGGCAGCACCAGGAATATGTGAAATAGAGTCGGGCAAACTGTGTACCGACCATAGCATGACACACAAGTGACACATAAAGTCCTGATACAGAGGATGTTGTGGCAGGAGACCACAGAGTGAACCACCACATCGGCAGACACAGCAGGGAAGAGAGGAGGTAAGGCAGAAGGCAGACACAGCAGGGAAGAGAGGAGGTAAGGCAGAAGGCAGAAGAATAACAGGAAAGCGGTGATGTAAATCCCTTTAAGGTGCTGCTCCACACCCACACTCACTCTCTCTCTCTCTCTGCCTCTCTCTCTCTCTCTCTCTCTCTCACACACACACACACACACATACACACACACACACACTCATGTATCCCTGCCTCCAGAGCACATGAGCTGCAGCTTTTCTACTAGGACACATTATCTGTCCTGACCATCACTGTGATCTTTTTGGTGGCAGTGCCAAGCCATTCTCCTGAGTATTTAAGATCCATTCTCCTGAGTATTTAAGATCCATTCTCCTGAGTATTTAAGATGGGTGGCAGTGCCCAGCCATTCTCCTGAGTATTTAAGATGGGTGTCTTTCTAGCAAGCAGTTTCTCACTGTGCTGATTCATTCCTCATTAAGGCTTTATCTGAAAACTTGTTTTCCATCGGGACCACAATAATGTTGGCTTAGCCTACACACGTTCTGTTCATGACATAATTATACATGAAAGCGACTCCAAAAAAGTATTATAGGCGTAGGTGAGGTCTACTTTATAAACTGATCAATAAGTCAAGTAAATTTAGTAACCAAACAGCAACAAATCTGGTCTCATCATAGTCAGAATAAGTCCAATACATGTCTCAGACCCATTAGAGTTTCATCGATTTCAGAAGTTGGTCCACATGGTCACAATCTACGTTTTCCAAGCAGAGCATTTTCATAGCATAGCATTAGACCATTAAACATACATACATACATACATACACACATACATACATACATACATACATACATACATACATACATATCCACATACATACATAACGTATACAATCAGACCATTAAACTAGCCTACTTTAGGTTACTGTCCACATATACCTGTCAGGCGCAACAGGTGCATTTGCCAACTCAAACAAATACGTTCATGTTGTAGGCTAGGCAAGATTCTACATGTCTCGCCGCGCGCCAGGCACAAGAGGTCCATGCAATTAAATAAAAACCTACCTTGAGGAGGATACAGGTGAATATCAGCGTCCACTGTACGGTGCGCGTGAAGAACTGCCGTAAAATCATGCTGGATAGATGACTGAAATTAACATGCGCTACAAAGCAACTGCCATTTACATTTCCCGATTCACTCGAATGAGAATGCAGTAAATAATAAGACGTTGGCTACAATGGATTTAAACTCGCAACAACAGCAACGGTAATGACAAACCGCTACTGGTGACAGGAAAGTTTTGTGTTCCTAGTTGGGAGGAGCGGTGAAGAGTCCAGTGTGCGGATTAGCGTCACTTTTTGAAATTGCTCCGCGTGCTCTTTACGCCTTCACTGCTGTACCCTCACTACACTTCCACTCTGTTTTACAATTCAGACTACTTTTTATCCTATACTGCCTGTAATCAAATTGCTGCAGTCGTTCGCTGCTCCTGGCTTTTTCTGTTGTCTAACTGACCAGTGGTTGTCCTGAGCAGAGGAAGTTGGAGGATTCTTAAATTAAAAAGCCATCCCACATTCTTGCCATAACTTAGCAGGAAAGGACCAAGGAATGCATAAGCGCGTCCCTTAACAATACCATGAATGGCTAATGTAAATAGGCTGTGACGATGAAAAGACCCAGCCTATTGATCATATCTTCTAATAAATGAAAGGAATATGAATACATTTAGGACAGGTGGAAGTTAATTGCGATTGCAATTACGATTAGAATTGTATTAAGGGCCCTCAGTCTGTTTTATTCGTTGTATTGGGAGAAAAGAAACTTTGATGTCAAGTCCACCCATCCCATGTCCAGTCTTTGTACAGTCATATAGTGTCTCATTCAGTAACTTTGCCTGACAACATTATGTGAAAATGCAAATAGGTATATTATGAAAACAATGATGCATTAGTTGTGTACTCTTTCAAATGAGTTAGCTATTAAGCCATAAAACATCTTCCTACCTCAGTTGCTACTGCCTCTGGATTAATAGATTTGTTAGTCTAAGCATTGGAACCCCCGACCCATTTAAACATTAATAGTAAAGAATGTGTTGAATGGCTGCTCTCATATACATTTATTTATATTAATAAACTTCTAAAAACAAGTGTAAATTTGCAAGGCAACGTACATTTGTGTGTTGGTCCACACTGCATGTTTTGTCCCAGTGTAATAGACGTCAAGCAGTGAAGGGACTGATACAAAACTGGGTGTTTGTTCACATTTATTCCTTTGGAAAAATCAATAATACACAAAACATGCCTCCAGGCTCTGATGTAAGACAGCATCCAATGCATACCGCTTCATATAGCTTTTCTTCCATGTTTAGGAGTTTGGGGACTTTTCTGGACTCACCTTGTCTAAGGGGCCTTGTCATTTCAATTCATTTCTCTGAAGTGCATTTCTTCTTCAGGTTTTTCAAAAAAAAGAAAAAAACTTCTCAGTAAATGGCCAGTATGCAGCTGTGCTGGTGTGAACATAGGGCTGGACAGTTGCTAATTCAAATCATCAGAATACGACCATATTTTGGTCATTTGTTGACCCTTGTTCAATAACTTCACATGTAAAAAGTTCATGGCAAACAGGGGTTAAATATCAGACAAGTCACCGCTGAGAAGTGTCACAGTTTTAAATGGTAGCCAGAGTGTCTGAATATGATGGACAATCTTTTACACTTCTGAATAGTGATTCTTCATGCTTCTTAAAAGGAAATTATGCTAGGTCACTTTGACAAGAACACAACATGTTGCCAGTGCCTTTTAAAAAAACACATTATTAAAGTGGAAATAAGTGAACAGACATGGGGGGGGGGGGGGGGGTCCTGAGTTTAATGAACAAAATTATGTTCTTCTTAAAGACTCTCTCAGAGGGAGAACTAATAGGAATTAGTTTCACACCATTGCTTGAGAGTCACTATGTGTCAAGACATGGTCATCATGATAGATTCAGCATTTTTTCTACACTGGGCATCCTGGAAAGTAAGTGAACTTTCAAACACGGGACACACACGATTTGACTATGAACACTTCCCAGTGTCACTGACACAGATGGTATTTAAAGAACTTCACTCACTATCAGACATAATTTGCATTAAACAACAGTTCTTAGACATGTGTGGTAAACCAAACCACATTTCTTCTGAAATGTATGTATTTAAACAAATACAATGTTTTTTATGTTTAAAGTTAGTACACTCTGTGAATTTGATATGTGTGCTGCATGTAAATATCTTGACCAGTAGATGATGAAACATCAAGGTTGATTTTGCACCATTAGATTAGATCAAATTGTTCAGATAAAACTAATGCATTCTCGTTTTCAGTCACATACTGTGGGATGTATTCAGAATTTTTTCAGCTAAAGCTCCGTGAGCTAGATTTAGAAAAGGAACAGCTGTAGAATCCTTTCGATTTTAAATTGGCAAATTATTTAATATATGCAAAACTGTTCTATAAAGTTTAATGTTACTGTATGATAAATGTAAAAAAATACCTGCCAATTAACTTTAGAATATTATGGCAACTATAATCTTTTATGGACTTCAGTGCTATGAAAGAAAAACATTGATGTGTGTGTGTGTATGTGAGAGAGAGAGAGAGGGATGGGAGTTGGTGTGGTAAGATATTAACAAAGAAACTGCTACAGATACTGTACAATTCAATGCTATTTTCAGCTGAAGCCAACTCTCACTCTCATGCTTGTGTTTGTCTTGTTCTCACATCTCATTGCAGATTCACTATCTTTGTCATTGTTCACATTTCATAAGATTATTTCTTGCTGTCAAGTTTGTTGCCACAAATTTAAATGAAAAGAGAGAATTTTGAAGATGCAAAACCCCCAATCCTACAGCAGTTAGTCAACCACTAATCCTATGTATGTGTGAGCCAGGGTTGGATTTGAATACCAAAGTGATCTCTGATTACAGCACCTCAAAAAGGTATGGAGCATTTCAGCTCAACAGTCACAACAGCACAACAGTCAGCTGGCTGGTCAGATTTTATGCTTCCTCAGGAGAGGAGGGTCCTTCACAGAGACCCGGGACCCAGGTCTGCCTAGAGCACACAGTTGAGACAATGGCACTTCCCAAGAGTGTGTACTCTGGCACACAGCCACATTCCAAAAGTTCATGAATCCCTCACCACGTGGCAATGTCTTCATATGGTATTTAAAATGAATACCGGTAATTAAGGAAGACAATAAACCGTCACCTCTGGTTTATTGGGAATAATATTTTGGGTTAGGCCAGGCTTTATATACCTAAACACTGAATAGAGCTTTATATAATACGTAAGGGATAATGTATTGCTTTATATAATACGTAAGGGATAATGTATTGTCTGCCGGTCAGTTATCGGTTATCGGAAAATAAGTCCCAACAGGACGAACAGGACGAACAGGACCCTGATGCGGAGCGGAGCTGTATTTAGTTGGTATTCCATGCAGTCCACATGGATTGGCACATGCCCTCCAATCACAATATATTATATTAGTAAACGTTTGTTGTGCCCTTACAATGTTAGTTGTTTGCCTTTTATGTTCACTATTCATAAGCAGAATTACCTGAGGTGATGAATGTACTTTGATGCTGGTATCATATATAATGTTTGGCATTATAAAATGTAATATACAACCCCTGAGATGGAGCTAATTTCAGTGACTTATTCCCCTTCTTAATACGTTTTAAAACAGAAAAAAAGTTTTTATAGTGTTTTATAGCAGTGACAGGAAACAGAGGGAATGTTTATGGAGGACAGGGGCAGCATTTGACTTCGACTTTCTGAGTAGCAGCTCACTGCGTGCTCTTGGGTGGAACATCCTTACATTTCCTCACTCTAGTCCTGCCTGGGTCTTTTCATTAAGACAATAATGTCTGGTTACTTTTAGGAAATGATAACATCTTGCATTAGTAGATGTGAACATTCCTTGAAAAGGGAACATAGAAAGGATGTGTTACTTGTTATGTTTCAATCAAGGGGTCAAGAATCTCCTGGATCTCATCCAATGAAATGTCTTCACGAAGAATGGACGTCTTTGCAGTTATATGCAGAATTCTGCTGTTATGTTAGCACAACTAATGGCAGAAAAAATAATTTGAACAAAGAATTGGCATAATCCTCAGCTATGTCCATCTAATACGTTAGCATTGCCAACCCACTATCATGCAACATACTGTCTACTTTGGTGTGAGGTTTATAGCAATCCTTGAAGATCAGCATCTACATCTGCACATAATCTCCTTTTCAAATTGAGTTGAATTTCATCTGCCCTGAGCTTTTCACATTTATTGAACTGTAGCCAGTCTTTACCTGAACATACTTGTTAACAGTGAACGTGAACAAATCAAGCTACAGTAGTAGCTACCGGTAGCTCATCTTTCAAGCATCCAAGAAATCAGCGCAGTGAGGAATGTGATTGGGCCCCATCACATTCAGTGTGGATAGGAGCCTCTGTGCTATCCCTCTTAGAGGTCAGACTGTGTAAACATCATCATGGGAAGGTCTCTGCTCCGTATCGTCCGCTCCAGAGAGACGGCTTAATCTGATGATGTATTAACCCCCCCCCCCTTTAGTAGTGAATAGGGGATTACAGTACAACCACCCTGACAGAGGTCACCCATTTCCCTGCGGGTAACTAAACTCATGTTTGGCTTTGAAGCAAACACTCATGATTGCAACAGCGAGAGAAAAGAGAGGAGTCCCCTGGCAATTACTATCTTTGCGTTGTTTACGCTCATCAAATTGGTCCTAATTGCACACATGAATCATGCTAAAGGTCTGTTTATAGCTCACCACAGCTCCCTCTACAAACATGCAAGTAATGTCATATAAATCAACTTTCTATTTTTTTTTCTTCTTTGCAATTTCATGTAACTTTGTTCACAGCTGTAAGATGTTTGCATGATGTTGTATCTCTCCAAGCCCTATCAGTGACCTGTGTCATTTTACCATATGGCAGATGGCTATCACCTCCCACGAGGATGCTCCTAGACTGTGTCACTCCTGCCGTTGATCTCCTGAGTCTGGGTGTGACCGTCATTATCTTCTCCCACTCCAGTAGAGACCAGTTCCTGTCCTGCAGTCCTGTCAAGGGCCATTTCACATAAACAGGGACAAGACTCACATATACACATCCACATGAAGATCTTCCTTGTCATATTCATCTTTTCCAAAACGTTAAATCATAAACATTGTATGAAAAGACATGTATGTTTGTTTTGTTGTTGAGCTGTGTGGCAAATTAAGAGATTTCAGCAAATGATGTAAGAACTAATCAATTTACTATATTATTCTGATATGTCAGGATAGTGAGGATGGTCCAAAATCATAACAATGGGCATCTAGTAACCTGCACAACAAATTATTATAGCTATCTGTCACAAAGGGATGTCATTGCCATTATCTTTGCACAATAACACAGAGAGTATCACAAATTAAACTTTTGTGTAGTGATCATAATGCTACTGTACAAAGTATTTTGCAGAAGTTACCTTAATTACAAAGGAACGGTATTGTCATGATCTGCGTACAATAGGGTGGGAATTATATAAATGAAACTCCTTAATTATCTATGACTTGAGGAGTAGTTTGTCATTTCTGTGGCATCAAAAGAAGTAAGTTCATGAGCTGAAAGTGTGGTAGGAACAACATATTGTCAAAAAATGGTGGTCACTGATACACTTAAAAAAAAACTTATAATTGAGCATCTTATATACTTATTTTGTGAAATATCATTACTAGACTTTTCAATAGTTAAAAGGTTGGACAATTAACAGAAAAGCACAATGAAATTGAAAAAGATTGAAGGACACAAAATCAAGCATCAATAAAATGTTAATAGTAAAGCGTTACATTGGCTCACCTGGCTCATTGGCTTATTCACTTCATATGCAAGAGTCACTGAAAAACATGAAAATATTTGCTGTTTATGCAATTCAAATATTTATGTCAAGATTGTTTCCCAAGACTGGAAATAGAAACTCAGACCCTGAGGTGGAAACTGCTGGACACAATTGATCAACAAAATTTACTCACAGGTTGTGTTTTGAAGAGGATAATAATAATAATAATAATAATAATAATAATAGAAGTAGTCATAGTATGATAAACTTCTGATTTTCTGATTTTGAGGACAGGACATTTTGAGGACAGTGACCTATTCTAAGAATATGTGACACAAAAGCATGTTCACTCCAGCCATGCAAACAGAAAGGAATGCTAAAATCAAGATAAGACCTCTCTCATCTGCTGCAGTGGTGACTGCTTGTGTAATCTTAAAATGAGACAACTCAAGGCTGCAGCCTATCTGATTCTCTGAAATCATTAACCACCCACCAAACTCTCTGTGTTTGCTGTTATCCCCTGAACGATTCCTACTGGTTTTGCATCTAAAGATGGAGCATGGCAAATTAGCCTGGGAAAGAACCTACCCTTAAAATGTTTTCGGTCACTTTGCATATATATGCAAGCACCTGTGTGTTAGTTTATATTTATGGGCATGCATGTTTTGTGTGCATGCGTGGGTTTGGTTTGTATACAAGTCCATGACAAAGTGTGTGTGCCTGTCCATTTGTGTGTGTTTATTTTGTATGACTCATTCTTCACTGTCTTGATTAAAATAAAGTGTTCATGTTTTTTTTAACCCATTTCATTTGTCACTGGTATCTCATTTGCAGTGGTTGAACTAAGATATTTCTAGAGTATCTGCTAAACTGTTGCAGGGGATATGTGGCTTCACTGGAGAACAGTGTCAAAGTGTTGGTGGCTAAATAAATGTGAATTTACCAAAAACAGCCATGATTATCCCCCATCCACACACACATTTAACTTTTTATACTTGTTTCCGAAGAAGAGATATCTCCCAAATTACGCCTTTGACATAGGCCTAGCTACATGAGACAAAAACGATAATTAAGCCTATGTTATAAAAGGAATGTCTAACTTTTTATGACACATTTTGCAACATTACAGTTTTATGAAACCAGGAACCTCATCACTTAAAAAAATCCAAACTTGTACCTTCTATATTTAAGCAGTAGATGGCAGCATGTGAAACACTCCAAATCCTCCACCTGCCACCATCAATGAAAACAACAACCTCATTCTGCAGTTATTCTTCCTGTTCATCCCACTCTCACTTCCACACTCCAATTGAATTGCGTGGCATAGGCATAGCATATTTTTATTATTTTGACCTTCATATTGATTGATTGTTATGTTTTCGTTAGTTTTGCATCTTAAAATAGGATCTCACACAAATGTAACCTTGCCTAGACTACTTTCATTAATCCATCACCAGATGGCGTTCGTGTCATTTATGGTCTAATTCCCAGGACCACCACATTTTCTTTAGACGTCTAACTTTCATTTTCATTTCATTTTCAAGTGCAAATACTCGCTGCTATTCTTTACAGTATGTCTGTAATGTAGGCCCTCTGTCAGAGCTGATTTATTATCTTTGTGTATATCTTAGGCTACACACATGTAGGTCATGACAACCCCCTACAGTCTAGCCTATGTTCTATTCTTAATTTTCTTTTTATTTCTAAAACCGAATTGTCATCGACCCACTTAATTTTCACTGAGCTTGTCTCATTTATTCACAAGCGAATCATAGGTGAGCTGACCCACAACAACTACTCTGCGACACACCGGCAATATCTGCTAGGCTCAGTAAATACAGACTATGAAATCCTTGTGTCTCTTTAATCTAGGGATCAGAGGGCTGACGTCAGCTAACCCCTGAGCCGCCGGCTCTCATTGGTCGAGAATGACGTCAGGCATTTTTCCCCCTGAACCATGACCTCATCCTTAGTTCATTTTTAGTGCACCTTCTGGCGAAGGCTACAAAAACCTAGGAAATGCAGATAATTTTCTAACTTAATCTACACACATTGGCCCACATAAGAAACACACCAAATAGGGTAGCTGGTGTCCTCGCTCGCAGTCATATGTAGGTTTACCGGCTATACATTTTTCGCACAGCAAATAGCTCACTGTCACTAGAATGAACTCATCTGGGCTGTCTGCCCAATGGCACCGCAACCCTATGATTCGTAAACAGTGACACTCACTGGCGAATGGCTGTGCCTTGTCGGAGTCCGCTGTCACATTGGGAGGTAATTCCGTGGACTGTGGAGCTTGAGGTGAGTAGCTCTTTGTCATTTTGTATTCGCCTAGCATGTCCCTGGAATGTAAATGTTGTTGTCTTGTGCTCTGTCAGACTTAAAATTATTTTTTTATTTAGATGCTAAGACGTTAGCGTAGCGTGCCTTCCTACTCAGTGAAGGCGCTTCACCGCAGCACCATGGAATAGGCTACATAATTAACTGGACTATACATAACATAGATTCCATTATTGAATGCCTCTTAAAATTCTGTGGAGAACCCAAATTCACTGAAAACATCAGCTGTAAGCAATGAATCTTCTATTAATCCAACATTACTCTGATTGGCATGATATCGAACGGTAGACGCGCCGAATCATTTTAATGCCCGTCTGTTGGTGAGAGCTGTCATCTAACCACCGTTGTTATAGAGCTGGATTTTGCGTGGATTGGCTTCGACTAATAATTTTAATTATCTCCTGCCATTCAGCGCTATGTGTCCAAGCCTGTTCTAATAGCGTCTCTTTACTTACAAAACAGACTAGGCTACATTGTAGCCTATGCTGCACGCTATACATTGACAGCCATTATTGCGCTAATTGTAATTACACCATAAGACAAAGGTTAATAACATTCAGATTGCCTTTAATTTTCCTGAAGCCAACCAATTCATTAGGCTACTTTCGAAAATATGTTTTTTTTAAACCGCGTTTTAGAGCTATGTTAATCATCATCCCACTAGGACAACTGGCTTTCAGTAAGCGGCAGTGGCAGGCTTGATGATGAAAGATGCCATGCTTGTTTGTGTTGTGCTGGTGGTGAAAAGCTGTTTTAGCCAGCTATGCCTTTTAGGCTAAACACGATTGTTTTAGTTATAGATTTCACCTGAGACTGCCTTGGTAGGCCTACAGTAAAAGCTATGAATAGCTGACTGATCCTACATTTTCTAACCACTATAACCTACATAGGCTACCGTGTACTATCAACAAAGACATGTATTTTTGTCTTTGATCATAGGATGTGTGTGTCCAGGGCTGAGGTTTTTTTTTATACCGAGATAAGAGGACAGAGAATGGATGAGACTGCTAGACAGAGATTAATGGTGTCACATTGGATGGGAATATGGATCAGGCTGAGGCCTATGGGCTAATCTGAGTGGATGGCCTGGTTTAGGCAAATGCATCTCTATCCACAACTACCCACACAAGCTACTTGGTAGAGCTTGTATTATTTATTCAGGCTTTTATTCAAAGCGACTTAAAGACGTGAATATCTGACTTGCACTTTATTTTCATATTTGCCTTATATATTGGTTGCTTCCATTTGTAGCGAGAACCTTTTCAGGTCAGTACTAACTGAATAGCGAGATGATATCTGGGTTTAGAGGTAGACGCCTCCTCTGGTCTTACGATGCTGAGATTGTCCCAGAGGGTAGTTGTGTACTAATGCACCTGGGCCTGTTGTAGGTAGCGTAGCGGGGTTGTGTAACAGCTGAGAACACGCAGGCCACAGGCTATAACTCGTAGGCCTTGGCAGGCAGCGAGGGTTTAAAGGGTTAATGGGTAACCTAGATGATCTCACCTCTCTTGTTTATCTTTCTGTGTAATATTCATCTCTGTGTTTGTCTCCCCGGCCTAGTCTGTGTGTCACACAGAGATGATTGCTTTTGTACTGCCTGGTGACTGGGTCACTAAAAGGTGAGCTGATGAACATTAATCCAAAGTGACACTGCCTCGCCCCTTGGTCTGCACTCAGTGTTTTCCAAATTCATGGAGCAGAGCTTCACTTTCTTATCGCCCCCATGTTCCAAATCAAGACCAGGCAGTGTTGACAAAGTAGCACAGTCTGCCTTGTAGGCTCGCCTAGCTTAACTCTTTATGTGGAGCAGAGAGGTGTAGGTAACAGCAGCAGAGGTGCCAGACTCAGCAGCATCCACTGACACAGACCTCATGCCCATCATGGTGGAGCTGGAGGGTTTCCATGGCAACCTCAGAATGTAATCCAGTCAGGCTATGGCCATTGTGTATAGCTTGTCACGTGCTTTTCTCTCTCTGTCTGTCTCTCTCCCTGTTTCTATATGCTTGAGAGAAACACACTCTTCCAAACACAAATATGCACATGCTTCCTCAGAAACACATCACACAGAGCTAGGAACAACAGCTACTTATTTCTAAAAATGGATGGACCCTCTTCCTTTGTCTGTGAACTGCACTATAAATGAAACCCTTAGACTACCCCAAGTACGCATGCGTGTGTGAGTGTGTGTGTGTGTGTGTGTGCTCGCGTGCGCCTCTTTGTGTACATGAGAGCGGTGTATCTCAGGAGCGCCGAGCGCAGCCTCTTCAGTCTCTTGGCACC